>NW_026057589.1:3013948-3095328 GCF_023721935.1 Panthera uncia | reverse complement strand
CCTCCTTCCCTCTTCTCCTTCCTCCTTCCCTCTTCTCCTTCCTCCTTGTCCTTGTCCTCCTCTGCCCTTTTTCTCTTTTTGTTCTTCTTCTTCTCTCACTCTCTTTTTTCCCCCACCTGCCCCCCATGGCGGAAGAGACACATGGTGGATAAAGTGAGGAGAATGAAAATGGACTCAGACTAACTTTATTATTATATACACACATTTATACATACATATACTAATATATATAATATAAAAGGGATACAAACTGTGAACAGCAACTAGGAGCTTTGCAGACAGGGAATCAGGCTGTCTCATCTGCAAGACTTCATGATCAGAAAAGGTTTTGCTAATTATGCCAACTGAGAAGAGCCTTTAGTAAAAAATGAAGAAAAGGCTTTCCAGGTAGCAGGGAATGGAGGAGAGTGATAGTGATATCACAGTCTTTAGAATTACTGGCCTCCTAGGAGCCCAGTTCTGTCACTATCTCAGAAAATTTACATAATATCTTTTTGTGCTTTTTCATCTAAAAAATAAAAGTAGTTTTTTAACTATAAGTACATATTGCATAAGTTATGAGAATCATATTACCCGATTGAAAATTATATTACCTATTTGAAAGCTCAGCATAAACATCATTTACTCAAATCTTTTCTGACCAAGCAAAGCTTGGTTAGGGTGTTCCCTATAAATATCTCTGTCGAAAAATTTTGCATGCTAGAAATGACATATTTATTGTCTTCTTTGCTGATTTGACAATGAAACTCAACTCTATCAAGGGAGGTTCATGCCTGTCTTCATATTGGATGTTGGTCCCTAGCACAGTGCCTGGCCCTTGAATCTTTTGTTGCTGACTAGCTGTTCTCAGGGACCATTTGGTAGGCATGGCACATTGTCAAAAGGGAAGAATAACTCCCTTTAGGCAGTGCTGGCATGAAGTCCATGATAAATCAGTCTAGAATATAAATCTATCTGACTTTTCCAGTGAAAGAGCAATAAAGCATCATCTTATGGAAATTTTTAAGTGACACCAAATGGTAGCAAAAGAAAGCCAAATGAAGGATTGTTCCAGAACTGTGACAGAAGACCCTCCGTTGCTTTTTCAAGCAGCCTCAGAGAATTAGAAATAACAAGTCAACATGCAACACTATTGGAAAACAAACATACAAACTCGTGTCCCCATAAAGTGAAGTACCTTAAGAGTCACGCTGTCTATAAACTAGATTACAGTCTGTGAGCTATAAGCTATATATATTCTATAAGCTAGATTATACAATATCTAACACCTCAAACTAGTACGGGGGGAAGAAAAGAAATGTGACGTGTATCTTTTTTCAGGTGTGTCTTATGATGTATAGCAGTGAGGCAATCATATCTATCTCAATATATCAGTGGCTGGAGCTTGGTGACATTTTTCTGTTGGAGGCTACTCATTCTTCTTGCGGAAAGCATTGCATGATTGGCATTAGAGGTGTTTTAAGGACTTGAGAGGTTGATTTATAGTGAGATATCACAGCAATTAAATCTGTGCTATAAAAAAATCTTAGGTGCATTAACTGTCTATCTAATACTGAGGGTTACAAATACTAAGTGGACAAAAAGGAATTTTTGAGATGATAAAAAGGGTGTGATGAAGAAGAATAAGATGAAATTGAGAGATTAGAGGTGCTTTTGCCTGGGAACATATTCCAGCAGCTGTCTTCTTGCACGTACTAATTTCCTGGAGGTACTATAACAAAGTACAAGAAACTAGGTGCCTGAAAACAATAGAAATTTAGTGTCTCACATTTCTGGAGTCTAGAGTTTCAAAATCAAGTTGTCATCGTGGCCACAGTCAATAGGGCCAGGCTCTGGAAAAGACTTTGCCCCACACCTTTCTCTTAACTTCTGGTGTCACCAAAAGCCCTTGGAATTATTTTACCTTGTTGGGTATGTAATTCCAATCCTCACATCTGCCTTGACATCAAATTTTCTTTCTCAGTCTTCATGCCATCATCTTATAAGGACACTGATAATATTGTATTAAGACCCCACTTTACTCCAGTATGACCACATCTTAACTAATCTGCAATGACCCTATTTCTTAAAAATAAATAAATAAACGTTTATTTATTTATTGTTGAGGTAAACAGATAGAGTGCAAGCAGGAGAGGCGAAGACAGAGAGGGAGACACAGAATCCAAAGCAGGCTCCAGGCTCTGAGCTGTCAGCACAGGGCTTGACATCGGGCTTGAACCCACGAACCGTGAGATCATGACCTGAGCCAAAGTCAGATGCTTAATCAACTGAGCCACCCAGGCACCCCTGTTTATGTGTGTCTTTAAGGCCAGAAGGAGTCTCTTGTAGGGAGCATACTCTTGCATATTGTTCTTTTAATCCATTCAGCCATCCTATTTTTTTTTTTTTTAAACTGGAGAATGTAATCTATTTACCTTTAAAGTAAATATTGATACATAGACTTACCATTGCCACCTTGTTATTTTTTTCTAGTTGTTGTGTAGATCTATTTTTCCTTGTTTCTTATCCCGCTACCTTTTTTGTGTGTGTTTTGATGTCTTTTGGTATCAGTGTGCTTTGACTTCTTTATCATGTTCTTTGTGTAATTACTGTAAGGGTTTCCCCTGTGCTTACCATGAGGCTCATAGAAAACTTACAGCACCCTATTTTAAACTGAGAAAATTTAACTTCAATAGAATTTTGTAAACTTGACACTTTTACTTATCCTCCCCCTCAGATTTTAGTTTATTGCTGTTACAATTTATATGCTTTTTATATTGTGTAACTAATAACAGATTGTTGTAGTTATGGCTAATTTTATTCCTTTTTTTAAAACCTTTGGACTGGAGTTGTAAGTGAATTATGCACCACTATTCCCAAATTGCATAATCTGACTATGACCGTATATTTACCATTACCAATGAGATTTATACTACCTCTTTATGTTTTTATGATGTTAATTAGCATTATTGAATGTTACTTTTCGTTTTGTCCCAAACCTAATAGGAAGCTGCATTTAAACACCGAGGAAAGATGCTATCAACCGTTGCCATATTTTTAAGAAAGATGCTCTTTCCTCTAAGACACACTTCTCTTTAAATAAACTTAGCCTACCTTCCATAAGGTATTTATCATCAGTTATCATACTTCTCATGTATGTGCACATGCAACATAAAATCAAATCCTTATTTGAACAAACATGATCAGCTTTCTTTGAGCCAGAAGAAGCTTGGCGTTTCTGAATTTCTTGTAATCTCCCAGGGTAAGCTTAGATAAGCTTTTACTTCCTCCCTGTATATTCCATCAAGAACTCCCTATGGTCCTATCAGACAGTCCCATAAACAGATTTCTAAGCACATCATCCACCAAGAGGCTCAGCAAGAATCTCCCCCAAACTCATTATACCATTCTAAAGGGAGACAAACATGTAACAAAACAAAACAAAACAAAATTAAACTGGCAAGAGTTAATATATTTAAAAAAAAAAAAAAGAGAGAGAGACAGAAGAGGAGATGAAACTGGTCCCAAATTTCTTAGCTGGAGAGAAGATAGATACACATATATATCTTTGTATTTTGCACATTAAGTTTTAAACATAATAGTTATTGCTCATGCCTCATTTTAGTCAGTATTAATCCCTCTCTCACTTCTGCATATATTAGTAACATTCCACGGAGAGTTGCCCTCCCTACCTTAAACTCGAGCTTTGATTCCAGAAAATGTCTGTGGCTGTTGCCTATCAGGTTTTCAGAGAAGAAAACTCAAGGATATCGGTCAAATCCCTGTATGAGAAAAAAAAATCTATTTCTGTCGAGTTTTTTTTTTTTTTTTTTCTGTCTAAATGCTGAGAACATAGTGAAAGCAGATTTCCCTTGTGAATGTATAAAGCTTGCCTGTTCATAAGTAACCAAAGCAGGGCACTGAGAACTGGTGAGTTGTCCATGGCCTTCAGAAGCTCCTCATGGTTTCTTCTGTAGATAACACGCCTAACCTTTTTCATTGTGTTTTGGAATTTTTAATATAAATTGCTACCAAAATTGAATTTTCAAATTGTGGATTTGGGATACACTGTTTCTTGGATAAAGATAGCCCCTACCATCCTGGCCTATGAAGAGTTACTTTCTATTTCTTTTCTTGTTTTAGTAACAAGTGAAATATTCATAGTCAGTAATGTCGACTGTGATAATACAGATTCTTCATAATAAATATGCTGACAAAAAAAAAATGTGTTTTGTACTCCATTCCTGTGTTCAGCCCATAGTGACCTCTGACAATACTAATGGCTGAGCACTGAGTATGAATACACTATATTCATACTGTGATAAGTAATGATCTTTCTTTAGTAATGTTAAAGTTCTATTATTTGTTTTGCATTCTTAAACCACATGTATTCCTTCTTTATAGATTCATAAGTGCCTCTCTGCCCAGAAGTATCTAGGGTTATCTCTTCTTCAATTCCTTATTAAGGATATGCAGTTAATTTTATCTCGTCTTCACACTTCTAAAGAAGCAGATGACCATTGTGAATAAATGCTTTCTTCCTTTATAGGAAGGAGTAGCACTCTCACCAAGGTTTCTGTTTCATCAACTATGATTGGAAATCAGAGTTGAAGAGTTACATTTATATACTCTACTATGTTATTGTTTACAGAAAATGAGAGGAGGTGGGGAAAGAGAGAGACAGAGCCAGACACAGTTCATCATTTTATGTGCAATGTTATATTTGAAGTCACTTGCCATGCAAATTTAGATTTCCATTTTTCATAATCTAATTGGATCCATCTGAAGACAGAGCCCTCCTTCACTCATGGAAGGAAAGAAGGCTTTTTGTAGGTGGTTGTTAGATGAAACATGTAGACGAATGGCCAAGACCCCTGCTAGGAACTACACAATGCCGTTCATGTTTAAATATATTACCATAATGTAGGTCAAATGCTGCTTAAACCTATGTCTTTGTCACAATATCTCTTTCTATCCAAGTATCCGCAGACCTTGTCTGATGGATCACGGGTTCTCAGAAACTCTTAGTGTTTCAAAATTCCTTAACATGACAATAGCAATAATCAGTCCTGTCCAGTATTTGCTACTGAATTGAACCTGTTCTCAAATTAGTGTACATTTTACAGCTTTTGCTGTTGTTGTTTTGCCAGTAACATTTTCAGATATACAGAAATCCTTTCAACATTTGAAATTTAAATGGAGAGGAAAATCATTAGTTTGAGTTTGTAGCAAAAGTTAAGAAGTGAAAGAGAGGAACAAAAGGAAGAAGACATTTCACTTACTATGTGATAGGTCATCAGTTTCTCTATATCAAATCAAAATTCAACTATAAAAGTAATTTGAGGGATGCCTGGGTGGCTGAGTCAATTAAGCGTTCAACTCTTGATTTTGGCTCAGGTTATGATACCAGGGTCATGAGACTGAGCTCCTGGCTGGGCTTAAGATTCTCGCTCTTCTTGTCTCTGCCCCTCCCCCACTCACGTGTGCACGTGGGCCGGCGCCCTCTCTCTCTCTCAAAATGAACATTTAAAAAAAATGATAAGATCATTAAAAAAAAGGAAATTTGATTGTGATTCTGCATCTAAGATCCTCAATTTATTTTTTACCATGTATGTTTCCATAATCTTATGTCTTTGATTCTGAAAATACACTCCATAAAAATTTACATGTCCACAATATGCTTCTTTATATCTTGTGGAAGCTGATGCACAGTTTTCAACAGATTGGCAGAAATCTTTTGTAAAGAAGGCTAAGGATCCTGGCAAGAGGACATATGTCAGAACCCTTTGTGGTAAAGGCTATTTAAAATAGTGAATTATGTGACCCGTGTGTCATATTTCATGAGTTTATATACCACTTGTGGCATTCATAAAACATAGTGTCAAGTAACTCATTATTGTTGTTGTTGTTGTTATTATTAGTATTACCTTTTGCTGTTTATCCAAAGTGAGGCAACCATAGTATATACCTTTTAGAGTTATTTTGAAGAATAAGTGTGTTAAAGTAAGAAAAGTTGTTAGAGCCATGGCTGGCAAATAGAAAGTGACATGTAGATGTTAGCTCTTATTTTATTTTATTTCATTTCATGTCATTTCATTTCATTTCATTCGAGCAAGAGAGAGAGAGAGGAGGAGGGTTAGGAGGAGAGAATCCTAAGCAGGCATCATGTTCAGTGTGGAGACCAACACAGAGCTTGATCCCATGACCCTGGAATCATGATTGCAGCTGAAATCAAATGTCACCCACTCAACCAATTGAGATATCCAGGTGCTCTTCTCATTATTTCAACAAACATCTTAGTTTTATCTAGTTTACCCTTCGAAGAATGCCAAATATATATATTTTTTTCGTATCATTTGTAACCTTTTCTACTTCTAAGAGGGAGGAGGACTTTAGCTATTATCACTTGCAAGAATTTGGAGGATGCACAACTAACTAAAACCAAACTTTTAAAAGATCTGTTTAGGACGTTAAGTGACAATTAAAGAAATCAGGGATATTTTTATGACCATAGGCCTTAGCCTGACAGACAAGCTGTGATTTGAATTTTTAATTTATGTCATAGTTGTGTGGCCTAAACTAATACTTTACCTGAATGAACTTCAATATTCTCATCAGTGAGCAATGCTCTTATTACAGTAGCTATGTGAAATCACTGACACCTAGTAGGTTGTCAATTAATATTTATTGATTAAAAAGTAATCGTTGAGCTGCTTTTAAGCAACAGACACTGACACGTACTATGAATACAACCTTGAACAAGCCCCTCATGGTTCTTTCACTAAAGGAGCTTTTTTTTCCCCCTAAATTCCTATTTGCATCCATTTTCTATTGTTGCTGTAACAAATTACTACAAATTTCATGTGTAAAATAACACAGAATTTTAATCTTCTAGCTCTTTACATCACAAAACCAACATGGGATTGCACTGAGCTGAAATTAAGGTGCTAGCCTCACTATATTCCTCCTAGAGGTTTTTGGAAAGAAGCTGTGTTCTTACCTTTTCTACCTTCTAGAGTTCGATGCATTTCTTGTCTCTTGGCCCCTTTTCTCCATTTTCAAAACCAGCCAGTTAGCATGTCTCTGACTATTCTTCTGATATCATGGCTCTCCCTGACAACAACCTTTAAGATTCTTGCAATTGCTTTTGGCTTATCCAGACATTCCAAGATAATCTCCTCATCTCAAGGTCCAAAAGCTTAATGGCATCCACAGTCCCTTTGGCAACATAAGGTAATGTATTCACACGTCCCAGAGATTAGGGTGTGGACATCGTTGGGAAGGGGTCATTGTTCTGCCCTCCACATATCATCCCTCAAGTTTAAACATTTCTGTAAATGGTTTTTGTTCTGAATTCAGGAGGCCAGGAGAGTACTTAACTGCTTAGTCACCAATAGGTAAAGCACTTTCATTAAGTCTGCTTAAGCTTTATAGAGATGTCTGCTTGGCCAGGGCAAGGTATATTTTTTTTTGTTCCAGTTTGTCCTTAACCCCCACTGTGAAAAAATTATCTCTACCGTTGATGTGCTTAATTACCCAAGTTAAAGGGCATTAGGCAATGGTACTCTATAATGCTTGCCATAAGGAAGGCCATCCTTTATCATTAGCAAACTGCTTAGTGGTGAGCTTACAATTGTACATCTTACCTAGCAGATACTAGTAGCCCACTTATCAGTTTTCCTAATGAGATGAATCATGTGGTACGGTAGCGATGGGAGGCTGGAGCTGGGGTAATGATCCAAGGGGATTAATTAGAATTAGGTGAGAGCCAAAGAAAGCATCAAAGGTGATTTCATTCAGAACTCACGTGAAAGCTCTAATTAACAGGAGTGATGGACTTTGCTTTAAGACCACTGGAGAATACATGATGCTCAATTTAACTTTCCTGACCTGGTGGCCAGATAATGTCAAGTCTCAATGTGTAATTTTTTTAAAAAGAAGGTAGAAAAACGCCCCATTTTTGTGGTGCATTAACCATCAAACTGTGTAAAAACCAGTAACCTTAAAGAGATATCCTCAGCAGACACGGAGGTCAATGAGAAGAAGGCAGTTATACCCAAGGTATTAATTTCATTGGACTAGATGACACCCCGTGAGCCTAACAAAGAGCGTGCTAGGGCCAGAGGACTCTGGGAGATAGAGGAAGCTGGGGACGCTGCTTGTTCATTGTAACATCTGTGTCTCTCAATATACAACCCACTTCAGGAATAATTTAGCTGAGGTGCCATCCTAAAACCACATAAGCTTTAAATTTATCACTTCAGCAAAGTTATTGTTCCTTCAAAAAAAGGTATACAAGGTATTTTAGCTGCAGGGAGCATAACTAGAGAAAGTGTTTCCTGCAGCGATTGTCTGCCTTTCTACTAAATTAACTGCACAAGAGCCGACCATGTTACTGTATGACATTTAGTTTTTCTAATCTGTTTAATGCCATGGTTTGCACATGATGTATTCTGATGTGCTTTTATGTTTCAGATACTAAAAAAGCACATTAGAAGTGCAGTAGGGATTCTTTTACAGACAATATAACTTGTTACAAATTGCATTTTCAGAAAAATTATACCAAAAAATCCAATCTTATCTTACGATTTTTTTTTCCCCCTCAAAATTACATTTTACCTCCTGTATGTCTTCTGTCTCTGGGGTCTGAGTATCTTCACTTTGAGATCTTCCTGATTCATTCTTCTTTCCTCTGTGCCCTGTGGTAAATGAATTCAAATCTATTTTTAAGGTAAAATCGACAGCACTTGGAGATGCAGTCAGCATTTATGTGATGCTAACTTGCATGAATGCTGGGGGAGAACTTTTGAACACATTTTTCACCCAGGCCTAGATTTCAGCTCTGTAATCTCTTTGTTTCTGGTAAAAGTAGACTTTTCTTCACCACTCTGCACTCAGCGTGTGTTTATAAAATGTCACATTAGTAGGAAAGCAGTTCATGTCTATTTGCCTATATTTTCAATGTGCTCATATATGAAATTATGATAAAAGAAAATGAAACCTCCCAGAAAAGCTTTATCATCCAAGCTGTATGCCCCACTGGGTATGTATCTACGGGCTCCATGCACTGTTGACCCTTGAACAACATAGGTTGAGCTTACCGAGTCCATGTATATGCAAAATTTTGATAAATATAGTACAGAACTGTAAATGTAGTTTCTAGTCTTTATGGCTTTTTAAATAACAGTTTCTTTTTTCTAGCTTATGCTATTGTGAGAGTACAGTATAATACGTATAACATACAAAGTTTGTATTAATTAACTGGTTATATTATCAATAAGGCTTCTAGCCAACAGTATGCCCTTTATTGATAAGTTTCTTGGAGAGTCAAAAGTTATACATGGATTTTTGGCTGTGCAGGAGGTTGGCATCCCTAAGCCTCACCTTATTAATGGGACAACTGTATACACATTTTCCATTTGACAATACAGATTTACACACAGAAAAATGTGGAGTACTTACACTTGATTTTTGTTTATTGGTTCTGCCATCTTCTGGAAATCATACCTGGTTTAGGAGTCTCCAAGACCTTAGGTTTTGGATTTTAATAATAGCTATTTCCCTTTTAATTCTGAGAAATATTTCTTTTGTTTACTTTTATTTTTTCTTACTTTTTTTTCTTCTCTCATATTCTCATTCTCTCCTATCTCTGAGAGATAGGGTTAGTATTCAGCTAGCACTTTTAGTAATTTGGAGGATACACAAATAAAAAATTCAAATTAAAGTCCTATATAATTGGCTACTTGACAGGACACTGCATGGTAGAAATCTCTTTTTTTCTTTTTTTCTTTCTTAACGAAAGTCTGTACATCCCTGAAGTGGAGATACCTTGAATAGTTAGAAATCTTTCTTGGCCATTTTTTTTTTTTTTTTTAAATCAAAGCCCTGCTTTAGGCTGAAATGATTTTCGGCTACTCTCTTGAGTGATGTCTGATCATCCTGGCCTGCCTTCAGCAAGAATCCTGTTAGGTTAGATTAGCAAGAATCCC
Source organism: Panthera uncia (assembly GCF_023721935.1). Classification (NCBI taxonomy): domain Eukaryota; kingdom Metazoa; phylum Chordata; class Mammalia; order Carnivora; family Felidae; genus Panthera; species Panthera uncia. The sequence continues at coordinate 3,085,360 of NW_026057589.1, read as the reverse complement.
TTCTTACCCCTTGGGATTTTCTCTAAGTAGTTTTGTGTCTGTGGACCCTCAGTCTTGTTCCTTGGCTATAAATTACCACCTGCCCCTGCTGTGTTCAGAGTTGAGCCCAAACTGTCTCCCCACGGTAAGACTCCATTGTGGCAGTCCTTACTGCTACCTAGTGCGATGGCCCCTTGAATAAAGTCTTGCAGTCTGCAGCAAGTATCATGAATAATGTTTTCTTTACTCGTCTGCAGATGCCAAACTGCCTTTATCACACTTGTCATGGTACCTGAAAACAAGAGGTTAGGCCACATTCAGGCCACAAAACAGCTATGATTTTTGAACTCAGTCCCCGGGTCTTCTGGATCAAGTTTCTTTCCAAGAAATTGCACTGAGTGGGAAATCAGCCAGAGAAAAAGATGACTAGAAATAATTCTAAAGGTGTATCAGTAAATGGAGGTAATATAAACTTAGTATGCAGGAATAAGAATCACCTCCTCCTGTGCTTATTTTTAGGGTAAAAAATGGTTGACATGAGTAGCAATGTATCCAATTTCTTCAAGAGGAAAAACACTAGAACCAATTGTATGGGGTTGGGGGGAGTCCATCATGCCAGGAACGGAGTCTGTCTTGCTCGCGCTCACAACCTCAAGAGCTACACTCGTGCCAGTTTCCAGACAGACTTTAGCAATAACTTAGTGATACTTACTGGAATTACAAATATTCCAAAAGCCAAGAAAACCCTTAAGTCTTATAATACAAACTGACCTTTTTGTTTTTGTATGCTTACAAAGCTCAGCTTCTCCAAAGTGAAATTTCTCTGCTTGATGTTTAGAGGTGGTGTGCATATTTAAAACCATCACCATGAAAAGGGTTCTGTAGGTCAGAAATTAATTACAAATGTGATATTCAATTAGCCATGTGGCACAAATACTCCAGTTCCATCATCAATGCCCATTGCTTTACTATCAAACATTTTCATAAAGGTTAAGATTCAATAAATAACAGGGATACAATTTTTAATTCTGAATCATCATGTAAGTTCAGGCGATGTAAATGCCAGAGGCATTAAAGCACCTGTGATTACTCACTCTACCTAGATACTAAAGCTTTAGAATAATATTCTTCCTCTCTGCTGCAAGTACAAACCTTGCCATGCCAAATTCCTCTCTGGTATTTCTTTGAAATGCAAGGAAGTATTGCTTGGTGATCAAAGTTTTCTGGTTCCCAGGTGTTGGGGTCAGTGAGGAGAGTCCCCTGCTTAGATAAATGATTTCGCCAAGTTGAAAACATTTTAAAGGAAAATGCCTCATTTGCAACTTGTCATCTGAGGATAAAGCACTAATCACATGAGAGGTTTCTTTGAAAGAGAATGCAAATGTATTAGAAAGTTCTTTTGGGAAGGCTTTGAAATTCTCAGGGTGTTTGGAAACTGTGACAATTAAACTTCCTACCAGCGTAAACATCTTACTTAGCACCCTTCATGAATGACTAGGATTAGGTGTTCAGAACACGAATTTCAGAGAGGAATAATCATTCCCTGACAACAACACTAAAAATAGTGATTCAGAATGATCAGTCTTAGCAGAAAAAAATTACCTCCCGGGTCAGTATCTTTTTCTGACTTGTTATTAGTGATGTCACTTGGGAAACTAGTCCCTCTGAAATGTTGCTTCCTTATAGGTAATATTAATCACAGATAGTTCATAAGATTATTGTAAATATTAAATAAGAGAAGGACTGTGACATCCCTTACCAGAGAGACATTGTGATGTGGTGTGAGATTCTTGTGTTTTGATTCTTGTGTTTTTCCAAAGACCTAGTTAGTGTATGTCTTGGGTAAATTAATGATTTTCTATATACTTTAGTTTTCCTTTCTATAAAGTGGATATGATATAGGCACTTTTTGCATAGCAATGTTTTGAAAATGGCGTTAGAAAAGTTATAAATAAGCAGGATCTATTATCAATAAATTTTAGCTCATTGTACCATCTGATGCATTGTTTGTCCTCAACCAATTTTCATCGTCATCTCCTTTGCTCACATTTAATACCCCTAACTTGAAATAAGGACTATGTACTTAGTGTCGGAAATACTGCTTTGCCGATTCACTTCCATACTTGCCAAAGGCATTCTAATTCATAATTCTAAGTGATGTATTTGTCACATATTTTCTCATTTAAGGTGAGATGGTTTTTGCCACTGGCTTCCCAACCCTCATTTTCCTAGTCACTGGTTCTGATTTCTTTTGAAATGGCTAGTGTTAAAAACTTTGATAACCAGAGGAAGACAGCTAGTAGCTTTAACACTGAAAAGCTTTCTGCCTACCATTCTACAGAGACAGCTTTGCAAGTGCACAATTAGTTGAATGGAAAGCAGTCATCTGTGTCTGAACAGGGTCAACAAAATAATGGCATGTCCACCAAATTGCTTTGTTTAATTTTTTCTCCAACTGCTTAAGTTAGATCAGCTCTTGGAAACTGGAAAGTACTTGGAAGACCATCAACATTTTATATTTCCATTTATCACAGTGGCTGACAAATCATAGTGTATAGTGTATTTTCCTTAGATACAACATTTGATGGGTAGGAAATAATCAGTATGGCATGTTGCAAAAAAAAAATTGACTCAGTAAACTAAAGTCTTGGTAATGTCAAAGTTGGTGTGATATCAAAGGCAACTCCTCTCATCATTACATTATTCTGACTTTCTGATTGGAATAGGCAATTTAAGACAGTGACCTTATTTAACATTCTGAATTTGCCACTTGGGTTAATGTAACCTCACTATAGTTCAATATCTTCTAATGTTAGATGGAGGAAATAATGGTACTTATCTGAAAATTTTTACGAGGATTGAGGTAGTGCACAGTGGCAGGAGGATGGCGAGAATTCATCCTTCTAGAGTAATGGAGGAAACTGAGACATGCTACATTTCAGTATATTATCCACAATGCACACACACACACACACATGTACAGACAAATGGAGCAAAATTTTTGAAACTTTAAATATGAATTGTTTTTATCTACCCTTGAGTTGTTTACCATCTCATTTTTCTGCTATCATCTCTAAAGTCACTGTCAGGATTATATTCCTAAAAAGCAAAGAGGGAAGGAGGGAGGGAGGAAGGATGGAAGAAGGAATTAAAAGATTGCAAAGATATTTATGTAACCGATAATTTTTAGATTCCACATGGATGAGGCTGCTCACAAATTCATATTTAAAGAAAACAAATATGAAACTTCAGGTCCCGTTGATTGAATTGATTGTCAATTGATTGAAGACTAATATCCACATGAATTATAGGTGTGTTTGTTTTGTTTTCCTTAAAAAAAAAAAAAGCACCCAAGGTTTATGTCTACAGCCTTCAGCAAGATCTCTGGACATCTTCACTACTCTATGAATCTGTATATGCATAGTCTATATACCATTCTCTGAACATCCTGTACAGACATACTAGTTAATGAAAATAGTTCTCACTCTTTTAAACATATTTCTGTCACTGCTCCAATACACTTTTTGTTCACCTTCCTTTCACACTCATCTTCCTGGAGAGCCATGCCCTGAGTTTAAGTAAAGGGGGCTAAAACCCATGATGTTTGAACTTACTTGGTGGGAAATATGGAAGATCTATTATAAATTCTATTATAAATTCAATAAATTCTCTTACTGGCCTGTTGTTCTCACAAGAAAGTCATGATGAAATGAATATTCCACTGTTCTTCCTCATTCTTACTTGAAGAGGAGCAGGAGTGGGGGTATAAGCAAAACTTTCTGCACATCTAGCCTCCAGGCCAAAGTTAATTACGGGTTAGTTTCAAAATGCCACACCTCCTCTCATAAACACTAATCAATTTTATACTCAGGCAAATTGGATTGTTCTCTCTTTCTATCTGCCCTAGATGCACATTTATTTCTGTGTTCTGTTCCTCATTTTCCCCAACTTAGACTATTTCCTTTTGACAACCCACAGAAAACTCAGTTAATCTTACAGAGGCTTTATTAAGTCCACAATAAATCTCTTTGATCTCTCCAGCATGGAACAATAGCTTAGGTGAGCACATTAGGGGGTAGGAGGGGGTGGGGGGAGGGAGGGAGAGAGAGAAGGAGGGAGAGGGATGAAGAACTGAATAAAGGAAGAAAATAGATTATTTGTAAGATATTCTGGAATTCGAATCTTGGCTTTGAATTTCAGAACAAGTCACTTAAAAGAAATAAGATTTTAAATCTTAAGATTTAAGAAAATATATATCTTATTATATATTCATATCTTGTTATATGACATAATATAGTTCTTTTACCACAATGGTGGTTATAGGTTTGGTGATCAACAAATTGTAGTTATTTTTATCATTACTGTTAATAATAAATAAGGATAAAAATACCTTTTGCAGTGCATGGAATTCTCTATGCTATGCTCTATCTTAAACTGTTATCACAGAAATACTCCTTAGCCCATGTGGAATTAAAGAAATAGAAAAGAACCAAGGCTACATCATGTAATCAGAGAATCAGGGGAACATTAGTGCTTATACACATGCACTTTTAAAATATCCAATAATGATTCTAACTTCTCTAGGTGCTTCAGTTTTACTTCTGGGAATAAGATGTTGTGTACCTAAGTCTCTAACTAAACATGGAACATGCACATAGTGCAAATTTCAACCAATGAACATAAAACGAAGAAACCAATAATGATTCAATAACGGTCTTGTTATTTTTTACAATTATATTAGTGCCACCTAAATGTCAAAGCACTGCAGAAGACAGTGATAATCATTCTTATCATGTGTCTTTTTAAAATTCCCTACCTGCATTCAAGATTCAAGAGAATGAGGGGGACTTTTTTTTAATGTGAGTATTTGATTGTGTGTTTGCATGTGTGTGAATACAGGAATATGTATTCTTTCACTAATATATACTGTTTTAGGGTATAGATAAATTGAAAAAAGAAAGAATAAGTCTTAATTTCTACCTTAAGGAACTCACAGTAAAAAAAGGAGAGAAATGTTAAAACATGAGAAATTTTTAAACTGTAAAAATTTTGGAGTGCCTGGGTAGCTCAGTTGGTTAAGCAACCAATCTTAATTTCTGCTCAGATCATGTTCTCACCATACATGAGTTGGAACCTTGTGTTGGGCTCCGTCCTTAGAGCATGGAGCCTGCTTGGGACTCTATCTCTTCTCTCTCTCTGCCCCTCCCCTGCTCGAGTTCTCTGTCTCTGAAATAAATAAACACTTTAAAAAATGTAAAAATGTTTAAGATAATTAAACATTAAAAGTTTAAGATAATGCATGGGAACATAAATTTTAAAGTAGCATAAGTAGAGAGCACTAAACATTTTTAGACCATTTGCAATGAGGACATAGGTAGTTATAACAACAGTAATAATGACACATTGCATTCATTGGCTCTAAACTAGAATGGCATTTGCAGCATTTAGGGTTTTGGTTATTAAAGATAAAGCTGTTGCAGTCACCATGTATAAGAATTTGTATGAACATACATCCTCTTTTATCTTTGCTAAATATACATTGTGAGAGTCATGTTGTGACTGCATGCCTAACTTTTTAAAGAAGCTGCAAAAGAGTTTTCAAAAGTGGTATTGCCAGAAAGCCTGAAAGGTTCAGTTGGTTAAGTGACCACCTCTTGATTTTGGCTCGGTCATGACCTCACAGTTCGTGGGATGGAGCCCCACGCTGGGATCTGTGCTAATAGCATGGGGCCTGCTTGGGATTCTCTCTGCCCCTCCTGTACTTGCTTGCACTCTCTTTCTGTGTCTCTCAAAACAAATAGACATTTAAAATCCTCCCCCCACAAAAAGTGGTATTGGCATTTCATCTTTCTGCCAACACATGTGAGAGCTCTTGTCAGTGTTCTTGCTAACACTGGGTACCATCAGCTCATTTAATTTGAGCCCTTTTCATTCGGTATGTAGTGGCATACCACAGTGGTTTCAGTTTGTATTTCCCAGATCCCTAATAGTGTTGAACATAGTTCTTTTGCCCTTATGGTCCGATCATTTTTCTTTACTTGTGGGTTGTCTGGAAGGAACCTGTCTTTTTCCTTTACTCTTCTCAGTTTTTGGCTGGGGTCCTTGTGACACAGGACATAAAGAAATGCATGCAAATGTATTTAATGTCAGCGTTATATGACACAGAACCTTCTTAAGGAAACAAAGACTCAAGAAAGCAGTTAGACCTGAGTGTTCTAATGCTAAACTTGCTGAAAAGTGGAGTGATAGAAGATGCCATTGGGTGAAAAGGACATGAGCTAAGTAGTAAACTGGGGGAAAGAGCATGCCTTGCTCTGATTGCCCTACTTTAGGTGTCTTGGAGATAAGGATGTTCCTTTTCTCTGGGTTTAGGGAAGGCCTGTCTCACATGAGGGTTTATTCCTCTGTTTCAGAGGAATGTCAGAAATTTCTTCGTGCACATAGTATTTCCCAAATTACTTTAGCTTAAAGTATTTAGTATGCCAAGGTGGCATATGTTGAGGTAGAGTATCTTGAACCCCTTTTTACATCATTTCCCCATTTTCAAAATGGGGTTTTTGGTCCATTCTGGATAAGACTCCTTTATCAGAAATGTTTTATGAGGGGCGCCTAGGTGGATTAGTCAGTTAAATGTCCGACTTTAGCTCAGGTCATAATCTCATGGTTCATGGGTTCGAGCCCCGTGTCTGGCTCTGTGCTGACAGTTCAGAGCCTGGAGGCTGCTTTGGATTCTGTGTCTCCTGTCTCTCTTCCCCTCTCCTGTTCATGCTCTGTCTCTCTTTCTGTCTTAAAAATAAACATTTAAAAAAATTTTTTTTAAATGTTTTATGAATAGTGTTGAAGAGGTAACATCAAAAAAAATTTTGTTTAGTTCCAAATTGCACTTTTTTAAAGTGTATACTGTCCAAAAATGCCTTTTCTTTGTTCATGAGATTTTCTTCAATGTTTCCTTCTAGAAGATTTATGAATTTAACTTTTATATGTAGAGACATGATCTATTTTTAGTTTTTTTGTGTATATGGTATGAGGTAAAGGCCAGATGTATTATTTTTTGTTCCATATGGATATCCAAATCTTCCATCCAGAGTTTGTTGAAAAAACTTTTTCTCTGATGAATTACCCTGGCAACTTTGTTGAAAACACATTGTGTGCACAGATGCACACACACACACACACACACACACACACACACACACATTCTGTTACACACATCCTTGTAGACATCTTTGCCTTGTTTCCAATATTATTGGAAGTATTCAGTGCCAACTCTCATATTAGCTCTAAGTTTTTTGTACACGTTCCTTTATCCAAAGACTATTTCTGTCCCTGATTTTCTGAAAGTTTGTATTTTCAATGGGTTTTGGGGGGGTTTGACCCTATCAAATAATTTTTCTGCAATGTTGTCATGATTCTCTGGTTCTTCTTTTGTTAATATAGTGAATTATTTTAATTGATTTTGAAATACTTTTCCAACTTTGCTTTTCCGGGACAACTCTATTTGATCATGACATGCTATCATAATATATTGTTGGATTTAATTTGCAATTGTTTTCTTAAAGATGTTTCCCATGTGTTCTTGGAGAAAATAGTCTGTAATTTGCTCTTATAAAAATGTTTTTATCAAGTTTTTGATACTAGTTTTATGTGAGCTTCATCAAATTAGTTTGGAATTTCCTTCTCTTCTGTATTCTGAAAGTTTATATGTTAAGACTCAGGTTATTTATTCCTTGAATGCTTGATGGAATTCACCAATAGAAGCATCTGGGGCTCACATTTTCTTGGCAACACTTTTTTTATAGCAAATTCAATTTTCTTCAATACAGATAGGACTATTCAGATTTTCTCTTTTATCTTGTATCAGTTTTGTACATTAACTTTCTAAAGGAATTTGTCCATGTCATCTAAGTTGTCAAGATTGTTGATGTGAATTTGTTCAAAATATTTCCTTAAAAATTATCTTAATGTTTGAAGAATCTATAGGGATAATTTCATCAATTTTGATACATGTGAGGATATTTTAATTTGGTTGACCTTTTCAAATTATCAGAAAATTATTCACTAGACAAAGGGAGATTTGGGCAGAGTTATACACAGAATTTGGAATCCTATTTTATATGTATCTCTCTCATTTCTGGGATTCCCCCCTTAGTCCAAAACATAATACATTTTCAAACAGAGATTCAGCTGTTATGCCCTGCACTGGGATAGTGGCCTACCCTTAACCCAAACCTGCAATGACAGAGTACATTCCTTATGTTGGACTCTTATTTCAAGTTTTGGCTTACTCCAAAATACATACCTTGTTCACTCTGCAATGACTAGAGATGGTTCTTGTCTGTCTGTAGGTCTCTATCTCTGTCTTTCTGTCTGTCTCTCTTTCCCTCTCTCCCTCCCTGTATCTTTTTTCTCTCCTGCCCCTCTCTCTTTGTATTTTGTCTAGAATTCTAGTTGTTATCTGTAGGAGGTACATTCCTTGGAGAATTTATTCTGCCATACAAAAAGTGAAATTCCAAGGAAAGTTCTTGAAAAATGTAAACAAGAGAAGACTCAAGCAAGTATTTACTGCACACCTATTATGCACAGATCTCGGATTTTTACATGTTATGCTGTGTAATCAGTGCAGTGTTGCTGCTCTCAGCATTCTTGTTTTATTAATTAAGAAAATAAGAATCAGTGCTATGGAATAATATCCTAAGTTTCCAAATCAAGTTAAGTAAGAATATCTAGCACTCTCACAGACTATAAAATTCCATGGATCATGTGACTTTTTTTTTGTCTGTAACGCCAAGAATGAAGGTTTCTAGTGGGAGAGATAAGTCACATGTAAACAAAAGTACTATCAGTCAATATTTATGAATTCCATAGTATCAGTATTAATACTATATTCTATAATATTATAGACTTATTCTCTATTCTATTATACTCTATAATATATTCAATATTATTTTGCAGAAATAAAATATTATTTCTGGCTATGGACATTGAAGGATTTCTGGCTTTCTCCCCACATTAACAATATCGGATATAGTACATCTCTACCCAGTATATATCAGGATCCTTAATCAGTCATTTGCCAAATGGCTGATTGAATGAGTGAGACAATTGTAATTTAGAAAACAAATCAAATTCTATTCAAATTATTTAGCATTTACTATGTGTCATGTACTACCATAATTTCTGGGATCATAAGGCACAGAAAATAAGTGTAGTCACTGTTTTTTGTAGAGTTTACCATCTAATTAGTGGATAAGACCTTAAAAAAATAAACCATAAAAATACAAATGGAATTGCAAAATACAGTGCATTCCCAAAAGAATTATACGGAGCACCCGGACATTATGGAAAGTTGTTAATATTGCTTAGAAAGGGGAGTCAAAAAACATATTTTGCATCTCCAACATCTTGGCTCTACCAAGAAATCCAGTGATGACTTCCTATCCTCTTTCTCTGCATTTTCTACTTGGAGTTCATATTTTTCAGCCTCTATTCTAAACACAAGACTGAACACATACTGTTTACTGATACAGGGAATATTCTGATTGCTAGAATTCTCTCTTCTTCAAGAAGAAGCAACGTTGACAGATGTGAGCCTTCTGGGGTCAGGTGGGAGCCTGAGAATCTTAGAGAACTTCATGTGCTCAATAAAAGCAGGTCTATGCAGTTCATCAAAAGATGGAATAGCACTGATGTGAACATTTAACAGACAAGACACAAGGAACTACACAATTATTTTTACGTGTTTTTTTTTTACTTTAAAAGATTATCAGAGTACAAATTCTATATACTCTTTTATAACAGGCCATAATATGCAAGTGTATATGCACACATCAACATCATCATCAGTGCCAATCTGATAGTAAAACAATTTGTTTCTAGGGCATACAGCAAGTATTTTGAGGTAGATGATTGACTATAATTTTTTTATTGCAGAGTTCATCCAGAGAATTGACACCATTTGTCAGAAAGAGTTGGGTCCTGAGAGAAGATTGCTAACTTCTGTGGCAGGTATGGATCCCAGTTCACGAACTCACATTTTTCTTTGTGTGTCTTTACGAATCAAATCAAGATTATTTCCATTGTAAATCTTCATTTTAACACCATGGTGGCAGAAACTTAATCTCAGTCTATTTGAGGCTTTTTAAAAAGAATTTTGGCCAGAAGCTGGATGTCTGAGTTTCATTTCTGACGGGCTGGACATAACTTAAATTTAGGGTTGGGAAGGCAGATGGCTCTTATTCTCCGATTTGCGCACATAGATCGTCATTGAGACATGCCAGGATCTTTAATTCCCGTCTTTCAGTTCTGAGTGCTTTATTTACTACATCAATTGACCACGTGGAGGCACTAGAATACTATATTGATTCTGTGCCCTGCTGGGACAGGAGCATTTCCACCTGGGTAACTTTGTTCCAATTTGCCTACCTTGGCCATGCATGCTTTCCCTTAATGATGCCTTACTGTCATCAAAAGACTCTGCTCTGGGAGAGGGAAATAGCCCTTTACTTTGCATCTCCATGCGGGACTTCTTGAGGACTCTGCTGTGATCTTTTTTTCCATCCTGCCATCACTGAAACATAACGTTTTCCACAATCCAGACAAGGGGTGGGGTGGGGTGTAGGGAAAGGAGAGTTGCTCATTTTCTCTGTGTCCGTTTATTTATTTTCTTCCATTTTTTTTTTCCATGTCCTGGTGTTTATGGATTTCTTGAGGACTATAGCTTTGAAATACAAAAACCTAGAAACTTATTTTTTTCCGTCTCTTTCCTGCCTTATTTGCTTTTTATATTTTAACTTAAGAGGGAAGAGACAACATAGTGTCTGAAAGAGAATAAAGAGAGAAAAGGGAGATTTTTATATCAGATACAATGAAAAGGGGCATAAGTTACTTATGAATTATAAGTATCCTGCCACTTTGGAGAGATGTTCGAATCATACATTGGCCTAAGCATAGCCCAGAGGGACATTCAGCCACGATTCTTACAAAAGTAAATTAAAATTATTGGTCTCTTTCACTACCTTTTAAGCTCATACATTTTGATTGCAATTAATTGGAGAAAGTCATGGAAGTAAAACAGTGTGCATGTGCTACCAGAGGGATGAAACACAATAAATCAAACACATTGAATTGGAAGTAGCTTGATACTGTGAACATATGAAATAAAAAAAAGAAAAATCTGGGATTCAGTTCACCTATGTTATAGACCATCTTGGCCATTAACTGAGGTGTGTGATCATAATAATTCAATTCAATCTTCCTTATCCTCATATTTTGTACATATAAAAATGATAGCTTGGTAAAATTGTGCTTGTTAATGCTTTATCAACTATACCTTTTATGAAAACCTCCAAGGTTCTTGCCAGCACTTAACAAGACTTTCCATTCCACAAACCAAAATGACGACCACAGGCAATCATCAGGGCATACTGAGTGTACATCACTTTTATTGTAGAAAAAGGCAGTCATACTGCCTAAACTATCAGATTGAATGTGGGCTCTAATTACTTGCTCAATTCAATAATTTCATCTCATATGGCCAATGATTTCTTTTTTAATACCACTATTTGATTTTGAGTTTCCAGAAGGGAGAGACCCTGTGAAATTTGTATGTGGCATACCAAAACACAGTGTTGCATATAGACATACAGGAAGAATAGGGTTTGATGCAAATTTTATGTACTGATATCTTTTATTTTGGTCTCCAGAACCAGCCCCTCCTTTTATCCTTTCTCCATGTAAGAGCAATAAGCCAGAGGAAATCCCTCGCCTATAGGTTTTTGGTTCAGGATTAATAAGGGAAGATCATAGGAAGAGATGACCAAAATATCCTCTCCTTTGCACAAGATAGATAGGCCCATTGAGTCCTTTATGAACTTCCCCTTCTATCCTTATCCTCTAAGAAACATATTGGTGATAAGACAGGACAGAACATATTAGAATTTGGCCACAGTTAATAATGAGTGGAATTATTGTCTCAAAAGGGGAAAAACAAACAAACTCAGACTCTTCCTTAATTCTTTCATGCACATCCTCTGTTTTTTCCATCCATTTGGTAAACAATCATTTAAGGTCCTGGATCCAACAGAGGACAGTGGCCAAACTGTCTTTTCCACCATCTAAATGAGAGATTATATTTGAGCTCAGGCTTATTCTTGAGGTAAGCCAGGGTCTCCTCCTTCTGGTCCTCCTGTTCCTTATTGTGCTCCATTTACATCCAAGCATATTGCTCTCAATTATTTAGATTGAGGAGAGAAAAAAACAGTTCTAATTAGGCGTTGTTTCTGATCAGGGTCTCCACTCACCCCTTTCAATCGGGATCTAAATTAGAATGTTAGCCAGTCAGACATCTCTGGATAAAGTGGAACTTTGATTCTTATTCTGCTCTTGTTAGTTGCGTGTCTTCCTTTTTATGTGAAAGAGAACTGAATTTCATGACAGGATCCAGGTATTCTAATTCTTGCAATGATAGCATCATGAGGACAAGAACAATTCCTAATTCATGGCATTGTGAATAAAGTAGGCTTAAAAATCATACAGACCTAGGTTCAGTTCTTTCCTCTGACACTGTATGTGTACACACAGGCAAACACACACGTACGTTATGTTTTTATAATCCACAGAGAGACAATTGCTGTTTTAGTCACAGCTGGTATAGAGGCAAATCAAGCAGCAAAAACCTGACTTTATTGTACTTATATTTTACTAAAAAGATAAATACGTATTTGAAAATTAATTCCTTGGTAGTAATAAATTCTAGGAAGAAAATAAAGCACTTACTACCTATAGTAATTTACACAAGTTATGTAACCACTTAGAGCCTTGGTGTTCTCATTTGTTAAAAAATAATGTTTGAAAATGACATCTGGGTTGACTTTTTATATGGTAATGTTGGGATAAAACTAGCTAATAGACATAAAAAGTTATCTGAAAACTCTCATGTAATGTTCGGTTGGGGGGAGAGAAAAAGTATCTTACCTCCTCTCTTTTATTCACATAAACATTGTAATTGTCCAGGAATGTCACATTGCTTGTTTTTAACCATCTGTTCCATTTCTCTCAATATGGGCTCCACTTTGTCTCCCTTTTGAATAGGTAGCTTGTAACAAATCCCAACAAATGTTCACACAGATTTTTTAATAATTTTAGCAATTCATTTGGAAAACCTTTGTGTTACAGGCACAGACCTCAGGTGCTCCGAGTTGGCAAAGTCTGGGGTGGGGGGGGGGCGGGAAACAAAGAAAAGATGCACAGGATGGGCTTATTGGTCAGAATGAAACCCCGGCTCAGGCCATGGGACTAGGTTTGAATGTGTGGGAGGTTTTGGCAGATGCTTAACTACTTTCATATTCAACAGATTTTGTGCTTTTTGGTCCCATATCAAGAAAGATGCCTAGAAATCTCAAAGCTGATGACACCTTAAATACTTCCATCTCAACATAAAGTTCTTTTAAAAGTTATTGCATATGAGAATTTTAGAGTCCTCCCCAAACAAATTTCCCATAGGTTTCCATGGACATGGCTTTGAATATTAACTAGTGCCACTTCTTCCACAGAATTCTGAGTGTAAGCATCTACATGAAGTTCCCCAAGTTTTCTGATGATACTGTCAATGTATCATAGACTTGGACACCGCTTTTGAGAATTTTCTTGATCAGATCATCATAATACTCAAAAATACAGAATCCTTTTGAATTCAACTGTTTTTATTGCTACTTGGAGTCATCTGTTTTTATTGTTCTTAGAAATAATAGCTACAAATATTAAGTGCCTAATAGGTATCAGAAATTAAACTTTCCATTTTATGAATACAGTTTGTGAGTCCCAATGTATATCTTCAATGTAACATGTGAAACTTGAAACTTTTAAAATATTGGATTAACAATATATGAATTTATTTTTCTTACACATAACTAATAACACAGGGGTAGGTTGTCCAAACCTGATATTGTCTGTTGCTAGTGTCACTGGGACAAGTCTTAAATTTTTTTTTTTAACGTTTATTTATTTTTGAGACAGAGACAGAGCATGAATGGGGGAGGGTCAGAGAGAGGGAGACACAGAATCTGAAGCAGTCTCCAGGCTCTGAGCTGTCAGCACAGAGCCTGACGCAGGGCTCGAACTCATGACTGCGAGATCATGACCTGAGCCGAAGTCGGCCGCTCAACCGACTGAGCCACCCAGGCGCCCCGGGACAAGTCTTAAACTCTCTTATTCTTAAGATGTGACCTTGGTTTCTCGTACTGAAATATGGTTGCTGGAACACCAATCATCCAATTAATATTTAAAGCAGGAAGGAGGAGGGAAGGGCAAAAGAAGCCTGCCAGTTGAATTCCCTTTAAAGAGAGTTTGTTGAAGTGGTAGTTGATGACTTCCTATTCCATCTCATCAGTCATGCCAATCAGCTAGTATGTCTCAAAATTGAAATAGTCTCATGTGGCCATATTACCACCCATTGCATATAGGTGCTCTTTTATTATTCAAAGAAGGGATATTCATTCTGTGCTATGGCACAAATATCCCCATTTCTCCCACAAAGAAACTCGTATGTCATGAGTTAATTAACTGTGTTTTTCACCATCATCATAGCCTATATTTTCATATGTCCCCAAACCTGATCAGGCTATTTCTTCATTTGTTCCAAGAATACCTATTCTTACATTCTTACATGAATACATCGTATTCATCCAGTAAGATGTTCTCAGGTATTTGTTTTAGGAAGTATACACATTATCCATGCCTGAATGAATTAATCATGCCTCAGTTGTTATAAAATTATTTGAAGCTATACGCTGGTGTTTATCCTGTGTCTTCTAATTACTGAGTAGATATTTTTTTCTCATTCACCTTGGGGAAGCTACTTGAAGTCCAGTTGTTGTCTTATCCATCATCGCCATCATCATTGTCATCATCATCCTTCTGTCTTGCCTAGTACCCTCTATTTTTATATTGAATAATATTTATTTTCCTATTGTCATTGAATATCACAACTGATTTGTAAGCCATGTAAAGAAATCTAATTTGCCAGAAAGTAATGTACGGTGAAAGAAAATAATAGAATGTTCAATGAGTTGACCTTCATAGTTCTAATGATAATTTTTTTCATTGTCTTCTAAAATCTAATTCACTACTAAGAAGTAAATATGTGACTGCAGTCAGTATAATCCTTAGTAAGCACGGGAGATATGCCTTATTGTCTTTATTTATAAAACATTATATATTGCATATCTATATTATCTAAAAGTTCTGCTAGAGTCTAAGAAAACAAAGTTTCTGATTTTATTTTCTTTCTTTGGTTCTCCAATACCAGGATTGACAATCCTGGTGGCCAGCTTAACTGCTTTTCCCTAAATGGTTTTATTAGTCCTGGAGAGAATGGTGTGCCCAGTTTTGTCTAGTAAAAAATACTTCGCATTTTTGTTACTCATTGTGGATGCCAGCAACTGCTAGTTGCTACTGGACACATGTTCTTTGTCATTGTGTTGCTTTCATAATTAACATACTTTAAAATCTGGCTTTTGATTATTTTCCCCTTGTAAGCTGTTATTAATTCCTAATTTGACATATCGGTTTGAGTAACGTCAGATGTACTTTCTATCCTCTATATGACACTAGATTTCAAAAGATGCTTAAATCTAGCCTCTTTTCTGTTAAGAGATAACTACTAGCACCAACGGCAGTGCAAAGGAAAATAAATAAATGATTTTGAAGGAGTACATAAGTTAGCTTATTTATCATCATATTTGTATGATACAATTTCTTATTTTTTTTTCAAAAATTACTTTGGACAACAGCCTTATTGAAGTAAGTTTGGATATTGTCAAAGACCCAACTGAAGGTAATGACACATTCTCGAATATTTGCTAAGCATTTTGTTTAATTATCTTATAGTCATTCCTGCAGGCCCAGGGATAGTCACATTTTGGGGGAATTAACTTATTTTTCATGGCTGAATTTGGCTCTGTGTACATTCAAAGATATTTATGACATAATGTCAATGAGCAAATATGTATGAATGTTCAGCCCTTATTAGATACATATGAGAATCAATAACTATGAAGGCAGTATGCTTCTAATAGCATCTTCAAAATATGCCCAAGGCACCTTTGCTAAAACTATTATGCTTCTTTAAAAAGTTGCTGTGCATACACTATGTTAGTATAGTCAGCAAGACTCGGGTCTCCTTATAGTATTTAAATGCTAAAGAGTCCCAGTAGTTAATGTAAACAAGAAAAACCAAGCAAGGAAAACTGCATGTAATTTTTGATTATAATTTGTCCTAGGAGAAGATATCTACTGAGACCTGTCAAACTAGGATCTATTTACAACCAGCGCTGTTTACAATTTTTTGCTTGATCTTCAGTTTACAAATTTGATTCTAAAACTTTCTCTTTTCTTGAGTATTTGGACAACTCATGTTTTTGGCCAGACTACTTCATTATCTTGCTCATCTACCAAAAAAGTGAAATATTAATAATAATAATAATAATAATATCCCTCCATAATGTTAATTCTATTTGCAAACTTATGCATGCAGTTGTGTTTTTCTTTTGGGTTTTTTTTTTTTAACTCAGACTTGTTCTTTTTATAATCTCTATGTTTGTTTTGTTTTGTTTTTACCTCTCAAACAGGCTTAGAGTGATTTCCTCCTCTCTCTGTCCTTGTTATAACATTTTGGGATTTATTGCAGACGCTTGTATTTGGAATGTTAGTATTCTACCTTCCTAATTTCTCACATGCTTCTTTTTGCTTTCTTTCATCCTTGAGTTTCTTTCATTTATAAAAGAGTTAATGATTCTGTATTCCTTATGGAATTTCAAAGGAATAGACATGGCATCGCTTGTCAAGTGCTTAAGGCTGCTCTGATCACTTATCAGCTCTCCATTAATGTTAGTTTCTATCATTCTGTATGGAAGCATATTTGTGTCTCTGATGTGTTTGTGGAAATGGATTGTGTATGTATGAGTAGGGACAAATAAGGGAAATATAAACAGCCATACAAACTTGGAGAAAACCTGGCTTCCCTTGGATAGTTCAGTATTTAGTTGCATGATTTCATTCTCCATTTTAATAATTAATCACAATAGCTATATGAGGGTAAAACAGATTTTTGTTATGTTAGCTAATAAATAATACAGTATGGCATAAATTAAGTGCTATCAGGAACGGATGAAAGGAATGCCTTCCTTTAGCTATTACTTTCTTGGAAAAAGCTGAAGCCAGTTGTAAGGCAGATGTAAGCACAGTCACATCAATATATGTTGTGAAACTCTAGATATTTCATTGAGTTTATTTTTCTCAAGTACTTTTCATTTAAAAATTTTGTAGGAAAAAATTTTATGGCCATTTGCTCTTTTAAAATAATTGCTTTCATATTTTGGGGGGTTGATTCACGTTTGGTATTTTAGTGGTATTACCTTGTTTATAAAAATTATACTAAATAAAAATCAGAAAAAAATGAAATCTAGTTCAAGTTCTGTCACTAACTGTGCAGCTGAGCAATGACTCACATCGTCAAGTTGGGTTACATTCTACAGTGTGGCCATAGTAAAAGGCTTCCTATTGTTGATTTATTTTTTTAATATGCCTACTGGTACTCTGTCACTCCATTTAAAATCCCATGGTCTTTGCCACCTGAAAGCTGATCTTGACATACCTCTGCTGTTTGCCTACATCATTCCCTGTGCCTGAAATGCTCAATCCTCTCCTTTTTTCCTGGTTCCTTCCCATGCTTTTTTCAGATCTCAGCCCCTGCCTCACTTTCTTGGCAGCTGTCTGTGGACTTGCTGACTTCCTTGACCACCTAAATCTCTTCCAGAGCGCATATCCATCTGAATGTTTACATTTCCTCTACACATTTTTATTCATTCTTTTTTCTGACAGTCATTGAAGTCAAGGACTTTGTCTGTTTTGCTTCCCCAGAGTCACATAAGGAGGGAGCAGGGAGTAAAATGGAATAGATGGTTTGTTTCAAGAATCTTTTAGTTTTATGATATTTTTCAGATAACCAACCTGTTATTTGCGAGTTATTAAAAAGTTAGTGAAGAGAAGTAAATAAGTTTATCAGGGAGCAAAGCTGAATATGCAGAAAGAACCACGACATAGATGCTGCTGTGGAAAAGGTAGTGCTTTCTGAAAGGGGAATCTAAAAGACCAGCAGAGATAAAAATTTTAAGACCCCATAACGATGTGTGGAATCAGCTCAACTGGTACATAAAGTCAATTGTTAAATTTTTAAGTCTTTTATGAAGTGATTATGAAATTAATGGTAGCTTTCAGTTGGTCACGTTGGGAGTATTTACACCACAGAAATTGTCAGGAATTATATAGCAAGTCCCTTTTCCACTCCCCTAGGATAGGTTGTCCAACATTCACTAGCACACCACTTTCTGTCACATGAAATAGGAAGTAGTCACCTGAACAATGACTAGAGACTAATGGGACTGGGAGGGATCCAAAAAGTTATCTGAGGTTAAAATAAAAAAAAAAATTAAAGTAAAATATAAAAATAAAATAAAATATAAAATAAATTGATACAAAATAAAACATAAAAGGTTTATTTGCCAGAAGATGGTACCAGATATCGCAGGATGATGTTAGTTGATTATTATTTCCTTTTTTTTTTAGTAGTACATTTTACTTTTAAGAAAAAAGATTGATAATGGCCGCTGATGTCTTTACCATCATCATCATTGCTAATTATCATAGCAAACACATATTCAGGGTAGCTCTCTCATTTTAGAGATCATTAATCTGAAACATAGAGATTAAATCACTTAACACTGTCAGGAACATAGATGGCACAGTTTCAAACTACCTGACTATTTTGCCTTCAAAAATAATCACACAGTCAAGGTATATAGGCTTTATTTGGCTAATTATTCCATACTCAACCTCCAAGGCTTCAATTCTATAGTTAGAATTAGAGTTTATTTTTCCTTTGTATTTGTTATACATTTTCCAAAGACATTTGACTGCATTTTCTTTCCTTCCCGCCAGGCCATCCATGACTGAACACCACACTTTAGGCTATTTGGATTCTCCAAGCCCTCACTATGAAGCAAGCTGCTACTGCCTTTTTTTTTTTTTAATGTTTATTTGTTTTGAGAGAGAGAGAGTAGGGGGCAGGCGCAGAGAGAGAGGGAGAGAGAGAATCCCAAGCAGGTTCCACATTGCCAGCACAGAGCCCAATTGGGGCTCCATCTCACAAATGATGCAATCATGACCTGAGCCATAATCAAGAGTTTGTCGCTTAACTGAGCCACCCAGGTGCCCCAAGAAAGCTCCTTCTTTGTTTGAATAAGCTACATTATACCTTCTAGAAGTTTTAGCATTGGGGAAAAATAAGTCAAGAGTGCTACTAGATATCTACCCCAATACTACTTAATACCACAGTTGTCTAAAAATTTCTTTTCCCCTAGTTTTTTGTTTTGTTTTGTTTTGTTTTGTTTTGTTTTGTTTTTAGGAATGACTAAATAAAACCTTTCGGAAAATAACTGAGATACTGATAACATCCATCCAGAAGTACACTGGAAACAAGCTTTCATTACTTTTCCTGTCACTCTTCATGGCAGAGATTTCTTAAAATTTGGATTGCAGTCCTAAGGAAACATGACAAATGCCATCATCACAAATCAAATAAATGGGAAGATCAATTCATTTACTGCAGAAAATTGTATAAACAACTCATCTTAATAGCATTTTTTCCTGCAACCCACTATCAACATATTATGAGCTGAAATGAAAATGGATTACACAATCTCCAAAATTAAAAATGGATCTGTATACATATTTCCCAAGACACTCTCCTGTCATGGAGTATCTAATCATTCCTCCTCACTCACCTTTTATTGCTATCGATGCAAGAGAACATTATCTCAAAACAACTGATGAATATTATCATAATCTCCTAAAATTTTATCTCTGACTCTTGGCTTTTGAAAACACATCTTTGGTCACGAGGTTTCATAATTGCTTTTTCTTTTCCAGTTTAAACATCCCTTGGAGGACTCATGATACATTTCAAGAAAAGTTTCCATAAATCTAACAGTTCCCTAAAAACCAACACCATTTCATTTTAATATACAAAACTGCCAATAAAATTGAAATATTCTAGTATTTCTTGTATCTCTAAGTTAACTTGAAATAAGATAATACTATCAGTAATAATTGTTATAGTATATGTCTTACATCCCTGTAGATATACTTGCCAGCTTGACATTGTGTGTCCAAAAGTTTGCAAAGCAGTTTTTTAAACATATCCCATTTATCTTAGAAATACAAATTTATATCTCCTGTGACAAGGGAAATATCTTTTGATAATACTTTAGAGATGGACAAAGGATCATTGCTGATATAAATGCAATATTTTATTCAAAGGGGCATAAGTCCAGACCTGTGTCATTTCAGTAATACCATTCCAAAGCCATAAATTAATGTGTTTAATCATCAGTATCTATCTTGAATTGTTCTTTTTTCTTTTTAAGTTTATTTATTTTTGAGAGAGACAGAAAGCATGCGCGCACGCAGGGGGCAGGGGGGCACAGAGAGAGGAAGAGAGAAAGAATCCTAAGCAGGCTGTATACTGTCAGCATGGAGCCCAATATGGGGCTTGAACTCACACATCAGGAGATTGTGACCTAAGTGGACGTCAGATGCTTAACCAACTGAGCCACCCAGGCACCCCTCTATTTTGAATTGTTCTCATTGAAAGAACATAGGTATAAATTTATTATCCCATACATAGTAAATAGTACCATACATATGTACATATATATACCTTGTCCAAATACATATACATATATAAAATATATGTGTGTATATATACGTGTATAAAATCATGTTTGTATATATACACATCTCATATATATACATATATTTTAATTATTTAAGTATTAAATAATTATTTAAATATTCATATTTAATTACCTCTATATCTTATATGTGAAACATAGGGCTAATTGAACCCCTTGATTGTAGTCCAGAAACCTTGAAGCGGGTATTTTTCTAAATTGTGAGAGTTGCTTCAGTTTCCCAGAGGTCAACTTTCTAGATTATCATCCTGAAAACAAAATTGGATAATATACATAAAGAACCAGGCATAATTCCTATAAGCTTCCAGATGAGCCAGGTATTAGACTGTCCTTCTCCTACAGTATTTTCATTTATAAAATGAATTTCTTGCAAATTGTTCTCTCAGTTAAATGAGATTTTGAATTGTATCTCATGTAAATAATTGTCTGCCTTCTGTTTGTCTATGACTGAAACCAGGTTTACCTGTTGCAAAATACGTTTCGTTCCCTTTCACTTTGCATAAATATATTTCTATCTGTTTCACCCATTGATGTTCATTATAACAACAGAGCTACATTTTCATGCTCGCCCGTGGGTATTTGGGGGTGGAGAGGGGATGGTAGTCATAGGACATTCCCTTTAAGATGAAAAGTTTGGGGCACCTGGGTGACTCAGTCAGCTAAGTGTTTGAATTCAGTTCAGGTCATGATCTCACAGTTTGTGGGTTCGAGCCCCATGTCAGGCTCTGTGCTGACAGCTTGGGGCCTGCTTTGGATTTTGTGTCTGACTCTCTCTCTCTGTTCCCACCCCCTGCTCAAAAACAAATAAAGATTTAAAAAAAAATTATTTTAAAAAGGTGAAAACTGGGGCGCCTGGGTGGCTCAGTCGGTTAAGCGTCCGACTTCAACTCAGGTCACGATCTCACAGTCCGTGAGTTCAAGCCCCGCGTCGGGCTCTGGGCTGACGGCTCAGAGCCTGGAGCCTGCTTCCGATTCTGTGTCTCCCTCTCTCTCTCTGCCCCTCCCCCGTTCATGCTCTGTCTCTCTCTGTCTCAAAAATAAATAAACGTTAAAAAAATTTTTTAAAAAGATGAGAACTTTTAGAAAATAGATCCAACTATTATTATTTATTACTGATCAGAATACTATTTAGTGTTTTGAGAAGTGGCACCACCAAAGAAGTGAACCATTATTTTGGCTCGTGACAGTTCTGAAGAATGTTAAAAAAATTTAATAGGCCAGCTTGCACATTACATTTACACGTAGATAATATGTCATTTGTAATAACATTATTTTTTCCTTATTGTGATAATTTTTTTATTTGCTGAAATTCCAGAAACAATATATTCATCATGTTCTCTATTATTTGCTTGTTATTATAGATCATTGACCAGAAAACTTTGAGCCAGAAACATTTGGGAAAAAATTAGATTATCTTTCCTTGACTGGTCTTGAAAGCTACATAATTTGTGAATTTTCCCCCTCAAAAATGTATACCAATTTTCTATTAATATATTATTGATTGTAGTTATTTTTAGTGCAACAGAAAATATTATTTTGAACAAAATGAGACATTACTGTGTGTTCACTCACTTTGACTTATACAGTTTTTAAAATCAGATATTTGTTTCTTACTGACAATAGTACTCTTTTGGGTATATTTTGTTTCATTTTTTTTTTTTTTTAATTTTTTAACTGATGCCATGCATCCTGCTGGCCAGTCTCCCATACCACACCCAGAGGCTTAATCTGTGGTGACAGCTACCCTGTTGGGTGCTTGATCTATCTCTTCTTTACTGTTCCCACCAGTGGACACACAATCAGAACAAGGCTTTGGATTGCTAGTTGGATAGGAAGAGATTCAGTTTCTCTGGTTGTGTGATGAGTGGGGTGCTGAAATAGTGAACGTAGGTAACCCGCGACCGTCCTTTAGAATACAATTTGTGCATAACTGCACTGCTGCTAATAGAAGTGAAAGCATTTTTTTTCTTTTAGCATTTTTCATTATATTTGATGAACTGGAAATCTATAGACAAATCAGGGGGGGAGTAATTGACTCAATTCCATAGTCCAAGTGTTTTAATGGAGTTGAAGATTTGTAGTTCTAAACAGAGCACTGTAAGTCATTATCTAGGAACTTGTTAGAAATATGTTATCAGGCCCCACTCCGGACCTACTGAACCAAAATTTCTGGAGGTAGGACTTAAGAATCTTTGTTTTAACAGAATCTTCAGGTGAATTCTTGTGTTCGCTTTAGTTTGAAAAGCATTCTTGTGGAGCAGAGGTTCTTTGGTTAGTAGCATTAGTCTCACCTGAGAATTTGTTAGACATGCTCTCTCCCAAATTGCACTTCATATATGACAAATTAGAAACTGGGTGGGACCAGCAATCTGTATTCTAACAAGTCCTGGAGTAATTCTGGTGCATGGTAAAGTTTGAGAACCATTGGTAGTAAGTAGACTATTGCACATTCTTAGTGACTAGCTAGCAAAATCACCAGGGAAGCTAGTTAAAATTATAACTATTTGGGCCACTTCGCAGAGATTGTGAGTCATTACTTTTAATCATGTGGCCAGGGAATCTGCATTTTAATTAGCTTTTCAAATCATCGTTACATAGATTTTTGTTGAAAACCAATTTGATATAAGCTGATGTATGTCTGTAGCTCAGATTGAGCCTCCATTGTCAACCTGACACAGCAGACTAAGCTATTTTAAGAGGAAAGAAAAGGGTTACTTACATAGGTAGTATTTCATTTTAAAAAGTTTCCAGGTGTCTGAATTAGATTAATTACCCACATTCTTCTCATTTTCCCAAATTCAATCCTTCCAGCCCAGAAGAGATAACCCCCTGCTAGTACATTAGTATTCTGGATGCTGGGAATAATGCCGTAGATACAGTTTTTAACCTCGTTCATGACACCAGGAATACAATCATAGTATTACGAGTACACTAGTTCCAGTGCCTCTGGGAGAAAATATAATTTCTGCCTCATCAAGTTTTATTGATAAAACACAGATGTAGTTATATTATTCATATAACTTTCTGAATTTGTTTTTTGTCTTTTCCAACTTTTTTAACATAATTTTTATGTTCTTATGGGATAAGTAATCATTTGAGATACATTTAAATGAGCAAAGACTCAGTTTTTAAAATTTATTTTCAGCATGTGATGGAAAAGTAGAAAACAACAAGAAAATACTCGGTAGTATCTCTGGCAGTTACTTGAAGAATCATTTATTTTCTCCATAGTGACAGACAGAATGTCATCCAGAGTGTATCATTGACATATCCCAGGTTACCCATATAGGTAAGGCTTTTAAAATACAATCCCTATAAGATGACTTGAGTAACAGCCTTAAGAATTCTAGTGAATTAGCAGAATGCCTTCCAATAATTAAAGAATTCTGACCTGCTATAAATCAACTAAAAATAGTAGAGACCCAAATTGATTGTTATAAATATCCAGTGCACCTATATTCTTTCTTTTCTTCACTGAGCAATTTCGATAGAAACTGCTGAAATTTTTGTGAAGGGGATTAATCTTGTAAATTTAATCTAAAAGATATATTTAGTATGAGCACTGATAAACATCATTTTAATTAACTGCATATTGGGGCGCCTTGGTGACTCAGTCACTCGAACGTCTGACTTGATTTCAGTTCAGGTCGCGATCTCATGGTTTGTGCGATCAAGCCTCGTGTGAGGCTCTGTGCTGACATCGCCGAGCCTGCCTGGGATTCTTTCTCTGCCTCTCTGTCTGCTCCTACTCCAGCTTATACTCTCTGTCTCTCTCAAAATAAAAATAAACATTTAAAAAATAATAATTTACAGCATATTCACTAACTCCATGACATTTTCAAGTTGCTGGATGCATTTCTGTGCCGTGGTTCTCAAACTCCTCTTTGATTATGATTTTTGAGAAGAAAGACTGTGTCAGAAATACTAGAGCTGAGGTTTCAATACCGAGTGGTTAGATTAAATTAATCAATTTACTTGTCAATAATGACCAAATGTCTCTCTGTGGTGGGCATCTTGCTTTGTCAGTGGCAATAGAAGGTCATAGAATTTCTCTCCATGAGTTCATACTTGACCTTGCTTGTTTTTTGTTTGTTTTTAGTTTTTTTTGGCCCAATGTAATAAACAACCTATATTTATATTTTTATGCCCATATAATATTAATGAAGCCAAATTAGATAATTGACTATCTCAACTACATTTGGACATTTTAAAAGAGAACTAGGTGTTCTAGGGTTCCCAAATAGTCCAGCTGGGTACTCATTGTATGTTAGTGGTTAACTTACTACCGTCTCGATGAATTTCCAGAATGTCAATTGGAAACAATATATTTGACTTAGGTTTAACCACAGGAATAAATGGACTATCTGATTTTAAACAATTCTTCCAACTCAATTTGTTTGTATTAAGAAATTATTTACTCTTACCGCTTCATAAATATAAGGACCTACTCTGTGTCAGGCACTGTTCCATCCTTTAAGAATAAAACAATGAAGGGGCGCCTGGGTGGCTCAGTCGGTTGAGCGTGCGACTACGGCTCAGGTCATGATCTCACAGCTCGTGAGTTCGAGCCCCGCGTCGGGCTCTGGGCTGACAGCTCGGAGCCTGGAGCCTGCTTCGGATTCTGTGTCTCCCTCTCTTTCTGCCCCTAACCCACTCGCATTCTGTCTCTGTCTCTCTCAAAAATAAATAAACATTAAAAAAAAAAAAAACTAACATCTTTAAAAAAAAAGAATAAAACAATGAATATAGTATATAAAAAAAAGTCACACTGTTGTTGAGATAGTAGTGGAGCAAAGTCAGAAGCAGATAGTCAGGTCATTAAAACAATAATCTGTCCAGATAGAACTTCATTTTTTTCAAAAGATATTTGGTTTTAATTTGCATGTCCTGGATGATTAATGAGTTTGGACATCGTTTCAAATATTTCTCTGTACCGTGAATACCTCTTAGTTATCCTAGGATAGTTCCAGCTTACACCAGTAACCTTGTGTGGTTTAACATTTGCTCCAGATTTTTAAAAGAGGTAATAGTATTTATAATTAGTTAAAGTATCTTCGGATGGATTTAAAGCCCTGTATTTTGTGCTTCCATTTTCTGCCATGTTCTTGTTCAGTAGTGCATGAGATACATGTCTCAAAAACAAAGTTATCTCAATGTAGTTAAATTGAAAATCAACCAGTGACAATCCCTTTCCTTTTTTCCTATACTTTCCCAGTTGCGCTTTAAATCAACATCTTCCTTTCAAAAACGTCATGTGTAAAATGTGTTGGGGAATTAAAGGCTACAAATGAACTGCTCTAAAGCCTGCATATAATAGTGAACATACTTTGCATAGTGGGTGAGTGACACCATCTGTCACAAACTATATGAAATTGTTTTTTTGGGGGAAGTCAAAGTTGTTGATTATCAGCAGGTTTGTAAATTTAAAATCACCTACAAATATTTGTTTATATGAATGATGAATCACAGTTTTAGAATTTTTTTTAACGAACTGTCTTGGAACTACTGACCTAGAAAATAGAATATATTTCTAGTGAAATGTCACTTATTGAATTTCCATTTCACAAGAGAGATGATGAAATTTTAAGATGTACAAGGAGTTTGTCAACATTTACTTTATGATATTGGAACTACAATGATATTACTGACAATAGGAAAACTAGAAATCCAGAATCTACTGAAAATCTTCAGCCCCTACTTTAAAAATTAGCTGTTATTTCATAAGTTTGAGCACAAAACTAAGAATTTAGTGCATACACCAATGTGTGTTGATATATTCCTATGTGAGTCATGACTCTTTATTTAGATCAAATGATTTTTCTAAATCAGTTTTTCTTATTTCCTTTTTCAAATTTTTCTCTGGATGTACATAATTAGCACCTCCCTTTAAAGCACATCATATATAACAGGTGAGGAGTCCTAAGAAAAGTCTTTTTGTAACACTGAAGCCATAGCTGAATGTTTCCATTTGTCGACTCTGCTGGAGAACTTTGGCAAACATACAAATGTTACTGATCAAGCAGGACTTCCAGAATCGTGGAGTTAGATCCTTGATGTATCTGCTACCAAAAGAAAGCAATGAGATAATAGCAACACTGTCAAAATCTACTCTTTGAGAGCTCTGGAAATGAATCACAGGCATTTACTGTATTTATTCCAGAAAAACTACTGGCTCTCAATATGAATGGCAGCATCTATTGTATTCTAACTTGGGACTAATGCCATCCCCCTGGTATCCAGCTTGATGGAGTGGTGGTAACAAAAAGCCTATGGTGTCATATCCAACAGAGTGCCTGATTTCTTTTGGAGCCCTAAAAAAGCCCCATTCCAGAATACAGTTTATATTTAGATGAGTCTCACTGCTCAAATGGAAAAGCCCCATTTACAGAGAGTTGCCAAGAAATGAGAAATTGACTCAATGATTAACATTGCAGCTACCTAAGGCTGTGATTTCAGTTGAGGTCCATAAGAGTTTGGTGAAAAATCAGAAGGGAAGACCCAGGAAAGTGGATGACCTAGGACACTTTGAAAAACTTGCACATACTTCTGGGGATCTAGAAGTCCGTGCACATGTGCAGGACTGTTCACATGCCCAAGAATGAGCGAGGAGCCTATAGTAGTTCACCTCTGGCTGATCTTGAAGTAAAGTGAAAGCTAGGGCTGAATTGTAAATTTCCTGAAATGTGACAGCTCACCTTCAGAGTTCCCCTTGGCAAAAGGTAGGGGGCTTACTGGCTCAAGGTATTTAGAGAAAAATTCTTATTCATTGACTAAACACTAAGTTGTGGTGACTTAGGTAACCTTTTGGAAGCTAGGCTTAGAAATACAAACAGGAACCTAAAAAAAAAAAAAAAAGGAAAGGAAACAGAGGACTCAGTGGCTTTATAATGCTGGGAATGCAGAATCTCCAGAAGTCCAGGAGAGTAAAATAATAATAATAATAATCACAACAAGAAAACAAAAGCTCAGCAAATGAAACTCTATGTGGGTGAGACCTGATTTCAAAATTACTAGGATATATTACCTAAAATCGTTCATTTTCAACAACAAAAATATTTGAGGCCTGATAAAAAATTAAGTATGGTTCTTACACAGAAAATAGAGAGTTAAACTATGTTCAAAGAATTAAAGAAATGTATAGTGACCAAGTCTCAACAAGTAGAGAACATCGACAAAGATACATTAATAATAATGATCATAATAACAATAGCAACAATCATAATAAAGGAACCAAATTGAAATTCTAGTGTTGAAAAAATGCAATGACAGAAAAGAAGGAAACTTAACTACAGGGTGTCAAACACAGATTTGTGCTGGCAGAAAACTATTAGTGAACTTGAAAATAAGTAAATAAATGATACTGGTCCTATATTAATGAGGCCATATGCTTCATTTAGAAAATCAATTAAGTTAATTTCAATATAGTTTTCAATTTATTATCTAACAGGTGAAATTAAAATATTTGGGAGTTAATTTTAATGAAATAAATATACCTGACATTATTTTACAGATATTATAAATTTGCTACAATTATTCACTATTAAAGAGAATTTTTGTTTAGTGAGAGAGATAATAAAATTATAATGTTTATGTCCTTGTCACAGTAAAATCAGTATCTTACTAAATAAGGGAACCCTCAGAGAAGAAATGTAGTTGGAATTGTTTTTGTTTTGTTCTAAATATTTTATTTACTTTTGTTTGATGCACTCATTAATCCATAATTAAATTTGAAGATGCTAAAAATTCTTTTCATTGAAATAGCCATTGAAATTACCAAATCTTATAAATACACAAGAGTTTGTCCTTCACTGTTTTTTCTTAACCTTATGCAATTTTTTTTTTTTAATTTTAGACAGACTGCAAGTGGGGGAGAGGAGCAGAGGGAGAAAGAATCTTAAGCATTCTCCACACTCAGTGTTGGACCCTATAGGGGGTCAATCCCATGACCCTGGGATCATGACCTGAGCTGAAATCAGGAATCAGTTACTCAACTGACAGCCACCCAGGTGCTCCTGTCATTGTTAAATGCCCAGTAGTCAAGACTTTTTCTCATTTTAATATTAGATTGTCTGTCCTACTTATTCATTTCTGGAAGATATTTATATATTATGGGCACTCATCTATTAATGTTTCTATATGTTGCAAACATTTTTTTTTCCTCTGGCTTCTCTTTTCAATATCTTAAAACAATTTTTTTTTCAATATTTAAAAAAAAAATTTTTAATGTCTATTTTTAAGAGAGAGAGACAGACTGTGAACAAAGGAGGGGCACACAGAGAGGAAGACACAGAATCTGAATTAAGCTCCAGGCTCTGAGCTGTCAGCACAAAGTCCGATGTGGGGCTCGAACTCATGAACTGTAAGATTATGAACTAAACCACCCAGGCACTCCTCTTTTCAGTATCTTAATGAGGATTTTAAATACACAGAAATTCCTAATTTTAAAGCAGTGTAACTTTTGCACCTTCTCCTTTATAACTAGATATTTAAAACATCTTTGCCAACTCTGATTTTTACGTGTATGTTTGCTTTTAGAAGCGCTCTTATTTTAACGTTTAGATCTATAATCTACCTGAAATTACTTTTTTCATAAGGTTTAAACCCTAGTTCATAGTTAATATTTTTTTCCAAATTGTTATCTGATTGATTAGCATCACTTGTTCAAAATTCTGCCCTTTAATATCACCTTTGTCATAATCCAAGTGTCCACATATCAAGCTCTTGACCTTTCCTACTTATCTATCTTTGTATCCAAACTGTACTGACCTAATTATAATACCATGATTACTATACATGCCACCATTCTTTCATACACATTCTTCTTAGTCAGTATTGTAAGTCCTCCAAGTTTGTTCTGTTTTTGGCCTTTGCCTTTCTGTATAATTGTAGAATCACTGATCACAAAAATCTATTTATATTTAGTTGAGGTTTGATGAAGATTTTAATGTTGAGACTCCTGGGTTTTTATAAGGCTGAGACTAACAAAGAACATGTTACTTGTTTTTGTTTTTGTTTTAATTGTGGTAAAATATACATAACATAAAATTTACCATTGTAACCATTTTTCAGGATACAGTTCAGTGACATCAAATGCATACACACTGTTGTGCAATCATCACCACCATCCACTCTTTAATTTAGTTAAAGTTTTTTTTCCTCAAAAATAGCTTCTTTCTACATAGGAGTCTTACTTGCTTTCGTTTGATATATGATGAAGTAGTTGATGTTTTGATTTTCATAGTAAATTCTATTTTTAAATTGCATTTTACAGGTTTTTCTTTATTGAAGGGCAGTTGACACACAATATTACGTTAGTTTCAGCTCTACAACAGTGATTCTGTAACTTGATATGTTATGCTACAGTTGTTTGTTATCCCTTGATCTTTTACCTACCAATCTTGTTAAATTCACTAATTCTAATAATGGTGTGGATGCTTTGGAATATATTCTGTGTATAATGCCCTCATCTGAAAACAATGCTTTTCATTATGTGATTTCAATGAAATTCCTTTAATTCTACCACCATTCAAGTGGGTAACAGTGAAAACAATAAAAGGACAATGCCTAATGTTGGCAAGAACATGGAGCACCTGAAATGCCCGTGCGGTGATAGAATATAAGTGGATATATACCTGTGGGAAAACTGCTTGGCGGTTTGTAATAAGGTGGGTTGTAAGTGGACCCTATCACCCTGTAATATAATTACAGTTGTATTCCCACCAGAGAAGCATATATATGATCCCTAAAAGGAATAGGTGAGAGTTTTGTACAGAAGAAGAGGACATATACAGTCGTCCCCCTTATCTACGGGGGTACAGTTCCAGATCCCCGGCGTATGCCTGAAGCCACAGAGAGTACCAAACCCTGTACATAATGTTTTTTTCTATATATATCAATCTGTGATTAAGTTTAGCTGATAAATTAGGCACTGTAAGAGATTAACAACAATGACTAGTAATAAAAGGGAACACTTTTGGCAATATACTGTAATAAAAGTTACATGACTATGCACACTCTCTCTCTCAGAATATCTTACTGTACTCCCGCTTCTTGTGATGATGTGAAATGATAAAATGCTTGTGTGATGAGATGAAGCAAGGGGAATGAGGAGGCATTGTGATGTCCTGTTAAGCTAGCATTGACCTTCTGACTTTACATCAGAAGGAGCATCTTCCACTTTCAGACTGTAGAACTGAAAGTGCAGAAAGCAAAACTGTGGAAAAGGGGGGTATGCTGTATAATAAGATTCATTAAATCCCCAAACTGCCAATAACCTAACTATTCATTAGCAGTAGGATAGATAAATCAATCGAGATATATCCATGTAATTTAATTCGAATAAACGAACTTCAGCATTACGTGACAAGAAGGGTGATTCTCACACTTACAATGTTAAGTACAAAGTAACACATACACCACACACACACACACACACACACACACACACACACACACATTGGGTAGTTTCACTTATGTTAAATAAAAAAACATGGAGCAGATAATCTATTTTTTTATTGCAATACTAGTTTCCCTTTGGGGGCTATTTTTGTGAGGATGGACATTTGGATGGGGGAATTCGTAGTTGTAGCAAGCTGTTTCCATGACCGTATATATTTTGTGAAAATGTTTTGAGAGGTACACTTTTTATTTGTTACTCTTTCTGTATGTTTTATATTTTTTCAAGAATATATTAGAAACAAAAGAGAGATCATGGTTCCCAAACCAGTTCATTTTCTCTTTTTGTTATATTATCAACCAGTATACCCCATCTTACGGCTTAATCTTGGCAGCAATAGTAAGGACCAGAAGCAGACTTGAATCGCAGGAACCTAGATCACTGAGCCTTTAGGGAAAGTTGTGTGGGTGTCAACAGGTGTGGGAGACGCCCTTTTCCCCAGTCACTTGGGAGTTGTTGCCAGACCTGATACCAGTGAGTAGAGCAGATTGATAGAAGGTTCCTGGAATTTCTTAAAATAACTTGACAAGAGTTATCAAAAGAAGCAAAAGACTTATAATTCACAAAAGCTCAGGCAAACCCCTTTGTATTTCTTGCGAAGGACCTTTCTCAGGAGCTCAGCCCCTGGATGTGTAAGCACTTCGCAAGATCTTTCTGAAATCTCTAACAATGGCCAAAGCCAGCATGCACTGGCCCTGCTCTGATGAGCTTTATTTACTTCCTTTGTGTTTATTTTTCTCATCAAAATGGGGTCTTCTATGCTGTGTGTCTTCGAGTGGCTTGAGCAGTTCCATTACCATCTGTATTAAAACCTAAGCCCTATTCTGATGTACCTTCCTCTGTGTTCTTGGCCACCTGCCCTTTTGTGGGAAACTAAATGTAAATATGCTAAAGCGTCTGCCTGTTTTTCTGCTCGTTCTGTACCTCTCTTTCCCCCTAAAACTCTAACTTCCAGAATTTCTCTTTTTTCACTAACTTAACTCTTTCCTTCCACTGTTTAAACACAACGCTTTTGTCCCCTCTGTAGAAAGTGGATCTTCCGAATTGTCACAGATTCATTTTAATAAACCATAAAATATTGGCTATTTTTGACATGAGAACAACAGCATATCATTCTGAAGTGGGAGGGTTTGGGGAAGTAAACAAACGTTTAAAACAAATACTTGGTGGTAAATAATGAGTTAAAGCAGAGTGATGATCTGAGGTAAAACTTAACCGCGCAAGAGACATTAAACCAGGGTTTCTTCAGGATGTCTCTCTCAAGCCAGTGCAGATTCACACCCCGCTGAAACATCATTATCTCTTCTCTGTCTTCTCTCTGTCCCCTTTGGGGCATAATTTATAGTAACTCTCATGATTACGAGTTGACATCTCTGTTGGGGCATAGAGTAGAGAAGGTCATTAGCAATCATCTTTTCTCCACTCTTATTAAAAAGCAGTTGGGAGGTGATGTCAAATTTAGTGAAGTGAATTTAACCTGAGTTAGACAGCTCAAAGTAGCAATACCAAAGCCAGACTTTACTATCCTGAAAATCAGCAACATTCCCATAACGTGATGCTGTTATGTCTCATCTCCTGAGGAGGAAAAATGTATCTCGAGCAGTGCCTGGCACTCAATAAGTATTAAGATATTCTAAATTATTTTTATATTATTATTCTTATCATTGTCCTAAGTTTCACTAGGAAAAGTCAGTTGAGTGTTTTGCTTGTATTGTCTCATGGACTATTTAGAAATCTATGAGGTAGCCATTATTAGGATCTCTCTGTTATAGAAGAGGAAGCAGACTCAGAGGTGGGTTATGCAACTTAAGAAAATTTTACTAAGGTCATGCAGACACCAAGAAGCCAAGCTAGAATTTGAACCCAAGC
This sequence comes from Panthera uncia, assembly GCF_023721935.1. Lineage (NCBI taxonomy): Eukaryota > Metazoa > Chordata > Mammalia > Carnivora > Felidae > Panthera > Panthera uncia. The sequence goes on along the minus strand of NW_026057589.1, from coordinate 3,052,249 downwards.
GATATGGCAGTGTTAAGTGAAGTAAATCCGCACTTTTATGTATAACATCTCAAAAATACAAACCTGCACAGCATAAGGAAACAGAATAGATAACTAAAATATTAATAATGGTTAAATTTATAGGGTAGGGCTAAGAGTGTATATGTTTTACTTAGTTTTATCTGTACTGCCAATTGTATTTAATAAGCCTGTGCTAGTTTTATTGTGTAACCACAATATTTCTATTTAAATGGTTCATATACCAAATGAAAATTTTAGCTCCAGTACAACCAAGGAAATAGAGTCCAAGTTATAGACATCCTGGGGCTGTTTACTACAGAAAACATGTGAAAATATGGGTCTGCCACATGTACATTATTGAAGCAAAACCTGGTCACTTTTCAGGGGAAAAATTATGGCAAGAAGAAAAAACATTGTCAGAACCATTTTTATATTTGTCTTGATCATGAGGGAAAGAGAGGTGGACAAACAAAGGGGTAGCAATGCTTTCTAAAACATGGAATCAAGAACGTACTCCCTATACCAAATGGTGTCCCTAGTCTCCAACTAAATTATAGACCTCGAATACCCCCAGCTAGAAATATCCATGATAATTCAGCACTGAAACTTTCAAGGGAGAAGTAAATCAAAAACTTAAATTGAGTAAAATCTGCTAAGGACATCTGGTTCCTAAAAGCCGGATTTTATAATCAGAATATTCATGGGCAATGTCAGAGTCCAATTCAGGTGCCTCTGCCAACAAGGGTGTCGCTGTGTACAGGAAGTGTACGGAGCTCTGTGCACGCACAGGCACACTTTTAGAAGTTTCATTTGCATCGCTGCTGTTTTCGTATTCAGAATTAGAGTTTGCTTTATCAGATTGGAGTCCTGTACTGTTTCCGAGTAAATCAGAAAGATCACGGGGATCAGTTTCCCTTGTGCTTTGCCTGCTCTGCTCATTTCATTCATTGGCCATTTACTCAATAAATACTGAGGATTTGCTGTGTACCAAATGGAGAAAAGGAGAAAAAATTGTTAATTGTGAGAAACACTGTGAGTCAAGTAATTACAAGTGATTATAGGCAGGGTGCTCTGTTGGAAGGGAAACCAGAGAGCTAGAAGGACTTAGAGCAGATCGTAGAAGCTGGTCTTTGCACAGGTCTGAGAATATTCCTGGAGGACTGTATCAAGGCAACTACCTTGAGGAGATGCCCCCTGAATTGAGCTTGTTTGTTGGAGGGGTAAAAGGTGACCAACTGAAAAGAAGGAGGGGGTCGTGTGGGGCAAGGTTTACCAGACAAGTGGAATAGCACGTCTTTCTTTAAACAGTAGTGTTCCAAAGTGGAAAGGACAGGATTCCTGAGGTTTGCTAAAGTGTTACAACCCATCGGAACGTGCTATTTTCCATCTCAGGGAAAGGAAAGCATTGGGGCAAGATTTACAATTGGAGCTGTCAGTTTATCAGGCTGGAGCAGGTGTCAGAGCAGCAAGAAATCAAGTCCAGGAGGAATAAAATCAGAAATAGATGAGTAAAAGTGGTAAGTAATGACCATGGCAAAAGGCCACCCGAGACGGCACCACAAAACTCCAGCATGAAAATGAAATTCAAACCCTGTATGAGAGGAAGGTTGTGAAAAACTCAAGAGCAATTAAAGATTCCTGCAGGTGAGACGCCGCTATGATATTAATATAAAAATAACAATGGACTTCAGAAAACAGACAGCAATTTCTGACACTGTTAAGTGCACAATCTACCCATTCTAGTAAACAATCTTTAATATGACAAAAACAACCAAGACAAAATAGTACTTATCTTACACCTGATTATGATAAGGCAAAGAGATAACAGATCTTTTTGGAATTCGAGTCTGGGAAAAATAATGGTGACAGTTTTGTCAAATCATGTTCAATCTATAGGACCCCAAGATTCCACCACTTGGAGTTTCATCTGTCCGTAATAGAGAAGCTTCTCTTTTTCATACTCTACCTTCTCTAAGATGACATCATAGAAAAAAAAAATTATTTCAATATGTTCATTAAACACCTAACCAGTCAGGGTCATTAAAATGTTTATTTTTCTTATGGTAAATAAACTCTTGCTAGAAAATACCAAAAAAAATGCATGAAAATTAATACCAACCATAACCATATATTTAAAAATCACAATCACAGTTAATATTATAGTGTCTGTTTCTTTAATATTTTTCCTGCATACTCATAATGGCATATACAGTATAATTGACACTACATAAAATTTACATCTTGCTTTTTTTACTTCATTATATCATAAAGGCTTTTCCAAATTGTTAAAATAAAATTTAAAAAAAAAATTTAGTGTTGAGAGTGTTATGCTAAGTGAAATAAGTCATACAGAGAAAGACAGATACCATATGTTTTGACTCTTATGTGGATCCTGAGAAACTTAACAGAAGTCCATGGGGGAGGGGAAGAAAAAAAAAGTTAGGGAGGAAGCCAAACCATAAGAGACTCTTAAAAACTGAGAAGAATATGAGGGTTGATGGGTAGTGGGAGGGAGGGGAGAGTGGGTGATAGGTATTGAGGAAGGCACCTGTTGGGATGAGCACTGAGTGTTGTATGGAAACCAATTTGAAAAACAAAAACAAAAACGTGTTTTAACATGTTCATCAAAAATAAATTTAAAATGAGAAAATAAATAAATAAATGGCCCAGTGAATAAACAGTGCCTTTGGACCTCCAAGAAAAAAAATAAAAAATAAAATTTTTTCAGTGTTTATTTTTTAGAGAGAAAGAGAGGCTGAGTGCAAGTCGGGGAGAGGTAGAGTGTCAGACACAGAATCTGAAACATGCTCCAGGCTCTGGGCGGTCAGCACAGAGCCCGATGTAGGGCTCAAACTCAGGAAGGGTGGGATGGTGACCCGAGCCAAAGTCAGAAGCTTAGCCGAGTGAGCCACCCAGGCACCCCTTAAAATAATATTTACAAACAAATTTAAATTGTTGTTTACTTATTAGCACTGTGAAGAAACAGATGGAACTGTTTTATGGAAGAAATGGATACAACCATGAAGCATTTACAAAGAACAATTTTGAATACAAATCTTGCATGCATCTCTAATATTTTTCTTACGATCGGTTCTTAGATATGAGATTATTGAATTAGATGATATAAATATTTTAAAATGGAAAATAAGCAGAATTGTCTAAATAAATCACCTGACCTGATTTGATTTTATAATTATCCAAGCCAGAGAGATAATATTTTCAAAAAGTTTGAAAGATAAAAGAAATGGTGTAAATAACCTTAATTAAATTAAATACTTGTGTTTGGAAGGAGATCTGAGAAAGCAATAAGTTGCAGTTTTCTTTTTACTCTGAAGTATTAATGTGGAGACATGAAGCAAAGGTGTAATTGGAAATATCTTGCGTGTTTGTTCATGTGTATTTTTGAGTTGTTATGTTTCAAATTTCTAAATTCCTTAAAATGGAAATGGAGTTTAAAAGAGTTCACCTTCCTGTATTTATGGATTTTAGACCTTGTGAACTTTTGAAAGAATGGATGGATGGACCTTTTTGTGGCCAAGCCTTTGGTGCAGAGTTTTACAGGCTTATATATAAGGCATATTTTAAGTACTTGATCCTTTCTGAGACCAAGTCATTAATGCTATTTTAGAAACATCTACATTGGTCAGTGAGTTTACTGTATCAGCAGTAGACTTTAACAATTAAGTAGTTAGGATGAATAGAGTATATGTATAAATTTAATAAATGTGATGTATTGGCTTAAAAAATTAAATTTAATAGAATATAACAATTGAGTTCCAGAAACCGTGTTTCAAATTTTGTAGATATTTAAAAAAATTTAGCCCTCACAACAGTACTATGGGACTTTTATTTGTATTTGTATTTGTTTATACATGAATAAGTAGAGGCTTCATGTATTATTGTTAGTAGAATATTTGCGAATAGGATATTTATGTTCTATCAAACAGCCATTCATGGAACAGCCACAATGTAGCAGACATTATGTAAAATGCTTTGGGTAAATAATGGGCCTGTGGAAGGCTCAACGCCTTGTTTGGAGACAAAAACACAAAGTTATTTTTAAGTGCAGGTGCAAATAGCTCCACAGGAAGCCAAGGAATGCTTTCTGTGGAATGTGGTGGAAGATTTAAATCTTTGAGCCTGAGTAGGATGTATCCAGGTGAAACAAACTTGAGTGGATGAAAGTTTTTGCATATGTGACTTGCTATATGACTTCTGAGGGAGTTGTTCACTTTTTCTTATGAGGAGTGTGTTTAGAACACAGTCTGTGTTAAGCATCGTGATAGATACTTCACAGGTCATGGTGTATTTATAATTCACAACAGTCCTTGATGGGAGGGACTATTTGTTCCATTTTACAGATACAGAAATGGCACATCAGAGAGATTCAGTAAATTTACCTGACTTCACATGGGTTTGCCTTGAATTGAAACTCATATTAGTCAACTCTGGAAGACCATGTGCTAAAATTAACACTATAGGAAGCTGCCTGGACCACAAAGAATATATGGCAATTGAATAGTCACTAACCGCTATAAACTGAATATTGGTTTTCCTTCAAAATTCATATGTTGAAACCTAATCTCTAATGTGATGGTAATTGGAGGTGAGGTCTTTAGGATGTGATGAAGTAATAAGGGTAGAATCTTTTTAAATGCAAAAAGACACCCCAGAGAGCTCCCTTGCCCTTTCTTTCATGTGAAGTCATATGGAGAATAAGGCCATCTATCAACCAAAAGTGGGCCGTCAACAGACACCAAATATGCTGGCACTTTGACCTTGGACTTCCCAGCCTTCAGAACTCTGGGAAATAAATTTCTGTTGTGTATGAGTTACGTAGTTTATGGTATTTTGTTATGACAGCCTGAGTTGACTAAGACCTGAACTTACTAAAGAAATATTAGCAGGCTATTGGAGTAGTATGTATATGCCACCAGTGGGAGGCTATCCAGTTTCTAGTCAGTATAATTCCTTTTTAAAAAAATGTTTATTTATTTATTTATGAGTGAAAGAGCGCATTAGCAGGGGAGGGACAGAGAGGGGGGAGACAGAGAATCCCAAGCAGGCTCCACACACAGCACAGAGTGGAGCACAAACTATTAGATCATGACCTGGGCCGAAACCAAGAATGAAATGTTTAACCAACTGAACCACCCAGGTGCCCCTAGTTGGCTTAATTCCTGACCTAATTTTTGTGGCCACTGAATAGTCAATGCAAGAATGAAAATCACAAGAGGTCCTGAAAGGAAATGTAGGGGGGTAGAATTTGGGAGTGTCAGAGCTATGCCAAGAAAGGATTTCTTAAGACTATCACTGCATAAACAGAATAGGATGTGGTAGAATTACCAGTCAGAAACTGTAGAAGACAGACCCACTGTCACCATCTTCTAATTTACGTAAACTTTTTTTTTTCAAGACAGTGATATTCCTTGGTTAAAATTCCTTCTCACTCCAATGTAACTGGGAGCCATTTTTCCCCCTTCTTCCCATCTTTAAATTGAGCAGGATGACTAAAGGGATATTAGTTAACCAATAAACGCTGCAGGGGAAGACATTCTAAGGATATGCAACAAAAAAGTAATTTAGGTCTTGTTGACATCATTGAATCACCATATAACCTGGAGATTTTTGACCTAGGATTTGTTGTTGCTGGCAATGAATAAATACCTTACTTGTTTAAGCCATTAGAGTAGGGCTTTGTTTTCTTGTTGCCAAATGGAATCCCAGCTGATGGGGACTCAGATCAGTGGAAGCAGGGTGTGGGATTAAGTTGGGAACATACTCACCATGTCTAGAGAATCAGAACTGATGGCAAGAGAAGTAAATAGGCAAGTGAGGTATTAAATAAAAAAACGAATGTGTCTCGAGGCTGTTTCGGCAATGGTCTTGGTCAGGCGTACCTAAAAGGAACAGGGATGAGTATGAGAACCATAATTCAGGAGCAAAAATATTAGCTTTAAGCTGAGATATAGATGAAGAAGAAAAACAGAGCTGAAGGATACAGGTAGCAGCAACACGTTCAAAGTTAGGAGGACATCCTGGTCCAAGCTTCTATAGTCGATGAAATGAATACACCTTTAAACTCCCGTTTGACTCTTGCTCAAGATTCAGGGTCCTAATAAGATACTATCTAATGTGCTGGGTGGGTATCGACTACTCCACCCTGGATGCACATATGTAATTTCAGGGGGAGCATGACATCCAGAGATTTTGAGGTAGGACATTGAAAATTCCTCCCACCAACTTTGGATTCAAGGTTGTGGTTGTGCCAAAGGGAGACTGCAGTAGTCTAGGGAGAAGAAAATGGATTCTGAAGGACCAAATAACACAGAAAATGTCCAAGCATTCCCCTGGCCCTGCTTCTGGAGGTTTCAACCCTGAATTGTTCATAAACCCTATTGTTTTAGGTTAAAAATCTAAATTTTTGTCCCAGTTTTTCTGATGATACTCTAAGTGCAATAGGTCTGATAGAGGCGATGAAAAAGGAAGAATTAGTATTCTAGACTTATGGCTGAGGAACTTGGCTCCTAGACTTAAATTCTGTTACAAATAATCCCCATGCATCCATGCATGCTGACAGATACGGCACAACACTTTAATCGCCATTGGCTATGGGCCTAATAAAAGGGGGAGGGTAATAAAATCAAATTCTGCTGGGCTCCATTTTTACAGGCAATATCAAGCCCTGTGAACTTTAATGCCCACTGTCTATTTAGATAGTCATGGCTCAGAGCTGGTATTAAAAGTAGCTAGAAATACTTGTTCTGAAGTGTTGAAATATATTGCAAATTACACTGGAGTATGGGCTTAGTCCAAACTAATTGTATATTGCACTGACCTTTGCAAAATCAGTTCTGTTTTCCTTGGCAGCTTCATTTCCACTCCTTCTCTTTGTCTTATTCCCATGAAGTTCCATCTTTATTTCATTTTGGTGTCAGGAATCGGTATGAAGTGGCTGCCTGCTTTTGGGTGAGTTCGTGTGGATGTGTGTGATAGGTTTTGCTTCTGGGTGACCAAACAAACCTATTTTTCATTCCATTTCCTTTGCAGGCTTATTTTCATTTCAGCTCTCTGTATTCCTCAGACACCATCAAATACTTTTCCTTTGTAAAACAATGAATGTATTATTCTGGGCTATGCTTTTTCTAGGGCTCAAAAGAGAGCTCGGGGTTTTCTTGTTTCCCTACACATTACAAAGAAAATATTATATTCTAGACACCCAAACTTTTGTGTCAAGTCGCATAAAAAACAACAACAAAATTAATCATAGGAGAGGGATAAAAACTACATCTGGCACATGTTCACAGGGGTGTTGTTTCCAAATTCTTAAGTAGGAAGGATGATGTCTGAGTGAAATGATAATGTGGAACATGAGCATTATGTGCAAGAAGATGAAGGACAGACATCTGAAGAGAATTGCATTCACTTAAACAGAGAAGTGGTTTTTGACCTTTAGAATTTAGCCAAAAGCTTGAATAACTTCACTTCTGCATCTTTGTGTATAGACAAGCCACTAATCTCAGCCCTGCTTTAATGAAGTTTTATCAAATATTTTCTGTGGAGTTTTACTGGAGCATCACTCAGACTGCAGACACCCAGCTGTGGCCTGTGGCATGGTCAAATACCAGCCCGGCTTCAGATTTTTATGTGCAAGTTCAAAAGAGAATATGTTGTACCGGCCACCAAAGAATTGTATGTTCACTCAGTTCAGATTTCACCCAAATTAATGGACGGCAAAGTATAACGTTTGGCCAAGTTCCTACTTTGCTAGAGCACCTTGCTCTGATTTTGACTTCCACATATGACTTTCTATCTATAGTTGTGGTTCTTATACTTGTGTGTTGTTGGTAATCATCCTAGAAACTTGAAAATAGGTATTTTCAGAAGATAGTTCGTACTTTCTGAAGCAGAGTATTTTTATGGTGGTGCTGGAATCTGAGTTTTTTTACAGAGCACTCTAAGTGATACTGAAGTCAAATGTCCTTCAACTATACTTTGAGAAACACTGCTTATTTGGCTTATATTTGTAACATTAATTGGATAAAAACCACACTCTTTCATGTCTTCTTATGTGCTCATATTCCAGTGACTTCACAATTTATACAGGTTTGCAGACTTTTATCTTTCCAATGATTGTTTTAACCATCCAATTGTGCTGTATCTTCTTGGGTATAAATTGTTTATCTTTTGAAGACTTTAACCATTAAATAAAACAGGTTTTCTTGTATGGTGAGGGTTTTGATGGGGAAGAGTTTTTTTCACTTGTGGCTGTCACCATAAAAATAGCAAGGGCGCTCAAGGGTTAATCCTGCTGAATGACATACTGGGTAGCCAGGCTTTTGTGTTTCATGCCATGGAAGGGCCTCTGGACTAATTGCTTGTCCTATCTCATCAGCTTCAATGGAGAAAGGAGAGGGACATAACACCTATGCTGTGAGATTTTTTCCTCCTTTCTTTGTCCTCCTCTTAATGATAAGGACACAGAAGTAAAGGAAGGGAGGGGAAATCATGGGAGGAATTAAAAGAACATGACTGGAAAACAACATCTCTCTGTAGCTCTTACCTCTCTATATGGAGAAATCAGACAGATTTGATCTCAGATTACTATCTCAGTTGCCCCGAACAAGTACCTACGTCTTCCTGACACCAAATACTGTTATTAGTAAAACACACACAAGACATACTTTTTGTTTGTGTTCGCCGGAATGGCTTGAGGACATTTTCACAGTCAGGAATGGATGTTAACATTGGACAGCACTTTGGGTAGCAATTTATTTTTTGTAAGTACTAATGACTTTGACCTTACTAGTTTGATTTTCAAATGATAATGCAATCTCATGTGTTGAGTACTAGTAGCAATATATATTTCCAATTATAGAACAAAGGTAGTTTGGTAATTAGACCTTTTCTTTGGTTTTCAGCTTAATTGTGTGGCCCAAAATAGTGTGAAGAAACATTTAAGGTGAACTCTCTTGCCACAGCTTAGTTCAGTTTGCATGCCTCTTCTGATTATATCAATGAGATTAATGAACAGATCTGTAGTTAATGATATTCTAGGTGCATGAGATAAGTTACAATCCTTCCTCTATTGCAGTATCCTTCACATAAGTTTATTTTTGGCCATGCACACAAATTTAGTTAAAGTGAACACTCTGTGTTCACACTTTAGCTCCTTTCACTCTGTGCCATGTTGTCGATTCCTAAGAAATATGTAACGCTCCGTAAGAGAGAAAAAGCCACTAGTTCACAGCTGAGCCTCCAATCCTGTCTACTTTAGACTCAGCTAGAATGTCATTCTCTTTGGAATGCTTCTCTGATATTCTTCCCTTTCCTCCATTCAAGCCAAGCCACCAGTTACAATCAATGGGTTCTATTCTTGAGTGCTCACAGAAATCTTCCCAAACATCTATCAGATTATTTATCATCATAGTTGGGCACCAAGTACTATACAAGATGTGCTGGTTTCAAAGATGGTTAAGAAAAAGACCATGCCTTCTATGAGTTTATTATCTATTAGGGAAGTCTGATGATTAATAACATCGCATGTAACAATCAGTCAGTGAGAATGAATGAATAAGTGAAGTAACTTGGTAAAAGTTCCAAAATCAAATAATTCCTTTTGCATTCCTTGGCAATGGAAAGCTGATACATATTTTCTGCTTTTTAGTTATCAAATAGAGTATTTAGCACTTTCCAGAACATTATCTAACTTATTTTTTTTAATAAATGTAAAGTGAAAAAAATAATAGGTCATTCTCCAATATTTTGGGAAAAACTGAGACCCAGAGAGGTAACGCAGCTTTTTTTCATTTTCACAAAGCAGGATTTAACACAGATTTGCCTCATAATGAAGCCTAAGCTCTTAAACAAGGTGTGACCTTAAATGCAATATAACATAAGATCTGTTTGGGTTTTCACAATGACAGTTTTTGTGGAGATACATAAGAAAATCATGGAATATATCTTGGCATCATTTATTAGTATGGAAATGAGATATGTGATCTTAATTAAAGAGTTTATTCTTCATTAACCTTATCGTTCTCCCTTTTAAAATAAATCACATGATAGACGTTAAACAGAAAAGAGAAGAAGTACACATCAGTGTACCTTTTTTGCTCTCTATTCATTGTCCCTGCAAAATGTTACATCAATAAACAAACTTAAAAATAGAAAAAAAAAAAAAAAGCCTCCTCCCAAATTGTTTCTTTGGACACTGTGACACCTTATACAGATTGTGAAGTACAAATTGTATACATATGTGTATATATATATATATATATATATACACACACACAAACACACACACAGACATACACACACATTTGTATATGTATATATGTATATATTTATCTATAGATTATATATGTTATATATAATAGATGTCTTTATTAATAACCCATTTTGTTATAGTTTCCTAGATCTGAACAAATCCTCCTCTGTCCCTTGCTGTGTACTCTTTCTTGCACTGGAAATAACATAAGCTCAAGAAAGCAGTTTATCTTTTGTTTCTAGTGAGCTTTTCTTTGTCAGCCAACATCATCATGGGTCTATCCACTCCATTTTCACGACATCAGCATATCAAGGTGCCATCTTATTTTAAAATCCCACATGATTCAGGGAAGAAACAGAAGATTCTAGAATTTTGAAGAATTTGAGAACCATGTCCTTTTTCTACAAGGAGGAAAGGAATAAAGGAAGGATGGAATTAAATAAGGCAGTAAGAAAGGAAAATTGGAGAAATGAAAAATAATTAAGGTTGGATTTTTTTATGGATGATCAAAAGCCAAAATTTGGTAAGAATACACTTATCTGATGAGCAGTAAGTAACATATGGAGCTATTGAATCACTATATTGTACACTTGCAGTATAATATAACACTTAATGTTAACTATAGTGGAATTTTAAAAATGAAATAGAAAAAAAGTGCAAAGTTTGGTTTTGTGATTGTGTAAGTTACCTATTGCTGTATAATAAATCATGCCTAAACTCAGTAGGTTACAACCACAAATATTTATTATCTCATTTCATTTATGAAGCTCTAGAATCTTCTGGGATTTGTTTACCTGGGTGGGTATGGCTAAGCATCTCTCATGAGGTTGTCGTGAAAATGTCAGATAGGGCTGTAGTACTAGCTTAAAGTGACAGTCTCTTTACCTGGGTTGTTGTCACTTCACCGGGGTTCAAATAACAGCTCCATATTTTACTAATTTTACGAAACTGAGATACTTATTTTCTTAAGGTCTCAGAAAGTAATAGATGTTGTCACATAACAGACTGGGAAATTAACTCATTGAAATATTGTGAATACTAAGTGAAGTAATGCAGAAAAAAACAGATAGCTTAGTGTCTGGGATATAAGAAATACTCAACAAGAATTAGTTTTTACTATTCATAATGATGTTTTCTCAAGGGCAGATAGGAAAAGAGTTGTAGGAGCAAGGAGTTTCCTATTCACTTCAGTAGATGTGTACAAGGTATCCTTACACTGTGACAAAAACTGTGCTGTGTACTGTGGAGAGAGTCGTAAATGAAGCGTGTGTCCTCTTTGACTTAATGTTGATCTTACCTGAAATATAACTCCAGGAAGAGAGCAGCAGTGAGGATTATTGTAAAGAACGAAGGACATCACGCTCTACAAGTAAACAAAAAAGAATCTAACCTAGCCTGAAGGCTTTAAAAACAATCTCCCTGAAAAAAAAAAAAAAAAAAAAGTTTAAGTTGAATGTCAAAGTATGGGAAAGCACATTGTTATGGGTAAAGCACGTGGGGCAGTGGTTTCATGGTGTTCAAAGGCCCAGAAGGAAAAGATAGCATGTCCTGAAAGAGGAGGGATTAATGGGGTGAGAGAAATTATCTAGTGGTCACGGAGACTGAATGGGTTCTCCAAGTTGACACAAATGACTATGTGTGTATTTGTGTGTGCACACGCATGGCTGTGTGAAAAGATTTCTGGGGGCACCTGGGTGACTCAGTCAGTTAAGCATCCAACTTTGGCTCAGGTCATGATCTCAGCATTCGGGAGTTGGAGCTCCGCTTGGGGCTCTGTGCTGACAGCTCAGAGCCTGGAGCCTGCTTAGGATTCTGCCTCCCGCTCTCTCTGCCCCTCCCACAAGTGTGCTCTCTCGCGCTCTCTCTCTCCCTCCCCCCGCCTCCTTCCTTCTCCCTCTCTCTCTCAAAAATACATAAACATTTAAAAACATTTTAAAAAGATTTCTGAATTCAAGCATGCATTTTGTATGGCTAGGAAATAAAGAATATAGCATAAATATGGAGGGAATATAGTAGACGATTTTGCTAGATTTTGGTCACAGGCCAAATTGCCAAGGGACAATGCTGCCATGAGACGAAATCTGCACCTAGAAAAGACCATAACTTCTTCAACATGTCTAAACACATAACTCTGCAAATGACAGTTACCATTCTGCGGCCAGGAAGAGCCACAAGGATACACTATGTCTCTACTTTGTGCTGGGTTTTACCAACAGGAAGCAAGACAATCAATAGGAAGAAACCAGGGACCCCCACTTCCCATGTGCCTCACTGATAGCACCCCTTAGCACCCAGGAGAAAACACTGGGCAGCTGATAAATAGATTAAGTCTTTCTTTTAAGTTTAACCCCACATTTTGTATCTCCTATTTAGCCCTGCTTCCGATTAAAACACCCTTGTACCTTACAAGGGGACATACTCTTAAAATTACAGAAACATAGCAGTGGCAGTTGGTAATACCGTCTACAGAAATCAGCTCAATTTATACACAAACAATCCCAACTCCTATCCTTAGTACCTCATATTATGTAAGAATATTAACCAAGTTAAATGTTCCTTCTGAGATAAATTATATACATATAGATAGATAGATAGATAGATAGAGATATATAGATATATAGATATATAGGTATATATATAATTGTGCCAAGGGTTGGTAAGGCACATTACTAAATATACTACTATATAAAAATATATATATTTATACTTATATATACTATACATATACTGCAGTATATATATACATATATATATATACACATATACATATATATATATATATATACACACACACTATGGTATATGTGTGTATATATATATATATATATATGCTTCTCTCTATATGTGTATTTAAATGTTTTTTCATGTGTGAATTTGGAGACATATGTCCAACTTTACAAATGAAGAAACAAAATAACAAAATTTAAGAGTATCACCCAGAATCATATCATTGGGCAGTGGTACATTCTGGTTTAAATTAAGGTCATTACAGTTCTGCAGTCTGTGATCTTTTGCTGCCTGATGCTCCCTCTGTCATGCCAAAAAATCCTCTTGTCCTGACAAATCAACTTTACACCGCATATACATTGTGCCACCATCCTCCTGGTTGGAAAGGACTGAATATAATAAAGGCTTTAAAAAAATGACTAGTAATATCTTAATATGCAATCCCTCTGGGAAAGCTTTGTCTTCCTTCTGGGATGGAATTTGTTTTGATCTAACTCCTTGTGACAGGACATTGTATATTTGCCATTGTGTAGCTCTTTCTGGTAACTCGTGGACTGGTTAAACCAAATTATTAGATCAGGTTTTCAGCAGACACCTCTCTCTCTCTCTCAAGATTGTATCTCTTAGTATATTTTGTAGCAAATATTGTAATTTTATTATAAATAAAATTGTAAAAATTGTGATTTAGATACCTGAATCTGAGCTTAATTTTGAAAAGCAAAAATTGAAGAGAAACATCTTTAAGGCACAATGCAGGTAAAATGGTTCGAACATTGCAAATGCACAGAATGTGTTAAATAATTTATATTGTCTTATTGTATATTTTTTATATCCCAGAAAATACAACCTGGTTTTTTCCCCTAGTTTTAAAGTTATGGTAACTGACACTTAGATAGTAGCTTAGTAGATGATATGTCTAGTTTTCATATTCATGGCATGACACCTCTAAATTCCATGCAGTCTCCCCAATCTAGAACATACCTAATTCATAGAACAAGAATAAACAAACTTGCATTATAATGTCTTACATGTATGAGACATTGTGTTGTTTTACTTACACATCACAACAGTCTTAATAGAATGTAGAATTTTCTATTCAATTTTATAGATGAAGAAACCTAGAAAGTAGTTTAGCTCACTTGTCCAAATGCCCGTAGTCAGAAAACGGCAGCAGGACATAAACCCACGTATGCCTACCTGCAAAGCTTAAGCCTGCTACCTTTCTTCTTGTGAACTGAGCTTCTGACTTTTTTTTTTCAAAATTAAGATGCAAATTTGTAATAGCATTGTCTTCTTGAGGTCAGAAATGTCTTCTTCACTAGTAATTTATATCTAGTCTTAGAAATGACTGAGGGAAGAGGCCTTAATACAAACTTGAGACAGAACACATGCAATTCTTCTCAAATATGTTCTTCTGCACTTGGATACTTAAGACCAACTGTAGAGCAAACTCCCGGTCACTCGTTAGGCTCATTTGGCTTTGGTTGGCTGCTTGGAAAAGTTTAGCCTACCTATTTTCTCTGACTTGTAAGTGTTTTGTCTCAGGTTTGCACTAAGGCTTCTTCCCTCTTTTTCTTTTAGTTGAGGACTAGATAGAAAAGCAAAATGTTAGAGTGGCCAGAGCCTATACCTGCCAAGGACTATCCATTTTAGTAAAGTATTCTTGTAAGCCACTGGAGGTTTTCCAAAGAATTAAGGTTGTCTTTGGATGATGCTACGTTTGCTAAATATGTTGCCAGACCACCAGAAGGTAGAGGGCAAATTTAAGCTGAGAATAGTTATGGCTGGTTTTCAAGGCCAAATTGAGAATTTTGCTGGGAAGCGTAGAGCCACTCAGCAGTGTTTGACGGAAGTTTGTGTTCCATACCATGGGATTATCAGATAGATGGGGGACAGGGGAATGTTTCCAATACAAAGATGATAACATATTTCTATTTAAACACTCATATCTATGAAAATGCCTGACTCATAGTAGGTCCTTGTAGAAGATGTCTTTGTTTGAATACTATACAAATATTCTTCAGGCAATACTACATAGTGAATTTCAAGGAGGAGGGCTTTGGTTACCTTCAACCTTTTCTTACCTATACTGTATGTTGGATTCTCATCACTCTTCATTGATGAAAAGGCAAGATATAACAAGAAAAGAACAGCAAATACTGTTTCCTTGATTGAAAACTACAGGCAGTAGAGAATGTGTTATTTGCTCTCATAATCTTTATTGCAGGAAGAGATAGTTTGGTTTCAGTGATGTGCACATGTGTGTGCATGAATCTCACAACCGCGTTATCTAACCTTTTCACATTACAGGTAAGTGCAGGACTCAAAACTTGCATTCTCTAAGTCTCAGATCACATATAGTTCTTTTTTCAACTCCTTACACATACAGAACTAAGTATGCATAAGAATTTCTCTGCCTCCTTGAAACTCATCCCATAAAGAATTGCTTGCCTGGGTTGACCCACAAAATAGGCATCAGTTTAAGTAAAAGCCCCTGGTGAAATAATGTATGTTATGCATTGTGAAAGAGTAGAAGATAATTTACATCATCAATGTCTGTCTAATCATGCAGGCACTTAAACTATTTTAAAACAAAGTATTTTTGGTCTTTCATGATAATATGCCTGGTTGTGTAATACTCTGGACTGTGAGCGGCTAATCAGTGGTTTCGTATTGGCCTGTCCCACACATAAGAACAGGGGTGTACAGATTATCTTTAGACAGACATGCCCTTTCAGAAACCAATGCTTGTTATGAAAATTTAGTTTATTTCAATAGAAAAGAGTTGACTTGCTCTAATGACATCTCAGTTCAACTTTTAGAGAGAAATTTAGAAAGAAGAATAAATGAAATTAACAAGCTTATTCAACAAACAGAATCACAATTCTGCCCTTTAAGTTATCTGATACTATTTTCACAAATATTGAGGCTTTTCCCATTAGCTTCTCAGATTTATAAGTATTTTTCAATAATATTTAGAAATTCATTAAAATTGCTACATCATGCACTTTATAAAATAATTTAGAGACATGTTGGTGAATGCTAAATTCTAGGTGTAACTATGAGGCCTGAGGTATATGTGTGATGCTCAATATTTAAGGTGTATATAATGATATAGACACAGATACAGATACAGATATAGATAATTTTTTCTCATCTTCAGGTAAACCCATTGTTAAATGTTATAGAAGTATAATATATATGCAGAAAAGTACACATATTATCAATGTATAATATCATACATTTTCACTGACTAAGCATACTCATGTAATTAGTATTAAGACCAATGACCAAACATTACCTGCGCCCCATAATCTCCCCCTCTGTGCTTGCTTTCAGCCTTTAAATCCTCCAAAAGGCTACCCCCATTCTGCGTTCTATCATATTTTATAAAAATAGAATCATACGATGTATAATCTTTAGTGCATGATTGTTTGTGTCTCGCTTCACTAAGCATCATGTTTGTGACATTCATCTATATTTCTCTGCCTTGTTGTCTATTGTTGATTCTCATTGTTATACTTTCTATCATGTCATTTGATATAGCCATAGAAAATTTTTTAAAAACTTTATGCAAAATAAAATATTTGACAAATGTGGTTATTTCCTGTAAGTTATAACCGATACAGTGGCAACTAAAAAACACTTCTTGGGATCATTGTACTCTTAAAGAGTTAACCTATCTAAATTTTAGAACTATTAACCTATAGGCAGACCCCCTGTATGTTCAGTAAGTCATGTTCTGGTAAATCCATTTTCATATTCGGATGTTACTTTTCCTCCTCAATTTGCAGATTTCTTAGGTACAGCAAAACTTATTATAGATCATGAAATAACTTTACAACCAAAACATGTTTCATCGGTTTTTAGATAAGTGAGTAAAGTGGATGGGGAACATAAATTGTGCAAGGGCATCATTTGGTGAAAATAAGGCAAAACCCAAGACTCTTTTTCCAGTGACATTCAATCTCCCATATTCTCATACTTCACATTGGAGCTTGTGATAAATTCAATTCATTGAGTTTAAATTCAATAATGGATGGTAAACAAATTTTTTCCCCTGTGCAACACCTGCTTTGGAGCACAGCACTGGGCACACCATTGACTACACTCATTGTACATGGACTAAACTGAAATCCAGGAACTTTGGTTGATGAGTATGATAGACTGAATAATGTGTCCTAATTTCCAGAGGCTGTGAAGATGTTATATTACATGACATGGGGAAATTAAGGTTGCACAAGAAATTATGGTTGCTCATAAGCTGACCTTGAACTAGGAAGATGATCCTAAATTGTTCAAATAGGCCAAACATAATTACAATGACCCTTATAAATGGAAGAGGGAAGTGGAAGATGAGGTCGGAATCAGAGATCGATTTGGAGATGCTATTCTTCTGACTTTCAAGATGGAGAAAAGGAATAAGATAGATATTTCCTCCAGGGCTATGAGAAAGAACACATTCCTGCTGACACATTGATTTTAGCCTAGTATGACCCATTTTAGATTTTTGAGTTCCGTAACTACAAGATAGTAAGCTTGCGCTACTAATATAATGGCAATTTGTTTCAGTAAGAATAGGAAGTTAATAGGTGTGGATCTAGAAGAAATGAGTAGAGGGGATGAGCAATGGATAAATCTTGTCTTTTCTTTCTCAGAATCTGATGACTATTTTACCTTCTTCCACAAAGCAAGTAGCAGATGATTCTTTAGCAAATTCTTTGCTTTAATTCCTGAGTAAGATGGCATTTTTGTAAATGAATGCAAATCTACTTCTGTCTCAGTGGGGAAAATGTATGCATTGCTTGAAAGTCAAATGTGGACATGGGCAAAATGAAGGGCCTCATTTCTTTGTCCTTAACCAAGATAAGCATTTTTTTTTGTTTTACTTAATAAGATAGGAGATCAGGCTAATGGGGGATGGGAGAGGTACCTCTCTGACTCTGGGCCTCCCAGGTGCCTGCTAATGCAGAATTTGCCTTCAAGGCCACTTCTCCAGAATATATCCCAGAGAGTATGTTAAATATAGTTTCTCTACTTAAGTTTAATTATAACTGTTTTCTCATGTTCCCATAAGAAACATTTCAGAATGTGAAAATCTGGTGCATATGGAAATAGGAAATTCATAGGGGCTTCTGGGTACCTTGCTTCACAGTAATATAAGGAGCCCATTTCATTTTCAATGCCAAAATTGTTCCAACAAATCTGGAGTTTTGTCACTGAGTGAGAAATTAGAGTTAAATACTCAGAGCTGGGAATGACATTGAAACACATAGATGGAAGTAACCAAAGAGAAAAGGTAGCTCTACTTATTATTCTTAAATTATAATAAACCAAAAAGCCTTAGGCTTTTAAAACCCAACTACAAAAATGGCTTGGGATTTTTGGACTTCTCTCAAGGGCTAGCTGAGATTTGCAAAATGGCTTAATACCATTTTCTAATTCCAGCAATCCAAGATAAAGACGCTTGTGGCAGAGCATGGATGCTAACACCTGGAAGAGAGGCAGGCAAAGGGTTCAGTAGTGTTCCTGTGCACACTGGTCATCACATTGTCCCTAACTTATCATTAGTACAGTTGCACACATTCTGTTCCTTTCCTATCCACTCTGACCTTTGCAAATAAGGTTCTAAGTAGTGCCTTGCCAGATCCCAGGTGAATATCCCAGAAAGGGAAGTTTAATGGGGAAGGATATAAAATACCTTATAGAAATAACAAATTCCCAATTTGAAAATCACATGAGATCCCATTTCCTTTTTTTTCCCACAAGGGAAGAACTATCTCTTCAAAAATTTAAGGAAGTTAGGGGTGCCTGGGTATCTTAGTTGGTTGAGCATCTTACTCTTGATTTCAGCTCAGGTCATGATTTCAATTCGAACCTGTGAGTTCGAGCCCTGCATTGGACTCTGTGCTAAGTGTGGAGCCTGCTTTGGATTCTCTCCCTCTCCCTCTCCCTCTCCCTCTCCCTCTCCCTCTCCCTCTCCCTCTCCCTCTCCCTCTCCCTCTCCCTCCCTCCTTCCCTCCCGTCTCCTCTCAAAGTAAATTTTAAAAAGTTAAGAAGGTTAACCAAGCAAAATTAGTATTCACTGAGCACTTACTATGTGTCAGTATTGATGCTTTGTAAATTTATACTTAATCTCTTTACTCAAGGGTAAGAGTTAGTATTATTACCCATTTTCCCCATGAGAACATAGGTGCAGAAGAGTTTACCTACCTGCTCAGTGACTGCATAGTGAACTGTAGAGATTGATAAGGAACCAAAGAATACCAAAACCCAAAGCATGAATAATTACCCAGGTTTATCATACTGATTTGAGTATGTCCTGTGATGTTATTACGACAACCTATAACTTCTGTCCTTTCTTGTTATTTCTACATTCTGATGATTTCCTGCATACTATTCCTTTATGTATTTATATTATGTATGTATTTAAATATATGTTGAAACTCATGTGGCATCAAGAGTAGTGTCTGTTACAAAAGAAGTATCTGATAGCATCAACCAACCAGGACAAAAGTAATCTAATTTATAAATGTCAGCTCTTAAAGACCTTAAGCTGTGGCTACTTTACTGTACTTATTGGCTTTGTTGTGTTCCATTCAGTCTATGATCAAACATTGTTGGTAAGAGCCCTGGACCTGGGATTCTTTAGGCTGGATGACATTCTCTTTCTGACACCAGTTGGATGGCCATAGACAATATCCACAATGCCTCTGTGTCTCAGTTGCCTCATACATAAAGTAGGGTTAATAACAGTACTTGTATAATAAGGTTGCTGTGGAGATTAAGTTAGTAAGCATGTGCAATGTGCTTGGTAGGATGCCTGGCACATGAGAATCACCCAGTTAAATTAGAGGATGCATAAACACTGCCAAATGAACATGCTTTTTCTTTTTCTTTTGATGTGATTTAAAACTTGAAGAATTATGGCCAAAATAGTACATTTTTTTTTGAATGACCTTATTTCAGGCAGAACTCTACTACCCTCCATACTGTAATGTACGTCTCTCACAAACAAGGTTTCCCTGATGCATAACCACATCACAAATAGCAAGTCAGTAAGTTAATATATTACTCATATATTACTCATAAATTACTCATTTATTACTGTTTTCCAATCCACATCTCGTTCATTTTCACCAGTGACCTCGCCATGTTCTTTTTTTCTTATTATTTTATTTTATTTTTTTTAATATATGAAATTTATTGTCAAATTGGTTTCCATACAACACCCAGTGCTCATCCCAAAAGGTGCCCTCCTCAATACCCATCACCCACCCTCCCCTCCCGCCCACCCCCCATCAACCCTCAGTTTGTTCTCAGTTTTTAACAGTCTCTTATGCTTTGGCTCTCTCCCACTCTAACCTCTTTTTTTTTTCCTTCCCCTCCCCCATGGGTTTCTGTTACGTTTCTCAGGATCCACATAAGAGTGAAACCATATGGTATCTGTCTTTCTCTGTATGGCTTATTTCACTTAGCATCACACTAACCAGTTCCATCCACGTTGCTACAAAAGGCCATATTTCATTTTTTCTTATTGCCACGTAGTATTCCATTGTGTATATAAACCACAATTTCTTTATCCATTCATCAGTTGATGGACATTTAGGCTCTTTCCATAATTTGGCTATTGTTGAGAGTGCTGCTATAAACATTGGGGTACATGTGCCCCTATGCATCAGTACTCCTGTATCCCTTGGATAAATTCCTAGCAGTGCTATTGCTGGGTCATAGGGTGGGTCTATTTTTAATTTTTTGAGGAACCTCCACACTGCTTTCCAGAGCGGCTGCACCAATTTGCATTCCCACCAACAGTGCAAGAGGGTTCCTGTTTCTCCACATCCTCTCCAGCATCTATAGTCTCCTGATTAACCTCGCCATGTTCTTTATGACAAAAGGATACAATGTAAGATCGCACACTGTACCTAGCTTTCGTGCCTGGCCAGTCTCCTTGAAGGTGGAATAGTTTCAAAAGAAGATGTTATAGATTTAGTGCCACATATCTAATGAATCTAACTTACTATTCTACGCTCTGCTTTCTCTCTCTCTTTTTTTTTTAACCTTGAAGGATGGCAGACCCTGGAGGGTTTTATGCCCCTCAGTGTATGATAAAGCAAAGGTGCATGGAATGTAGGCGTGAGCCTGATTGTAGCCTCACAGTCCCCATATCTTCCACAGACAGGATGAACAAGCAAGTGTTTTCTGGTGAGACCAAGAGTGTCCCAAATGTTACACTGAGCATTGGAGATTCATATTTGATCGTGTTAATCAAGTTACATATTTATCTGTTAATAATCCTCAAAGTGGCCATTGAAGAATATGCACTTATTCGATTAATCCTGAGTAGTCTTTTGATCCCCATGGAATTTTGCCTGAGATTGCCCAAACTATCTATCATCTATCTATCATCTCTATCTATCTATCTATCTATCTAATCTATCTAATCTATCATCTGTCTGTATCTGTATATACTTATATTTCCAAATCCATGGTTTTTTTTTTTTATTACTTTCTTCATCTATCAGTGAATCAGGGTTGGAAAATTCATTACTTATCTATTACTGCCCAACTTTATTACTACAAACTTAGCTTAAAGCATACACACTTTTTTGTGGGCCAGGGGACAAGGCACACATCTGAGGTAGGTTCTCTATTTAGTCATTCACAGAGATACCATCGAGGTTTGAGCCATGGCTGCAGCCTTATCTGAGGCCGAACTGGAGAAGTATCCATATCCAAGCTCTTGTGGCTGCTAGTAGTATTCAGTATCTTGTGAATTATGAGATTGACAGTCTCCATTTCTTGCATGTACCCTCACTGACTGGTATGTGTCCTTATCTCTTGCCATCGGATCTTCCCAACATGGGTTCTTGCTTTCTCAAGGCTAACAGGAGAATCTCTTAGCAATACAGAGTAAAATCTTAGATGTTACCACAGAAGTACTATCCCATTACCTTTGTTGTATTTTTTAGTTGTTATTGGAAGCAAGTTACAGGCCCTGCCCACATTCTCGTGATGGGATTATACAAACCTTAAATTCAAGGACACAGAGGTCACAGGAGCCGCCCTAGTGTCTGTTTGCCACAGAAGGCAAGAAGAAAAGCATTGAAAATATGTATATATTAGAATGTTAGACATTGATAATGGTGGAAGAAGATTTCTTTTGAATCAGACTCTAATATGCTATGTATTGTTTTGTGACTCTCTTATTTAGCTGATGAGCACAATAATTCAAGATTCATCAAATCCTATAGCACAAATCCATTTAATGCATGACTGAATGAAGGGAAAAAATAAGGAAGATATTGTTTATTCTTCCTGAATTCAAAAGAGAAGATGATGTAATACAGACATTGCAGTGAGACCTTTCTACAGTTTAACCTCATGTCTGTTAATTATTTTGGTAGCCTTATTATATTTATACACATTATACAGATGTGAAAGTAAAGACTCAAATAAGGTTTAAAAAGGTTACAACTATGGGCCAAGCATTATTATTGGGAAATTTGATTGTGATATCCCTCAGTACTAAACAGTATTAATTATTTGATACCACTAGGAATAAGGATTGGAGGTAACAGTATGGCTTTAGATTAAAGCTCTCTCAGGAATCTCCTAACTGCAACTGCTAAGATATTTTTGATGGTTTGGGACTATGTTTTGGAAGAATTTTTGAAGACTACCGTCACTATATAAAAAGACTCATTTTATTTTCTTCAGTTGTACAACAACAATGGTGATACGGGGCTTATTTCGCTTGTCTTAGAATATAAAATTGAAGTGGGAGACTTTAGTGAAAATGGGAACAGTTTTGGACATCAGAAATATCTTTGTCAGACAAGAGGCATATCCATGTGTTGTACTTAGCTGTCACATCAGAGTCTAAGCTTGAAAATTAGATATGATTAATCATGATACTGATACTTGGCATGAAGAGTAGATACAGGAATTCTACTCTGGACAGGAGGCAAGACCTCTCTTTTTGCAACCTCAGGTAGAACACAATTAGATGAAACAATTTTGAAAAGAAAAGAAATAGGATCATTCAGCCCATTCTGGTTTCAGTATGTTATCCTTATAAAACTGCCTCTCCTCCAAAACATATTTTCTGCCTGACATGCTTCATTTTTGTGGCTCTCCATGGCAGTGAGCTGAGGATGAATTATGGGATAGAAGAGGGATCGAGAAATTCCAGAACCAGGATCCAGCTTTTGGAGTCACCTAGACCTAGGTGACTCACTGCCAGGATCCAGCTTTTGTGCCTGCCAGAGTCGCTTAGAATGGCTACTTTGACCTTTCTAGATGTCAATGAGAACAGTAGGCAAATAGGATCACGTGAAGTACATTTAGAGTAGCAAAAAAGGACAGATGTTGTATGTCTTTTCTAGCAGTTGATAGTGCCTGTCTAGCAACCCATGTTGTGACAGAGTTGGAGCTCACGCAGAGATTCAGTGAGGAAGATGACAGGGCTCAGTCAGTGATGTCTGCCATGGGCATTGTGGGAATAAGTCGCAACTTGCCTGGTAGATGTTTGCCATCCCAGGATTTCACTATCTTCTAGATTTAACATTCTCAATGACTGTGACTCACTTTCCCTTACTCTTGAATAAAACAACTTATATTAAGAGAGAGAGTTTGGCCAAAGAAGGAGCAATGTGTGTGCATTGCCTTTTTATACATTAGACCACGTATTCCATGCCAGCAAGGAATATGTCTTTTTTGGGTCCACATTATATCTACAGAGATTAGCCAATTATTGGCACACAATAGGTGTTTAATAAATGTATTGTGGAACCACTGAACTATTCAGCACTGCTTTTGAAGGAACCATGTCCAATATTCTATCTCACACTGGCTTCCTGTAACAGAGGCAGCTGTTAGACAAGTTTATAAGACTGGAGTGTATTTAAGACAAACCAGCAAAACAGGACATAAAACATGCTTTATAGAGTTCATGCATCTGGAGTAAATCATGTATAAATCAATAAGGGATGAAAGGAACAGAGTTCAGGGATATATTTCTATTTTAACGTTGTGACTGTTTTTAAAATCTAGGGAGTTTTCTAAAGACCTCTCTTACGAGTCCATCCATTGAACACCCTAACTTCATAACAGAGAGTGTCTTCCATCACCAGTTCATTTTAGTCCCTTCCCCGTAGCTCAGGGTCACAAAGTCGGTGCCTCTGGCAGATAAGCTTATAGAGGTAGAGAAAAAGACATAGTGTAATCATGTCAGCCTGTCAAATGTCTGGCTCAAAAGAACAAAAGACAGACTGGCCAGCTTTAATTGACCCAGGAATAGTTTGTTTTTTTCCTCTCTCAAATCACCCTCAGGAAAAATAAATAAATAAATAAATCAAGTCCTGTTTGTTGGCTGCTAGTATTAAAACACTAAAAAATGAGCATTGCCAGTTTATTGAGGACTCATGATGTGCACAGCACCTTGCATTTTCACTCTTAACAACAGTTCTTTCTGACTCAGTTTCTTTGAAGCTTATAGGTTCTTAACTGTCTTTGTCTATATTTAAAGGGACCCTCCAGTTCCTTATATGATGTTTGGACATCTATTAGAGGGCATCATTTTTTTTTTTTTTTTTTTTTACATTAAAGACTATTAGGATCCTGTGGATGGCCACATCATAACCAGCTTCTGCCACTCATGCCAGTACCTGCAGGAGACAGATGTGAACACTGGTAGAGAATATCTGGCTTTAGCATCAAATAAAGTATCTTTCACACCAAGTGAGTTTGGCATCTGAGGTATTTATTCTTATCTTCTGATTCCCATGTTTTCCAACTTGAAAACTTTAATTGTAAAGATCACTGTCTTTGGAGACAAATAGATCACGATTTTTATCCACCTAGTCTTAAGTAAGTTATTTAAACTGTTTATCTCTATTTTGTCATCTAGCAAATGGAGGCAGTAATAATTATCTTAAAATATTATACTGAAATATTAAATATAATAATTTCCACCAACAGTGTGCAAGACTTCCACTTTCTCCACATCCTTACCAACACTTGTAGTTTGGTGTTTTGATGATAGCTGTCCTCATAGGTATGTGGCAATATCTCAGTGTAATTTTGATTTGAATTTTCCTGGTGATTAGTGATGAATATTTTTTCATATATTGTTGTTCATTTTTATGTCTTCTTTGGAAAAACTAGTTATTTAAGTCCTAGCTCACTCTTAATCAGGGTATTAGTTTTTGTTTCTTTATTTTTGATAGTGAGTTGTAGGTGTTCCTTAAATATTTTGGATATTAATCCCTTATCAGATAGATGTTTCACAAGTATTTTCTCCCATTCCATATGTTGCCTTTTCACTCTGTTGATTATTTCATTTGCTATGCAGTAGAAATGGTGTAATGGCTATGGAAAATAGTATGGAGATTCCTCACAAATTGAAAATGGAGCTACTATATGATCCAGCAATCACACTTCTAAATACTTAGCCAAAAGATTTGAACTCAGTATCTCAAGAAGATATTAGCACTCCCATGTTCTTTGCAGCACTATTCACAATGGCCAGAATATAGAAATGACCTAACTGTCCATCAACAGGTGAATAGATAAAGAAAATGTTGTATGTACATACAGTGAATATTTCCAGGCTTAAAAAAGAAAGTCAGCAGTATGCAACAACAGTGATGAACCTTGAAAACATCCTGCTGAGTAAAAGAAGGCATTTACAAAAGGACAAATATTACATGATGCCACTTAATATGAGGTGTCTAAAATAGTCATATTTATAGACTCAAAGTGTGGAATAGTGGTTGCCAGCAGCCAGAGGGATGGACAAATGGGAAGTGATTAATCAATGAGCATAAAGTTACTGTTAAGGAAGATGGATAAACTCTAGAGAGCTATTGTACAACCTGGTATCTATATTCAATAATTCTGTAAAGTCACTTAATTTTTTTAAGAGCACATCTCATGTTAAGTGTTTTCACTGCAACAAGATAATTTTTAAAAATTGAATATAATAAGATACAGCATATACCTAGAATGCTGTCTATATTGTCATTAAATAATAACCATAAGAATATGCATTATTCCTATCATTACAGTACAATGCATCCTTTATACTACGTGGGAAGAAGCAGTTTATGGATAAAAAACCCCCCAGTGACAATCACTTTAATGTATGAAATTACTAGCATATAAAAAGGCCCATTGAATTTTCATTTGCTAAAATTAAGGTAGAGATAAAGAAATAAGTAGGAAAAGATTGCATTAATGACCTCTGATTTCCAGCCATTTATATTCAGTAACCCTAATGAAGGTGATTGCAGACTCCATGTATTTAGGTTGATTCCACTTTGGTAACCTGTGCTACATCTATAGTTAAGAAAGAAAAAAAAAAAAAAACTTCTATCTTTTCATTGAGGTGCTATACTAATTCTTATGCAGGTTTTTCACATGCTTAAATAGCATCAATGGTGATAGCTCATAAAATATTTATTAAGAAATATGGAAGTATCCAACACATTAAAATATTGGCTTTAAACATTAAAATGTATTTATGGGACCTTGATGGCCAGGATTTTAGTAAAAAGATTTCAAAGTTTCATACTGGGAAAATCCCTAGGCAGTAATTTTATTGTTGGAAGTCACTTAAACCACCATTTGATATTTTATAATCTTTTCATGATCCTACCATGATTTGTAGGCTTTGAAATTGTTACCATATAAACTCCATCCTCATTAGCAGAATCATAACTACTGCAATTCCAAAACACGATTTTATTAATTTGGAAAAATAGTCTGCAGTAACACACACTAAAAGTATTTACAGCAAATATTCCTTATTATGTTAAGACAAAGTATTAGCTCATGAGAATAAATTCAACCAAATGGAGAGGTTTTTGAAAATAAGTCTATATATACCAGAAGCAATACATGGGAATGTCTCAGGAGGGTCACTATGATGAACCATAGAACGTGGGGATAATTTTTGATCGATATTCTGTTTTTTAAATTTTTTAATGTTTATTTATTTTTGAGACTGAGCATGAGTAGGGGAGGGGCAGAGAGAGAGGGAGACAGAATCTGAAGAAGGCTCCAGGCTCTGAGCCATCAGCACAGAGACCGCCTCGGGGCTTGAACCCATGAGCTGTGAGATCATGACCTGAGCCAAAGTTGGAGGATTAAGCAAGTGAGCCACCCAGGTGCCCCTCGATATTCTTAATTATTCATTAAAATAGATTTAATTATTCTAAAAATTATTAATTATTTCTAGGAACATGTGAGGAAAGGCAGAAAACAATTGAATAACAAAGAATTGTGTACAACTATTAATTTAAATATTCATGCCATTTAAAAAACTCATTGTGCAGAGGCTCCTAGGTGGCTCAGTTGGTTGAGCATTCAACTCTTGGTTTCAACTCAGGTCATGATCTCACAGTTTGTGGGATCAGGCCCTGTGTCGGACTCTGTGCTGACAGCGCTGAGCCTGCTTGGGATTCTCTCTCTCCCTCTCTCTCTGCCCCTCCCCACCTTGTGCTCTTTCTCGCTCTCTCAAAATAAGTAAACTTAAAAAAATTGTTTTAAAAAGACAAAAATAACCTCATTGTGCAAAAAACTCATAATGATGTCATTTACATCAAACTGACTTAAAGCAAAAGGGGGATTTATTGAGTAATATAACCAAAATTCCATCCGAAGTTCTGCTTTTTCATCATAGATACAGGGCTCTGGAAGTTTTATCAAAGTTGTATTTGTGTCTTAGTTTGATGTGCATCAAAATTTTTAGCAGATTGGTGAGTGGAGAGAGAGATGACAAGATAGGTATATGAAAAAGCAGCTATTTTAACTTTATAATCTATATAATGTTAACTTTAGAATCTAAATTTAGGTTGTGGGCTATTTAGATTATTGTAAAATAGCTCCATTTTTCTGTATATATGAAAAATTTCATGATAAAATGTTGTGGAAAATGTTATCAGCCCCTGGTTTTTCTCCGTTGGTTCCCCTTAGTGCGTCTATAGATAGATCGATCGATCAATCGATCGATCAGTACTCGCCTTAATGCTTTCAGGTAATTGTGGCAGAAACTCTAGGAATGGTTCCTATAAAATTCAAGGAAAACGTTTTGGTGAATTTCATTGGCTGTCTTTGGGTCACATGCCCATATCTGAAACAATCTTTGTGGTTGGTAGTTGCAGTGCTGATTGGCTAGGAGTGAATTACCTGTTATACTCCTACAAATAGGGGGAGTCCTATCTTAGAATGCAGGATTGGGAGTTGACATGGGTGGCAGGTAGGGGAGGGTGCACATCTATGTTACTACCAAAACTGGGGGACTTTGGTGGCTTAAAATTCAATTGCTGGAAAATCACTGATTAGATGTGTAGACCATTACACTTATGACACGTAATTTCTGATGTTAAATGAAAACAGCTGCCTAGTCACCAAAAACTGTCCTATCAATAGGTTACATAATGTAATGCAAATATAACCTTAAGCATTTCACTTGTTTTTGGAAAGCAGTGGTGCTCCTAGAAAAGCTGCAACAGATGAAATGAAAACAAGAGTATTCCAAGATTTTTGTGTATAAACACGGGCTCTGAAAAGGAAAAAAAAATAAACACAAAAAACAAAACAAAAAAAAAAAAAAACAGTGCTGAGTTCACTGCATTTCACATAACAACTAAGAAAATTATTCCTAAACATCTTTGTCTCTGATCTGCTCTTCAGTGAACACTCATCCTGCAGTTTTGTTTTAGGAAGAAGACATGGCTGCTGGTATTAATCAGATGGGTAAAAAAACGTTTTTGACAAGACCATTAGTACACAAATATAAATTGAATGATGGTAAGTGCATAATTCCTGTTGCACTGGAGAAGTAACTCTCAACCTGTGATATCCTGTTGCACTGGAGAAGTAACTCTCAACACAGCAAATACACTCACTATAAGCTGGATTCCAGTAAGAAGTGTGGCCAGCTTTGTGTTGGAAGATAGGGGTTCAGATTCCAAATTAACCTTGGGCAAATAACTAAAAGTAGGCACCCTGATTTTAATGAAAATTGATTATTAGAGGACTGTGCAAATGTTTGTGTGTTGAGTTTATAGAGCCTGGTATGAATTAGGGGTGCATTAGACATAGATAATATAAATATAGATGCAGATAGGCATCTGTCTTGAAATTGTAAGCCTCAAACTATGAAGAATTATTTAGCTGCTTCCTTTATATTGGGTTTTATGGTCCACAGATTATTTTTTTCATGCATCTTCTCATATCCCTCTGCGAAAGTTCTGTGAATGAGTCATGGCAAATAATGTTAAGCACATTTTACAAATGAGGAAACTGAAGCTTTGCAAGTCAAAGTGTCTGCATTCTGCTACAGCTCCTATATAGTAGAGCTAGGTTTAAGCTAAAATCCAAATAATTTTGAAGATCAAGAGAGTGTAGATACAGATTGTGGATATTTTAATTTTTAATATGTGCATTGCATAAATGCAGTTTTTAATTGCATTTTCTCTGAGGCCAAAGGGAAACAAGTTTAGGAAGAGCCCAATCATGTGTTTCGTATCTTCCTGTGATATTTAGCACCTGGACCGAGCAAACTGTTTAACCTTATACCATCAACAGCCTCAGGAATAAATTGCTCTATTGATAATAGATTTCTTTTTCCAAATTCGTATAGTCAATTTATCACCATGACTGAGAATATTAAATGTGCTATCCTATGCAGAAAATGAGCCCTACACATGATCAGAGTGGAACAAGCAAGGAGGAAGGCCACACTCTTAGTCACCTCGGCTGACACAGTGCAGGCTTCAGCATCTTCAGAGTGTATTTGCTGCCATGGTTGTACGATGGTTTAGGTGTATCCGCACCAAAGCATTTCCTTTCTTTATGCTCAGCTTAGTTCTTCAGCTAGACTTTTTTTTTTCCCAGTGGGTTTGCTTCCAGATTTTAAGTCTCAGAAGCATACACAGAATACTTTGTCAGTGAAACTAGAAGAAAAAGCAATATTCATAGCCAGTAACAGATTTCTCCAAATTGCACATGTTGTCTGGCTGTGACCATACTCTTTGTAGTCAGGCTTAGTCACTTAGGTTTCGGACGCTACCTCAGGCAGAATTCCGAGAAGCAGCTGAGGGTTTTTGTTCTCCTCGATTTTGTCCTGCTCTATGGCAACGCACCTCCTCAGCTGTTCCATTTCAGATGAATTTTAACTGAAGTCCCTTTTCGATATGCAGACAATGGAAGAGCAGGTGGCACTTTTTCCAGCATATTTTAGCCACGATTCCACTCTTGAAACATAGGCGGTTCTTGCTCAATAACCCTGAAAAGAAAAGAGGAAAAAAATTGGTACAGTTCATCTCGCTTGATTTCATGTCATTGATGTTTCTCTGACTTGGAAAGTCCTTATAGCAACAGTTGGTTTTTCATTTTTGATAATAGTGACCAATGAATTCTAACTTTACACCAGGTTTTTTACATTCATTATGTCCAGTGTTACTCCAGATCTGCTAAGTAGGCACTTAGTATCTCCATTTTCTTTCTCTCTTGACCTCATTCATTAGCCTGAGGGAGAAAGAGTGAAACAAAACAAATAAAAAAAAAAAGTCTAGATTCCAATTGCTGCTCTTAATGATTATCTTCCAGATCTCATATTTTAGGTTCAAAAGCACGCCTGGTCCCTAGATTTTGGTTTTTACCAGTGTAAATCTGTTATTGTGTATATAGCTAATTATATTAGATATCTTTCTGGTGTCAATCACTGTGTTGGGTATTTAAAATGTGAAATTCATAAAATAGTCTCTTGCCTCGAGTGCATATCCACTTATGGCTTTTGTTGGTTTAAACCACTTATTTTCTTTAAGATAGGAGCATGTGTAAATTTACTCTTAGTTAAGTTTCTGTGAGGTGCAAAGTCATTGATTACCTGAATTTTAAAGAGTATATTTACTCATTGAAAGGTTTTCGTGAAGACAGGCATAGCACACAGAGACAGCAGATGATAATCTTGTACTCACCTCTGATTTCAGCCTTGACTGAGGGGGACACTTACATGCTCACTGCTACATTTCCCATGCTAATAGGGTTTCATCTCAAGTACTCTGACTGCATATTTCCATTTCCTGTCCTGAGTCTTATGTGATACTGCAGATCCCTGAAAGATTTGGAAAGTGGCCATCTGTCCCTCTGCCACTTTCTGCATTGACTCTGCCCTCAATCCTACCACTGAACTTGATCAATTTATAATAGAACTACCTATAATCCCAGCTCAAAGATAGTCATAACAATGGAATGTAAAAAACTAAGTTAGTTCACCTCTTGTCTCTCTCTTTGGCTTAAATGAAAAGTTCTCTGGGTGCCCAGAATCTCAGAAATAAAGCCACCAAACTGAAACTCAGTCCATGGCCAGCTCTTAGCAAAAGTGTGAAGTTGCCAAAGCTTGGTTCTGGCTTAGCAAAAGCTGTCAAGACAGAGGTCATTTGGAAGAGTTGGGGATGAGAGACAAAGAACTTTTTTGAAAGTGGGACAGATGCTTTAGAGTAGTTCAAGCAGTAGGTGATGGGAAGAAATCCAGCCAGACATACAAAATAGGAAGTGGATGGCATCAGAGAATATAGCAATAGAAGCCAACATGGTAAGCAAAAGTAAAAGCTTTTTTAACTCACTTACAATATTTACTGGGCTTTTATGCTTTCATTTTTTTCCTACAACATGGCAATCTCCTTGAGGACAATAGATAGGTCAAATCCACGTCTAAATCCTATCACTTATGACCCAGATCATAGTAAATGCTTGATAAATTCACACAGGAAATAAATGAATGGTAGGTATCCACCACTAAACATTTTAATCTCTTATGTGCATTGAGATTATATATCTTTTCAATGGTTTCAGAATTTCCTTTTTATAAAGATGATTTTACTCATTTAAAGATTATTTTACTCATTAAAATTTATTCAAAACAGTCATTTTTATTCAAAGAAAATTAACATAGGTCATGTATTAGAGTAACCTAAAGATGGCCAAAGGAATATTTCAAGATGAAAACCAACAAAGCAAATGGGAAATTATGAAAGATAAATGGTTGCAAATGTTTGCTTAAAAATTACAGCATTATGTTATCAAAGTATCTCAGACTTGTAACTTATTACTGAACACTGAGTGTCGACTGTTGGAAAAATGCCAGAGCATTTAGAAAATATAGCATATTAAAATGACATTCCTATCTCTCTATCTCTCTATGTGTGTGTGTGTGTATATATACATATATATATAATTTTTATAAGCTATTTTCAAAAGTCCAAAGACCATTAAATACATTTAACCATGCTTTAAAATGGTGTCATGGTGCAGTGACTTTGACACTAAAAAAGATGCATTACCTTGAGCATGATAGGTTTTTTGAGCCTTAGAACTTATAGTTATAACTGGGGATATATAATTTTGTAATATATAATTAATATACACAATAGCCTTCAAATAAATTCTTACCTATTGGATAAGTAGTAGTGGAACACATAAGTACATACGTACTGGAACACAGCAGAAGCCCAATCACATTTTTCCCTAATCATCTTCTCTGTCCCTGTTCATCTTTGTAGATATTCAAGAAAATGTGTGTCATTATTAGGTAGTTGCGGGTGGATGTCCTGAAAAGTGAACAGAACATTTAAACATCAGCACTGGATCAGGTCTGTTGTTCAAAAGCAGACCTCAACTCTGAGGAAAATGGGCCGAAGAATTACATAGAAATAGAGTCCTGTCTTAGCATTTGAGGGAATTAAGAGCCTCTCATTTGGGCTCTAGGGTGAGGGTGGGGATAACGTGAGTGTACCTCATATTTTTGGGTATTGGCACTGGAATATTAGGTTAGAAGAACAGGATCAGCATCAGGCTTCATTTGGTACCAACTTGATAAAATACAGTGTCCTGTTATTAGGTTCCTAGAAATAATTAGGGGTAAGGCTTGTCACCATGTAAGTGGCCAAGTGGAAGGATTTGTGAATGAGAGAATCACCAGCAACATACAGTTAAACTCTAATTACACAAAAGGTGAGCTCTATTGATTCCTCCAGATTTCCCTTCAGGAGAATAAATATTACATCTAATTAAGTCTTGACAATAATTCTGTGAGTTCCTCACCATCAGCTAAAGAAATCACAGGCCATGCCTTTGAAAACATAAGAGGCAACATGGCGGAAGAATTCCATCATTCCAGTGAGTGGTTATGTAAACTTAGTTATGTCAATTCCTCTCTCTGAGTTTCATTATTCCCATCTATAAATGGAAGACAATAAAAACTCATCTCTCTCAAAAGCACTCGTCTTGATCTATCACTAAATGATATATGTGACTAAGAACACATACAGGAAAGGGAGAAAAATGGATGATTCAAGTTAATAATTTTATCCATCTTTTAATTGCTTATAAATGCAAATTATCTATTGTGTAACAGTTTTATCATTGGAATTATGAGCACCAAACTCCTGTTTCCTTTTTTTTTTTTTTTCTTGAAGTAAATCCACACAATGAAGCTTGGGATTTAGGAAAGACTGTATAACATATATGGTTTTTTTCTGTTGTTTTCTTTTTGTTTTTTTGCCCCCTGCTGAAATTTGCTTCATTCCTGATCTTGTCCTCAATCTACACCATTTGTCTCCATGACAGCAAAAGAAACTTGGGATTAGCCATTAACCAGTAAATATTACAGCCCCCCCCCCCCCAAGCTCTTGGCAATGCCGCCCGGACATACAAATAATCACAAAGAAGCTACTCCCTAGAGTAGGAGATCATTGCCTTGGTCAATGAGGTGAGGCTAGGACAAAGGGTAATGAGCACAAGACCTAGCCTCCTCCTCATTTTACTTCCCTGCTGTTCTAATGTTAATGACATAGGACATGTTTAGAGATTATAGTTAAAATTATAACATATAATAATATGTTACATAAAAATAAATTCTATATAGAGTATAACACAGCCAATAAGGTTTACTGTTTAAATTATATCTGTCTCATTAATGAATGCATCAATCCATTTTTTAAAAAAATATCTACTGGGTACCTTCTTTGTGTCGAATTCAGTTATAGTCATCAAGGATGCATACACAGATGTGGTTTCTGACCCCAAGGAGCACCTAGCATGGAAGGGGAGATAAAAACACTATTGATGTATTCTGTGTTTTTCCCCAAACATTTTTATGTTCCTAATAAATTGTAGGCCGTCAGGCTACTAAGGATCTAAAGCCCTAAACAGAACAGAGCCACATGGAGCTGATGAATTCCTACATAATTTGGAAACTCTGATAGTTTGTGGCATGTCAGCAGAAGGAGCCTATGCTGGATTTCTGATAAGTGCCTTTAGCTTGTCAATTCATTGTGATCTCAGGGCCTTTGCACTTGTTGGCCCTCTATCTGGAACACTATTCCTCATGTCTTCACGTGGCAGGCTCTTTTCTCCTGTTTAGATTGCAATGCAAATCTTATCCCCTCAGAGGTAAGATTCCTGGCCACCCATTATAAGGCAAACTTTGCCTCTTCCTCGATTATTTTTTCTTATTGCTTTGTTTTATAATTTTCAAAACACGATGTAAAAAGTGTCATGTTTATGTATCTCTTTGTCCACTTGAGTAGGGAATATATGTCTTAATGACCACTAAAATACCAACATACAGAACAGTGACTGGTATACAGTGAGTGCCCTATAAATATTAATTGACTGGTTACATCAATGAATGACACTTTGAGGGCATAGGAAAGAATCTTAGACTACTTATGAAAGAAAGGAAGGCTCGTGCAAAAGAGATTGAGTGATATGGTGTGAAAGAGACATTTCACCAGAAATTGGGCAAAGGAAAGGTATTTCCAGCTTCAGGAAGAAGTCTTCATGGCATACACATCGGAAGGACAGTATCACACCTTTGGGGAGTTGCAGGTATGTCCAAGTTGTGAGTGCTTGTTTTGGAGGTGACAGAGGAGGAGCCTGAACAGGAAATGATGGGAATACCCTGATCACACTGATTTGCTAAGGAGCTTGGAATGGATCCTGAGTACACAGAGACTTTGAATCATTTGAAACAAGATAGCACAAACGCGAGACTTGGATTTTACAATAATTAATTTGCTAGAAGGCAGAGGTAGATTGGGAAAGAATAAACGTGGAAGCTGAAAAGCTGACCTTAGGTGTCTTTCAATAGTCTGAGCCCTCAATGCTGAGGGAATTAATTCAACCTCTAGAATGGGGGGAATGCAAGAATGTGGTCTCAGTCAATCAAGAAGGTAGAAATGAAGTCACATGAGGCCCCTGTGACATGTCACATGGGTCTCAGTTGGTTAAGCGACTGACTCTCAATTTTGGTTCAGGTCACGATCTCAAGATTTGTGAGGTCAGGCCCCAGATGGGGCTCTGCTCTGACAGCACAGAGCCTCCTTAGGACTCTCTCTCTGCCCCTCCCCTGCTTGTACACACATGCTCGCTCATTCTCAAAATAAACTTAAGAAAAAAAATGATGTCACATGGTAACTGATGGACTGTGGGCATGGGAGAATACGGTCATGAGGATTCCACCTTGAGCATCTATGTGGTCGGTGAGAGAGGTGAGGTCATTAACCAAGAGATTAGAATAAAAGTAGTGAGTACTGGACTGAGCCAAGGAAACAATTTTTAGGAGCCTGCCATCCTTGCAGCGGTCTTAGAAAGAATCTAACTAGCACATTACTATCAAACCAGGCCCTCTAGATAGTTAGTACTTGAAACTGAATATTTGGAGAAATTAGCATGAATGTGATAATTCAGCTGATCTATCTAAGAGTAAAATAGATTCCGTGGGTTCTGCAAGCCTCAAAGTATCCTTAAAGTCTGGCAATAGAACATTCTTATTTCGTAAGGATGCTCTGAAGTTAATGCTTCACTATTTCAGGAGAGATCTACTGATTAGGTCAATTTACGTCTAGTTTTGAAAGTCAGTAACTAAGTAGGAATTTTATCTCCATGTCAGTAATTATCATTTGGAGAACTGAGTAAATATGCTCTCAGAAGTGGAAATTAAAAGGGTTCTGGCAACAGGCACACCTGGATTTATATTGTGCTTCTCTCTCTGTCACTAGAAGGATCTACTCAGATAAGTTTTTGAACTCTTCTGAGGATATTCATCTCCACCGAAGAGGGATAATAATGAATTCACAGGGTTGTTATGAGGATCTTTGATAGCATACACCGGGCCTGAGGAAGGGTGAGAGAAAGTCAATAATGGTACTTAGTTAATGCCGTGACTGTGATGATGTCATTTTGTGGTCAAGGCTGAAATTTTCCTTGAGGTGAATAATAGAAGTCGGTTCTTCTGGCTTTTAACAACAGTGCTGAACTGCATTTCTGTGCCCCCGTCCGTATTCATCTAGAGGGGGACCCTTTGCCTTTTGCAAAGGGAATGCCAGAACGAAAGGGCTGGAATGAGTTTTGTTTTCCTATTTCTGTGCCATAGGAATGGTGTAATGTTGTCAGAGGAGACAGTACTGCCTGTAAATAGCTCTGAGTGAATTTGGTTGGGAAAAATCGCAGAAGAAGATTGACACGATCTTAAACAGCAGTAGTCAGGGAGGCCGTGGCTGGAGTATTGACAGCGAGTGATTTCGTGAGTAATGAAGAAGGTTATATGATTAAGTTTCCCAAAGCGTGCAGTGCCTGCCTTGTGCACTTGATGCTGATCGCCACCCTTCTGCGTTGCCGACCGGCCTCACAGCTTTTCAGGCAGGATCAATAGGATTAGAGGATTTGCACAGAAAGCTTGCCTGTGGCTTCTTGTTAAGGGTGTAGGGTGCCTTATAGCTCTTCTCTTTGGCGGTTTGCACCATCCCGTGTATTAATCACATAAAAAGCCATCCCTTGGTTCTATTTTATGACTATTTTACTCTTAATTTTTTTTTTCTCAAACCTCAGATTGAGATTTTCTTTTTAAACAGAGACTTGCAGAAATCAGCTCATGCCCAGGATTGCATCCAATATGCCCAAATCCTATACATTCTTTAAGGTACATCTGAAACGTCCCCTCCACCAGGGAGCCGAGATTAGGTCACAGGCTTGGTTAGGATAGCACTCTGTGTTCCCAACTCTTGGTACAGTTACCATCTGGCACATTGTCTGCCTGTACTTGTTCTTCTCACTAGAGTGTTAGCTTCTCTAGGACAGAAACTGTATATTATTAATCTCTGTAACCCCTCTACCTAATTTTATATTTATATCTATACCTATATATCTATATATACATCTATATATATATATATGAGATCGATCTATCTATCCTATATAAATATATCTCCTATAATATGTGTGCAATGATTATTTGCTGAATTTTTTTGGAAATCACATGCTAGGTAATCTAAATGCAATTGGTTTAATTAATTTATTTGGAAAATAGGGGCAGGCTCAGTACCAACCACATGAGGTGGTTGGAGGATTAAGTAAGTTGCAAAGAGGTTTAAGAACAGGAGCCAAGGGCAGAGGTAGTTGGTGAGGCTACTATGCAAGTATGTGTCTGTCTGATTTCAGAGCCTGTGCAATGGACCATATCTTTCTACTCCTTCTGAAACTGACACATTGCATTAGTTAGAAACATTACATTTATATATTATTTATAAACTGTATATATAATATATATATCTCTCTCTATATATACACATGCATACACATATACATATACACATACATACAGATATATTTTAAATATTCTTTTAAAAAAATATTTAGATCCTCGCTGCACATATTTGAGACTTAATTTACCTACCTCTCAATACAGTAAATAGCTGCTGTTTTCCATACCTATAAAATTCAAGGACATGTCCAGGGTCAAGTGAACCAGGTAGACAAGGCAGTTCAAGAAAAGATGAATACATTTGAATCCATCCAATCATGACTCTATCTCACTCCTCCCCAACCTGGGAAAATGCCTTCTTCTTGTCTTTCATGCTATCAATGGGAGCCATTGCCATCCTTGCAAATTCCCAGCCACTAATATTCTTATGCTTAAGCATGCAAAGCCAGGCCTAATTATTCTCACAATATCACCTCCCCAGGTATTTATTCAGAATAGTGCAACCCAGCTGCCTCTACTTGCTCTGGATGCTAGCTGAGGCTTCTACTGTCTTTTGAAGTGCCTGGCAGGTAATCACAGGTGGAGAGAGACTGAAATTATTTTTTAAACTCATACAGCTGCATTAAGTTATCTTAAAACTTCAGTCTCAGGAGCGGGGGGGGGGGGGGGGGGGGGGGGTTTTTGTTGTGTTTTTTTTTTGTACAAACGACTTTTTTGTGTGTGGTGTTTTTTTTTTTTTTTTTTTTTT
>NW_026057589.1:2869876-3013848 GCF_023721935.1 Panthera uncia | reverse complement strand
TTGTAATTCAGCATGCAACTCTTATTACGCAGTCTAGTCTATTTTATATTTTGGATTTCCTACATTTGTTCCAAGTATGAGTTTCTGCATTGCTCTGCCCAATAATTGAGTCAGAATGATCAGTTAATTAACAATGGCAAACAATTACTATGAGACAGATTAAATGAAATTTTCAAGAAAATCCCCCATATTAATATTATGTGTTCATAACGAATACATAACCAAACCTGTATCCTATGAAATTATTTTGGCTTAATGAAACAATATCTGTCATGATTTTAAAATTCTGTAATATCCAAATTAATGTGTAAACAAGTCTCACTGTTTTTATTTTGCAGTCAAATGATAAAAACCATATTTAAATTACAGAAACATTTAGAAAATTACTCTCACTTCATTGTAGTCTGTGTATACATTTGAGTATCCCCAAGGCAAGGTCTATAAAATGCCTAATATTTGTTTGCATGTAACGTTTGTATGTATGCATGTTTGATACTTGCATTCTTGTGGGACTGACAAGTAATGAATAAATAATACATGACATAAATAAGCATGTACATAACGTTTCAGATTTTGGAAACGAATACAAAATAATGGCTAGGAAGTTGATATAAACATATGATGGTCTAGAAGGGAGTCCAACCTGATAATGTGATGTTTGAACAGACATCTGAGTGAATTGACGGATGTGGCCTGTGGAATTATTTAGAGAAATATTCCCTGCAAATTGGTGCAGCCACTCTGGAAAACAGTGTGGAGGTTCCTCAAAAAATTAAAAATAGACCTACCCTATGACCCAGCAATAGCACTGCTAGGAATTTACCCAAGGGATACAGGAGTACTGATGCATAGGGGCACTTGTACCCCAATGTTTATAGCAGCACTCTCAACAATAGCCAAATTATGGAAAGAGCCTAAATGTCCATCAACTGATGAATGGATTAAAAAAATGTGGTTTATATACACAATGGAGTACTACGTGGCAATGAGAAAGAATGAAATATGGCCCTTTGTAGCAACGTGGATGGAACTGGAGAGTGTGGTGCTAAGTGAAATAAGCCATACAGAGAAAGACAGATACCATATGGTTTCACTCTTATGTGGATTCTGAGAAACTTAACAGAAACCCATGGGGGAGGGGAAGGAAAAAAAAAAAAGAGGTTAGAGTGGAAGAGAGCCAAAGCATAAGAGACTCTTGAAAACTGAGAACAAATTGAGGGTTAATGGGGGGTGGGAGGGGGGGGTGGGAGGGAGGGGAGGGTGGGTGACGGGTATTGAGGAGGGCACCTTTTGGGATGAGCACTGGGTGTTGTAAGGAAACCAATTTGACAATAAACTTCATATATTGGGGAAAAAAAAGATAAAAAAAAAATACTGCCAGCAGAACTTGCACATGGAAAAAAAAAATATTCCCTGTGACAAATGGTTAAATAAATAAAGATTGAGATGGATATTTGGGGAGGTAGAAGAGTGAGTCTAAAGTGATATTCTTTAATTTTCTCTAACATTTAAGATAACAAAATTGTAGGGGTGCCTGGGTGACTTGATCAGTTAAGTGTTCAACTTTGGCTCAGGTCATGATCTCACGGTTCGTGAGTTCCAGCCCCACATCGGGCTCTGTGCTGACAACTTAGAACCTGGAACCTGCATCAGATTCTGTGTCTTCCTCTCTCTGTGCCCCATCCCCTGCTCATGCTCTGTCTCTCTGTGTCTCTCATAAACAAAAAATGTTAAAAAAAATTAAGATAGCAAAATTGTCAGTATTGGGGGGAAAATCTCTTGCTCTTAAAAGGTATATATAATAACCTGTTCTTCTCCTATCCTCTCCCCATTCCTTGAAACAGAAAGACAAACATTGCTCTTAGATAACTTAGAGCTGGTAGGATTGACCAAATGAGATGATCTTTTTTGGTCTGTTACAGAGAAGAAAGTCTCTGGCCTAGACTGCAAATGTATCCATTTCTAAAGCACTTCAGGCAAATGAAAATACTGAACTTTTCCAGAAGTCACAGATACAGAACCCAGCAAGACTGAAGACTCATGTTGAATTTTATTATTCACATTTGTTCTGTAGAGCTACATATAAAGCGTGATGTCTATCAATTCAGTACATGATCATGTTTTCTTTTAATGAACATGCATTTAATTACTTGTGAGTGAAGTTGTCTGTTGATCATCTCCTACACTGAGTTAAATAGATCTGTCCAAAATTCATGTCCTTTCCCAAAACTTACTTGGAAGTAGTTGTTGTTGCAGATGGAATTAGTTAAGGTGATGCCTCCCTGGTGTTAAGATGGGCCTTTAATCCAACCTGACTAGTGCGCACACAAAGGCACAGGCATGCTTGTTGTGGAGGGAGAGATCGGGGTTATGCAAGGAAGAGAAGCTAGGAGATAGACATAGACAGAATCTCCTTCTGAGCCCTAAAGAAGGCTCCAGTGTTGCCAATACCTTGATTTTGGACTTTTGTCCTGCTGAAGTATGAAACGGTACATCTTTGCTGTGCTATACCGCACAAGTTTATGATTCTTTGTAACAGTAGCATTAGGAAACTAATATATATTCCATGTCCCAGGTCTTAGGCTAGCTGTATATACTAGGTTTATCTCATTTGGTCTTTTGGCCCCACTCAAACCTGAGTACCATAAAGTTATATCTATGTATGCTGTTTTTTTTAACAAATGCTGGACACCTACAATGGTCTTGGCACTCAGCTGTGTGTTAGGAATAGAGATATGAATGAGAGATATGAGTTACTGTCCTTATGAAGACTGATTATACAGTAATGTTTACCCATTCCTGTTACATATTGCAGACTGTTTGCAGAGTTTTTGACCTTGCAACTTAGAAATGCATAAGACAAGAAAGATATTGGCAAGAATTATTAAAACCACACTGCAGTATCAGAATTATAGAGAAAGCAATAGTTTTCTGTATGAATAGATATTCATAATTAAATATAAAAAACCATAACCAAAATACAGGAGAACTCTGATACAAAATTCTATGTCCTCCTCACTAACAAACTGAGAAAACACTAATGTTGCAACAAAGTAATCCTCTGTCTTCTGATCTGGTGTTAGAGGTTATGGTGGTTATTAATATTCTTCTAGGTACCAGGTTGCTGTTATTTCATCTAATGTGTGTACACGTTTTTAAAGTAAAAGATAAACATTAGATCTGTGTTGACATGGTGTGCATAGAACAATGACCTTGGATGTGTTTTCTCACAGTACTGTTTCCTTGGAATCTACAAAGTTATGATAAATGTGGAATCATGTGTCTGTCTTGCTTCTTGCAACCCCCCTGCCCCCTCTCCCCTGGGTGTATTGGACAGAATCTGTAATGACACAGCTGTGAATTACCCTGCAGGCCTTGGTCTTTTATACCTACAACAACATGAAACACTGGTGGGATATCAAGGCTATGACTTTTGGGTGCCAAAGCGATCCACATACATTTTGAGTTGAGTCTGTAACAGCCCATATACCCACACAGCATTCATGAATAATTGCTTCGCCTCTCAATGGGATTACAATACTTGATTTACTTTCTGCCCTTTATCATACAAATATCTAACCTAAAAGATTGCCTAAAATTAGTTATCAACAGAGCTAGACTCACAACCTAATGTGCATTCTTTTTCTCTGTATACCTTCTTCTGACCCTCTAGCTACTCCTAAAAATCCACATTTACAGTCTCACTTTTGTTTCCACCTGTTCTGGATTCCTGACTTCCATAGCATCTCTCTTTCTGCCCATATGATAACGAGGTTTTCACAAAGGCACTTTTCTCCATAGATGGGATATAAAATGTTGTAGAGAAAAAATACAAACCAGAGAAGTCTTCTTATTCAGCCATCCCTCTGCCACCTCTTCCCATCTTTCGGTTTCTGCCAGATAGTTTGGTCAGTATGAGAAAGCGTACCCTATTTCCCATGTCTCCACATGGCTTGATCTAAACAGACATAGGATACCTAGAACTTATGGATATATTTAATATTTTTATCAGATGAAATAAGGTTAGAATATAATTATTAATATCTGAGAAGATACCTGGATGATACAGAAATTCCACTTTTTATATGCTTCATACATTACTTTAAAAAATAAATATACACAAGGGAATTAAAAGCAAAAATGAACTATTGGGACCTCACGAAGATAAAAATCTTCTGCACAACAAAGGAAACAATCAACAAAACTAAAAGGCATCCGGTGGAATGGGAAAAGATATTTGCAAATGACATATCAGACAAAGGGCTAGTATCCAAAATCTATAAAGAACTCACCAAACTCCACACCTGAAAAACAAATAATCCAGTGAAGAAATGGGCAGAAAACATGAGTAGACACTTCTTCAGACAACCAGAAGGCCAACAGACACATGAAAAGATGGTCAACGTCACTCCTCATCAGGGAAATACAAATCAAAAAAACACTGAAGTATTACCTCACACCAGTCAGAGTGGCTAAAATGAACAAATCAGGAGATTATAGATGCTGGAGAGGATGTGGAGAAACGGGAACCCTCTTGCACTGTTGGTGAGAATGCAAACTGGTGCAGCCACTCTGGAAAACTGTGTGAAGAGTCCTCAAAAAATTAAAAATAGATCTACCCTATGACCCAGCAATAGCACTGCTGGGAATTTACCCAAGGGATACAAGAGCACTGATGCATCAGGGCACATGTACCCCAATGTTTATAGCACCACTTTCAACAACAGCCAAATTATGGAAAGAGCCTAAATGTCCATCAACTGATGAATGGATAAAGAAATTGTGGTTTATATACACAATGGAATACTACTTGGCAAAAAGAAAGCATGAAATATGGCCTTTTGTAGCAACATGGATGGAACGGGAGAGTGTTATGCTAAGTGAAATAAGTCAGGCAGAGAAAGACAGATACCATATGGTTTCACTCTTATGTGGATCCTGAGAAACTTAACAGAAGACCATGAGGGAGGGGAAGGAAAGAAAAAAGAGAGGGAGGGAGGCAAACCATAAGAGACTCTTAAAAACTGATAATAAACTGAGGGTTGATGGGGGGTGGGAGGGAGGGGAGGGTGGGTGATGGGCATTGAGGAGGGCATCTGTTTGGATGAGCACTGGGTGTTGTATGGAAGCCAATTTGACAATAAATTTCATATTACATTTTTTAAATAAAAATAAATATGAAATAAAAATAATACAACATACACCCATGTAACTGTTGACCAGTATGATTGATGATCACACTTGTGCTTTATTTTTATTGGGTCTTATTGCTTCTCCCATCCCCTATCTTCTAACTTTTCTTTCCATTTTCTTGAAGTAATTCCTTCAGTGTATTTTTCAACAAAGATGTATGAATGCTA
The DNA here is from genome assembly GCF_023721935.1 of Panthera uncia. Lineage (NCBI taxonomy): Eukaryota > Metazoa > Chordata > Mammalia > Carnivora > Felidae > Panthera > Panthera uncia. The sequence goes on along the minus strand of NW_026057589.1, from coordinate 3,008,488 downwards.
AACTTTTCATTCATTGCCTTAAAAAGATATCATTTTACCCTTACTGTTGTATCAGAGTTTACCTGGTGTACAGATTTACAGGTGGGAAGCCTATGTTGTCGTTAACTTTGAAAATGAAAGTCCGTTGTATGTTACTTCATTGAGAAGATATTTCTTCTTTCTAATTTCTTGTTCTTTCTAGTTCTTCTTAGGTAATCTTAAAAGGAGCCAAAGAGAAAGGATATATGTTTACCTGTGTCCCTGACATCTTGCAGTTTTACCATGATGTACCTTGTGATATTCCTTTTAAATTCTGATTAGGATCTGTGATATTTCTACACATGAAAATTCATATATTTCATTAGTACTAGAAAATTATAAATTTAAGAGTCATTATACTTATTGATGTGATGTATTACGTTGATTGCTTTGAGGATATGGAACCAGCCCTGAATCCCAAGTATAAATCACACTTGGCTGTCCTGAATAATTTTTGTAATGTATTGTTGGATCCAGTTGGTTAATATCTTGTTGAGGATTTTTGCATCCATGTTCATCAGGAAACTGGTTTATAGTTCTCCCTTTTTAGTGGGGTCTTTGTCTAGTTTTGGAATCAAGGTAATGCTGACTTCATAGAAAGAGTTTGGAAGTTTTCCTTCCATTTCCATTTTTTTGGAACAGCTTCAAGAGAAAAGGCGTTAACTTTTTTTAGATGTTTGTTAGAATTCCCCTGGAAAGCCATCTGGCCTTGGACTCTTGTTTTTTGGGAGATTTTCGATTACTAATTCAATTTCTTTACTGGTTATGGGTCTGTTCAAAATTTCTATTTCTTCCTGTTTCAGTTTTCGTTGTTTATATGTTTCTAGGAATTTGTCATTTCTACCAGATTGCCCATTTTATTGGTGTACAATTGCTCATAATATTCTCTTATTGTTTGTATTTCCGCTGTGTTGGTTGTGATCTCTTTCATTCTTGATTTTATTTATTTGTTTTTTTTTTTTCTTTTTCTTTTTGATCACACTGGCTAGAGTTTTATCACTTGTGTTAATTCTTTCAAAGAATCAGCTTCTGGTTTCATTGATCTGTTCTACTGTTTTTGTTTGTTTGTTTTGTTTTTGTTTTTGTTTTTGTTTTTTTGGTTTCTGTAGCATTCATTTCTGCTCTAATCCTTATTATTTCCTTCTTTTTCTGGTTTGGGGTTTTATTTTCTGTTCTTTTTCCAGCTCTAAGTAACCTCTAGGTGAGGTTAGGTTGTGTATCTGTGACCTTTCTTCCTTGATTAGGAAGGCATGGATGGCTATATACTTCCCTCTTATGACTGCCTTTGCTGCATCCCAGAGGTTTTGGGCTGTGGTGATAGGAACCACATGATTCTCTCAATAGACGCAGACACTATTTGACACAATACACCATCTTTTCTTGATAAAAACCCTCAAGAAAGTAGAGATAAAGGGATCATATCTCAAGATCATAAAAGCCATATATGAAAGACCCACTAGTAATACATCCTCAATGGGGAAAAACTGAGAGCTTTCCCCCTAAGGTCAGGAACAAGACAGGGATGTCCACTCTCACCACTGTTAGTCAACACAGTGTTGGAAGTCTTAGCCTCAGCAATCAAACAACACAAAGAAATAAAAGGCATCCACATCAGCCAGGAGGAGGTGAAACTTTCACTCTTCGCAGACAACATGATACTCTATCTGGAAAACCCAAAAGATTCCACCAAAAAAACTGCTGCAGCTGACCCATGAATTCAGCGAAGTTGCAGGGTATACAATCTGTGCACAGAAATCAGTTGCATTCCTATACACCAAGAATGGAGCAACACAAAGAGAAATCAAGGAATCAATCCCATTTACAATTGCACCAAAAACCATAAAATACCTAGGAATAAATCTAACCAAAGAGGTGAAAAATATATACACTGAAAACTATCGAAAGCCTATGAAAGAAATTGAAGAAGACACAAAAAAATGGAAAAAGACTCCATGCTCCCGGATAGGAAGAAAAATTTTGTTAAAATGTCAATACTACTCAAAGCAATCCGCATATTCCGTGCAATTCCTATCCAGTTAACATCAGCTTTCTTCACAGAGATAGGACACACAATCCTAAAATTTGTATGGAACCAGAAAAGACCCCGAGTAGCCAAAGCAATCTTGAAGAAGAAAACTGAACCTGGAGGCATCACAATCCCAGACTTCAAGTTATACTACAAAGCTGTAATCATGAAGACAGTATGGCACGGGCACAAAAACAGACACTCAGATCAATGTAACAGAACAGAGAACCCAGAAATGGACCCACAAACGTATGACTAATCCTTGACAAAGCGGGACAGAATATCCTATGGAATAAAGACATTCTCTTCAACAAGTGGTGCTGGGAAAACTGGACAGTGACATGCAGAAAAATGAACCTGGACCACTTTCTTACACCACACACAAAAATAAACTCAAAATGGATGAAAGACCTCAATGTAAGATAGGAAGCCAACAAAATCCTTGAGGAGAAAGCAGGCAGAAACCTCTTTGACCTCAGCCACTGCAACTTCTTACTTGACACATCTCTGGAGGCAAGGGAAATGAAGGCAAAAATGAACTACTGGGACCTCACCAAAATAAAAAGCTTCTGCACAGCGAAGCAAAGAATCAGGAAAACTAAAAGGCAGCTAACAGAATGGGATATCTTTGCAAACGACATATCAGATAAAGGGTTAGTATACAAAATCTGTAAAGAACTTATCAAACTCAACACCCAAAAAACAAATAATCCAGTAAAGAAATGGGCAAAAGACATGAATAGACACTTCTCCAAAGAAGACATCCAGATGACCAACCAACACATGAAAAAATGCTCAACATCACTCATCATCAGGGAAATACAAATCAAAACCACAGTGAGATATCACCTTACACCTGTCAGAATGACTAACATTAACAACTCAGGCAACAACGAATGTGGGCGAGGATGCAGAGAAAGAGAATTTCTTTTGCACTGCTGGTGGGAATGGAAGCCGGTGCAGCCACTCTGGAAAACAGTATGGAGGTTTCTCAAAAAATTAAAAATAAAACTACCCTACAACCCAGCAGTTGCACTACTAGGTATTTATCCAAGGGATATAGGTATGCTGTTTTGAAGGGACACATGCACCCCCATGTTTATAGCAGCACTGTCAACAATAGCCAAAGTATGGAAAGAGCCCAAATTTCCATCAATGGATGAATGGATAAAGAAGATATGGTATATATATACAATGGAGTATTACCCAGCAATGAAAAAGAATAAAATCTTGGCATTTGCAACTATGTGGATGGACCTGGAGGGTATTATGCTAAGTGAAATCGGTCAGTCAGAGAAAGACAAATACCATATGGCTTCTCTCATATGAGAACTTTAAGAGACAAAATAGATAAACATAAGGGAAGGGACAAAAATAATATAAAAACAGGGAGGGGGACAAAACAGAAGAGACTCATAACTATGGAGAACAAACAGAGAGTTGCTGGAGGGGTTGTAGGAGGGGGATGTGCTAAATGTGTAAGGAGCATTAAACAATCTACTCCTGAAATCATTGTTGAACCATGTGCTATCAACTTGGATATAAATTATAAAAAATAAATTATAGAAAATAAAAAAGAATTATTGTACTTAGAATAATACTATTTATGCCATCCTGTCTATTCATGCCTTCTGTAACTTTGTTTCACATGTATGTTGGACCCTTTATTTCTCATATCTTTTAATAATATTTTTAATCTTCCCTTTATTTCATTGTTTTATATTGAGTATAATTTATTCAAATATATCCTATTTTGTTATTCTTCTCTTCTGCTGGCTCTATCCTGTGGCTTAATTTATGCATCTCATTTTTTTTGGTGACTTATTTGCTTCTTCTTCTCATAGAATTTTTTAATGATTTTTATTCTTTTACTTTTAAAAGTTTAAGTTAAACATATTATTTTATAGTCTTTGTTGTTACACATAGTTTTATTATCTGCTCTTCCTGAGGTTCGAATCTTCCAATATATTGTGTCTGTTTATCCTCATTTAAGGCAGATGGTTATCTCATCTGTTTCGTAATAAGAGATTGTATGAGATTGTATGGCTTCTTTCTGTGAGAACAACGTAACTTTCTTTGTAAGACTGAACTTTAAGGGAGGTTTACATTTATTTTATCAGGCAACCTAAAATTATCACCGATCTCAGACCATGTTTTATGTTAATTCCTTAACTTCTGCATCCTGTACCATATGGGGAGTGTACATTAAAACATAAGCCTACTCTCTCCAGTGTGGGAATGGGGTGTGTGTGTGTGTGTGTGTGTGTGTGTGTGTGTGTGTGTGTGTGTGTACGTGTGCGTATGCACGTACGATGTGTTTTTCTGGAGCCCAAGTACAAACACACAAGTTGCTTTGCCATCGTCCTGTATGTTAGATGAAATTTTTCCCTTTTACTAAGTGAATCAATTGAAAAATCTAAGCATTGTATATAAAGACAGTTATAATTTCTTCAAGCTTCCCAGTCCAAGATGTTGTCATTGTTGCTGCCACTGCCTACTCCCCCTCCCCCTCCTCCTTCTCCTGCTCCCATCTTCTTGTCCTGGCCCCTACCTCAGGACAGCCACAATGCCAACTCAGGGGGTTAATGCTGTTACTTCATCTTAACTTCTTACTTCCTCAGGATTTATTTCATGATTGAACTGAGATACGCATTCACATTTTTTATTGTTGTTACATATCAGCCATATTTATTTCTGGAGGAATTTAGGATAACTTAGTCTGCTTTTTTGCCCAATTCCTGTGATATTCATTTGACATATTATTTTCCATTTAACCCTTTCAATAAATTTAGGATATATATAAATTGCCCCCACTTGAATTTAAAATTTTTAATCTACAAATAAATCTGGTAATTTGCTCTAAATTTTACAACTAGACAGTGGCAAAAAAAGAAAAGTGGCAAATTTGGGATCGGGACTCTAATCCACCAGATTATAGTTTTTATGGTTTTACTTGCATATCAATGTTTCTTCCACTGGAATGGGCCAGAATCATAGGCATAGATTATTAGATTATAAACCTAGTAATCTCTGTGGAGATTCCCGGTATTATTTTATACAAATAAGGACATTGATATCCAGTAAGGAGAAGTTATCTGCCCTGTGTCCAAAATGTATTATTTTAGAACCCACAATAGGACAGATTTCTTTTTACATCAAGGCTATGATTCTCCCTCCTGTGTCTTATTTACAATTGACAAAGTATGGATTGCTATGAAATACATTTTAGACACTGTTTATGCCATCTGCCTCTGCAGAGTCTCAGGAGCAGGACTGAAAGACATTGCCACAGCCTCCCTAAGTACACGTTTCAGCTCTCAGATGTCAACACTTGAAGCTCCCAATAGACAACAAAGGGGGAATTGTAGGCAATAGATGTCTTTTCTTAGAAGGTGCCCACTCTGTGTCATTCCAAGAGGTCCTAAAATGATATCTATTGGTGTGGTTGGAAATACCAGTAAAAGAGACTGGCAGTGTAGAAATTGAAAATAATAGTGTATTCACAGTACACACCTCAAAATGTGTGGTTTATGCTTTTTGAGAAAACAAATGTATTTTTACTTTTCTATGGATGGGCCTGTCATTAATGGTGGAGTTTTCATAGTAGCTTATGAACAGAGATTGGACAGTGTCTGAACTAGAATGTTAAAGCTTTGGAATAACAATGCAGTCACATAAAATATTGCTTAAAAATAACATTAATATTAGTAATTTTTATAGTAATCCCATTATTTATTATGATTTAATTGGAACAGAAATTAGAAAAATTGTAACTATGTGACTTAATCCCTAAAATGATCCAGTTGGAGGACAGAGCATGGATTGACATTTCCATGTCTCCAATGAAAGAACTAAGGTTACTAGAGGTTACATTATCTCCTCTAGATAGTGGTTGGACTAGGCATGGAATGCAGGACTTTCAGCTACCTTGTGCATAAATTTATTCCCAGTTCACAATTGCTATTCTAACAGGCTCGCAGAAACTTGCACTTACATCTGCTAGACCACACGCACACCACCCATCCATCCATCCATCCATTCATTCATTCATTCATTCTTTTATTAATTCAATAGGTGATTCAACAGGTGATCTCTTCTTTGTCAGATTGCTAAGTAAATTACATATATTTGGCAAATATGAACTTATTCCATTCTTACCCCCACTATAGAAGCTACGGTTAACATTATTATTTAACTTAGGGGAAAACCAGAGTCAGAGAGCCCTGAGCTTCCATCACAGAGCTAGGAATATCTGGGTGAGAATTTAAGATGATGCCCTAGAAATGTAGACTTTCTCAGACATACCCCACTTCATAGAGAAGTTGTGAGGATTCAATGACCGTATGCATGTTGAGTTTGTTGTTGCCATGACATTATATTCCCAGAACTTATGAGCCATATAGACCAAAATAAACTCAGTATATAATTCATACTTTATACTATGTCCATATTCCCTTTATTCCATCAGTAAACTTGCATAAACATGCCATGTTCAAACTAAAACAGAGAACATAAATTCTGTTTAGCAAATTTTATTTAATACATTTTGGTGAGTTCCAGATATGGGCCATCTGAGATACAGGGTTTGCCTTCACAGTGTTTACTGGGTAGTGAAGATGACAGAGAAGTACACTGATATTGGAAGGAGGGCTGGTGAGTCAGTACCTGTGTTTGATTTTTTCCTGATTCTCTATATCTTCAGCCACCATGTCCTAACCTAGCAGTCAGCAAATATTTTGTCAGTGATTGAACTGACAAATGCATTGCATTCAGACCAAATTTGGAGTTTTTACATCTTCGTGAATTGCTAATAGATTCAATGGTCTTAAGCAAATCATATTTTCATTCATTAACTGAGGTTTTAAAATAGATGGCTTCTAAAGCCTTGTACAGTTTTAACACTGTTATTTGCCTTTTGTCCCCGATTTCTGTGCTTCAGTACTATCAACTCTCTTTCAATTCCTCAAATATACAAAGCTCATCACAAAGAGATCCCTTTCTGTGAACATTTCCCTGCCTTTTAGAAGTCATTTGCATTAGCTTTTTTATTGTTGCTATCACAAATTACCATAAACCTGTTGGCTTCAAACAGCAGAAATGTACTATCTTCTAGTTCTGGAGGTCAAAAGTCCTAAGAATCAAGGTATTGGGAAGGCATTTCTTCTGGTACCTCTAGAGAAGAATCTTATTCCTTGTCTTTTCCAGTTTCTAGAGGCTGCCTGAATTCCTTGGCCTATGGCTGTCTTCCCTCCTAAAAGCTAATAGTCTCATCATTATGCTTCATCACTCATCACATGGCCTTGTCTGTGTCTGCTTCTGTCATCACAACCCTATGACTCTAACTCCAAACTTCCTACCCCTTCTTATAAGAACCATTGTAATTACATTGGACCCATTCTAAAAATCCAGGAAAATCTCTCAAGACCTTTAACTTAATCACCCTGACAAAGTCTTCCTTGCCAACTTTAGTAACATTCATTTACAGGTTCAAAGGAATTACTGTGTGACCACCCCTGGGGCATTCATTCAGTGTTCCATACCATCCTGAACTATCTCCCTTCTTCAGGTTAACTCTTGCATATTTGGCAGGTCCCAGCCCAGGTCACATATATAAAGATGCTTTCCTTGACCCCTAGTGTCAAGAAGGTATTGTCACAAGTTCTTATAAAACTGCCTTCCTCTCATTTATAGCAGTACTCCCAGTATTTTTAGACATTGCTATGTGTGAACACTTAACCAAATGTCTTTTCCATGCTGGAGTATAAACTTTGTGAAATCAAGGAATGTCTTCACTCTTACTCATCCAATCCCAAATTTCATGTGTACTACCTAGAACGTGATAGGTACTCAATAAATATTCCTTCACTGAACGAACCATGAACAACTGGACCCTTTAGGAAAGTGTCCTTCCTATTCGTTCAACCCAGGACCAAATTGTTTATCAAGAACTTACTCAGGGGTGCCTGGGTGGTTGAATGGGTTAAGTGCTCGACTCTTGATTTCAGCTCAGGTCATGATCTCACAGTTCATGAGTTCATCCCCTGTATTGGGGTGGCGGGGGTCTGCACTGACAGCAAAGAGCATGTTTGGGATTCTCTCCCCCTCTCTCTTTCTGCTCCTCCCTTGCTCAGGCAGGCATTCTTTCTCTCTCTCTCAAAAAATAAATACACTTAAAAAAAAAAAGAACTTACTCTGATCAACTAATTTCATTGAGATAAGTATTTTTTCCACTTTACATTTTCAGAAAAAAATCATATTAACCAAGAGCCCGTTAAATTGATTATTCTTCTAAAACTTTAACTTGCCCTCCATACAGACATGAATTAAGTGAGTTAAATGAAATAAATACAGCCTCTAGCTATATGTAAGCCTACATTAAAAATGCACATTTTTTAAATCTTAGCTTTTAAAAAACATGCAGCTGCTTTTTACTTCAAGTTGTCCTTCCCCTTTCCCTTGTATGTGATGATGGCTGTAGCAAGTGGGGAACCAGATTCCTGTAAGCATTATGCATTATTTAGTGTGAATTTACATACTGTTTCATTTTAAGTGCTTTACAAGTATCCTATAAATACAGGGAATTATTTGACTATCTAGGCAGAGAGGAAAAGCAAGTTCGGAAAAGGAGTTTGCAGGAATATATGAGGTCCAGTTCCAAAATGCAATATTCCTTTCCTTTTCTTCTGACAGTTCTGAATTCTATTCTTTTCACATGTGAGAATCTGAAATGGATTAAAACTGTACACTCTACACCTATTTTATGAGTATTCAGGGTTTCATACAACTGTAATATTTATATTGAGATATTTCATATAACCTTATAGACTGTCAACCCTCTCTCTAATTTACATCTTTAGCACTTTGAGTTCATGTTAAGTTAATCTGCTTGGAAATTATCTTTCAAAAGTAGCCCACAGAAAGGAGGAAGGATGTAACCATATTAATAATGTTTTTGGGTGCCTGGGTGGCTCAGCCAGTTGAGCATCTGACTCTAGATTTCGGCTCAGATCATAGACTCATGGTTCATAGGATCAAGCCCCACATTGGGATCTATACGGATAATGCAGAGCCTACCTGGGATTCTCTCTCTCCCTCTGTCTACACCCACCTCCCCCCACTCATGCATGCACACACTCTGTCAAAATAAATAAACATTTTAAAAAAGCAAGTAAAATATCTCTACTGTTTGGCAGTGAAGACTACCACATTCAGGGTAAAAAGTTACACATAACACCACTGTAGTCTCAAACCCTTCTCTTGTCTTAATGCCCTAAAAGTGCCATTTTTCTATCCAAGGCTGAATGTAAAGGCTGGCATGTGATTCACATAATGGTAGCTAGCATTTTGTTCTCACTATGAGCCTAGATGAAGTGATTATTTTTATGTCTAATTCATAAATCATATATTTTATGAAATGAACTTGGAAGTCTAATGGAAAATTCAAATCTTGCTCTCACAAATTCTTGAAAGAAAAAAATTAATATTTCCCTAGGTCTCCTACATACCTTTAGATAACTAAAATTGCTCATTTTAGAATGACTGTGTGTCGTGTTGGTTTTTAATTCGTTAATTTAAAATTCCCTTGATGGAATTTCTATGACTGCAGGCACAGTAAAGATAGGAAAATAGTGATTGCAAATGTAGGAAGGTGTCAAGCTTCCAACTTGGTATATTTAACATTCATTGCAGAATTTTCCTAGCACAACAAAATGCCCAATAATGAAGGTCCAACAGAGGGTAACCTCCTGGGTTGATGAGAGGGGAAAGGGAATCCTTTTTCAAACCCACTGCCACCTTAGGATTCATTCTTAAAGAGCTTGGGCTATAAGAAGTTTTAAACATTTAGTGGAAAAATTTAATATATTGTGTTTTTTTTTTATTCGGTCAAAACCAGAATAAAAGTATACAGTGGAGAATATCCCAAGCACAACCTGAATAAGATATAGGATATGTTTTTTCTTCTTCATCGAGAAAAGAATCTCCCAGGGGTTCAAGGACTTCCATAGGAGTAGACCACGTTAGTCTGAGAAGAAGACTGGAACTGCAGCTGTTGAGAATAGAGAAATGTCAACAGTAGTAGCAACAGCAGTAGCAAAAGGCATGAATCATAATTGGTGTGGAATGTGAAGCTCCAGCCAAAGCTAGAGGGATGCAGAATCACACGCTTATTTCTAGAGCGGAGAATAATAGCCAGAAGAACTTAGTGCTCAGTTACATATTATACACTTCCTGAAATCAACCAGCTGCAATTTCAGGAGTGAGAGAGAGTTTCCACAATTTGGGGAAGGGAGGAGGGAACCAGAAATAAAGAATGACCTTATTATACTTTTCCTAAATCTTTTGCATACTTTGGGTTCCTGTTAATAAGAAAATGTATTATATTCCTTTGATTTAATTCACCTCAGTTGTTTGCACATACAAATAATTTAAAGAGGAAGGTAATTATAGGGCTTTGAGGGCAAAATCTATTCCCCAAATATAAGAGCTCTCTTTGAGGGTATCATTTGTGCATTTTATTCAACCCTGAAAGACCAAGGCTTAGCTCAAACCCTGTGAAAAAGAACTTTCCATCTAAGACAGAAGCCAGTACCTGCATTGGCCATCCAAAAGTGAAAGTGAAATGGAGATTAATCCCTCTCTCACCTTTGCTTCTATGGTATTTTATTTGAAATTTGGAACTTGTTAAGTTCCTTTCTAGCATCCAACCCTGTCATCATTTCTTCCCATTCTTCCTCAATCTGTCTGCCACGATGTGTGCACCTACTGTTTGTTAAATCCATAATTTGTTCACTAATCCACTCAATAAACAAATGGAGGAATTAAATGGTCTTGAATATTAAGTAGGATTTTCTTGGTCTTAGAATGCTTAGTATTTAACCAAACAAATGCTGCTGGAAAATCTAACTCTGAGGACATGGATTGTGCCAACCCTTTTTGCTCTACTTTCCTTGACTCTTCCAGTATGTGGTATACAGTGGTCACCCAAATGGCTGCTGCAATACATCAAACCCAGCTCAGTTGAATGAAAGAGTGGGTGGATTGTAGGAACAATCTGAACTTCTGGTAGTAGTCTTGCTGATGTGTATTACTGGCATTTCTGGGTGTATAAAATTTAGAGAGCAATAAAAATAGTTTAAGAGACCCTAAAGAGATATGTGCTTTGGTTTAAAGCCCTCTGGGCTTCTAAGTGAATAGATTTGTTTGGGTAATTGTGAGTGAGGATTTTCTTGTAAGCACTAGGGACTGTTCAGTTTAATTGTATTGCATCTGGTGCTGATTCTGTTTTTTTTTTTTTTTTTCCCCAAAATATTTTCCTCTTTTGTATTGTATGCCTTGGATAAGGCCAAAGGATTCATGGCTGTTGTTCATCTTTCTTTTACATAGGCTATGTTCCCTGTATAACTCCATTATCTATGTGTTGTCAACTATATTGACTTTTACTACCATTTGATTATAAGATGGACATATATAAACCTCTTACTAGACCCATGAGGTTAGAATCATTATAATTCCCATAATAGAGAATTGGAAATTGAGACTCAGGCTAAATCATTTGCCCTGGGTCACACAATTAGTGAAATCATGAAATTATGTTAAAAATTTCAAAGGTTATATTCCTTATCTATGAAAACAAATCCTTCTCAACCTTCATCACCTCTTTACCTCTTCAGCCATAGCTGCTGATCATATATATCATTTATCTAAAATATTTAATAGAATTGAGGAGGGCACCTTTTGGGATGAGCACTGGGTGTTGTATGGAAACCAATTTGACAATAAATTTCATGTATTAAAAAAATAATAAAAAAACAAGAAATAAAATATTTAATAGAATTGTTTTAACTTAATATTAATTTAATTATTTTTTTCATTTTAAAAATTTTATTTTACTTTATATCTATGTAACTACCATAAATGCAAAACCAATATTTTTTTCACCACAAATAGGAAGACACCATAAAGATTGATGTAATAAAAGGAAAACAATGTGATTATATTCTCATGGGACATTGTTGTCCATGAGAATGCTTTCAACTTGACACCTGTTATCAACATAGAAATTTGTATAAAAGTAGCTTAGGAAATACTAGGTGATATAGATATGTTTTCATCATTGACATGATCTTTTAAAAATATTTTAATGTATATTTATTTTTGAGAGGGGTGGTAGGAGGGAAAGAGAGACAGGGAGACACAGAATCTGAAACAGGCTCCAGGTTCTGAACTGTCAACACACAGCCCAACGTGGGGCTTGAACTCAAGAACTGAGAGATCATGACTTGAGCCCAAGTCAGATACTTAACTGACTGAAACCACCCATGTGCCCCTGACATGATCTTTTAATCAAGAGTAGAATATAATTGAAATGGGAATACTTTACTGTATGATTTCATATTACTTAAATGCTGTGTCAATGAGCCAAAGATGTCTTCCATGTAAATCATGACTGGCACCATGCTTTGGAAAACATGGGAGTTTTACATCCAACTTTCAGATGAAGGTCATTTAGGGGAGTCAGTGATAAGCTGGTTCAAATGAAGAATATACCATGACACCTTCACTTAGGAAAACAGTTGCTAATTCTGCCATCCATATTGCTGATGTTTTTGTACTACTCGCTAACCTCTGGACATAGCATCCACTAAAAGTGGAAAGGCATGGTAGGAACATTGATGGAGTTCAACTAGCTCATGAAGAAGTTGCAAGAATCATAAACTCTCTTCTCGTATTTGTTTTGAGTGGCAGATGTATTTTCGTAGATAAAGCACCCTATCTCCCCAGTAAGTTTGACTCCCTTGAGTATTACAACAGCCAGTATTATAGTCTACAATTTGACTTGTTACCTTATCTGATAAACTTGGAAATGTTCCCTGATGTAATTAGTTTAAAAAAAAACATCATACAGAGAAAATTCCCCAAATCTACCCATTTTAAATCCTCAAATGTTGGTGCTCTTCGAACAGCCCACTCTGGGTTCATTTTCTATCACATAAGACACAGAACTTCTCTTGTCCAGTTAGCGGCCTTCTCTGAGTCAAGTCATGCACTTTTGCTTTAAAATACTTCATTTTAGAATATTTGGAAAGAATCCAACTGTCAATAGGATTTGAGGTCCTTTAGCAGGCTTTTTGAGGTCCTTTCACTCTCCAGTCTCACATGAGCATTGTGATCTACTGTTCTGAGTTCCAGTCACACAAACCTTGCAGCAGAATTTTTTATTTCCTTGGGCTGGAATTCATGTGCCTACCTTTTTTCTATTTTGTCTCTTGATCCAATCAGCCCTTCCTGCCTTATTAAAGCAGTCTTTTATGGAATATATTAGATTAAATTTCGTGTTTATATATTTTTGTACCACCCTATACATTTCCTCGACTGGGGACATTAAAATGGAAATCACCTAATTATATAGTGTTTAATTAATGACTTTCTCTCCTAATAGACCATAAGTCCATAAAAGCCAAACCAGGACTTTTTATTCTACTACCATATCCCTAACCGCCAGGCACAGTGAGTGGATGCTCATTACATAGTTACTGCATGGGAATGAGTGTCCACGTGAAGGCAAAAATAATGGATAGATGGACAGTTGTTTGGGTATTTACCTTTAGGGGAGAAAGAGCATTTTCCAGATAACCACAATGGTTTTCATAAATAACACATCAGACACTAAAAAGAGCACAGTTAAAAGTGGCATATTTGAGGACATGTAGGTGAGATCCACGCAGCCATGGTGAAGCTGCATTTTATTTTTCTTATTCTTGTCGGGTAACATCTGTGAACTGTTCATGCTAATTAGCATCACCTGGTGGTGATTGCTTAAGGAGAGCCTATGAATTAAGATCTTGATTGGATGACTGTTCAAGATCCTTTTTTTCAAACATTTTCTTTTTCCTTTGTAAATAATCTGTGATTTTTTTTTCCCTCTCATTTATGGAACTTGACGACTTTATGTATTTCCTTTGAATCAGCACTAAGGATGCTATCAGTCAAAATCGTTTGGCAAAACAAGATGTTGGCCATGGAACAGCAAGAAAGGTTTCAAGGTGAAGAAAGGCAGTCATGGGGTTCCCAGGCCCCCACCCTTGTCATTACTGTGCCCTTCACCCTCTCTCCTGCTCCTGCACTATACCTCTCCCCTTACCAACTTGCAACTTGCTCACCCGCTTAGCTCACATACCCATGTGTTTTGGACATGAGGTGAGGAGGTGGAGGAGGGGGAATGGGGATATAATAGCGGTTCGGGGAGTGCAGGGGATTGCAGAGCAAGAAAATAGATGAGAGCAGCAGGAGGCAGTGGGAAGACCCGCTGAGAGTGGAGACAGGCAGCATTTATATCCCAACCTTATGTCTCCCAGGCCAGTTTTGGCTCCGTGTTCTTCTTTACCATGCTGGTGTTCCCTCTGTTTGGAATGTCCTTGTCACTTGGAATATTCATAGTGTCCTCCAAGGCCCTGTTGACATACCACCTAAAACCCTCACATTAATCAGCCCTGCCCCTATGTGCCAATTTGTTTTTACGTCACTTTTAATGTTTGTGTTTATGTGTCTTGTTCCTAGTAAGATTGTGAGTGCCAAGAAATAAGGGTTTGGGGTTTATTCGCGTACATATTCTAGGAAAGTGTCTGGCTCAGGGTAGATGTTGAATAAATATTTATTGAAAGAAGGAAGGAAGGAAGGAAGGAAGGAAGGAAAGAAAAAGAAAGAGGGAGAGAGGGAGGGATGGAGAAAGAAAAGAAGAGGAAAAAGAAAAGAAAGCCATTTATGACATATTAAAAAAAAAAAAAAAAAGCCTGCTACAACCCCATTGAGCAGTAGAAAGTGCCTGTGTTTTGGAGTCAGACCAAAGTCCCAGTTCTTCTGTTATTATTACCTTAGGTTTTATAACATTTCTGTAAATATCAAATCCTTAGTTTTGTTTTGTTTTTTTTTTTAACTCTGGAGGAAATCAAACAGGCAATCCATGTATGAAGAGCCCACCTAGTACGTAGGGCACATTTAGGACTCCCCACCTCCTGTTTCCATCCTTTCTCCCACAAGTACACAGACATGAAATACTGCATCTACCTCTTGTTTAGGATTCAGATGACATGAAATGCATTTGTTTAATGCTTTTCATTATTTATTTTTCACAAATGAAACCTGTGTTAACTTGTTGCAAAGTTACCGTGAAAGAAAGGCAATCCATGCCTATCGCCATTTAAATTGGTAGTGCGTTTTGAGAATTTGGATAGTTGTTTCCAAAACAGCCTCGCATTTAGAAGACCTAAGGAATACCCTACCCTCTTGAATGAGATTTGCATGAGGCTCCTTACCCAGTAGTCCACAGGTTCTGTATGCACTGTTTAAATATTCCCAAACCACCCCAGATTCTCCCACTCTGACTTCCCCATTGTCTCTTCAGGAATGACTGTATGGAAGCTGGTCACAGTGCCAAGTGCAAATGGGAAGCTCTCCCCACCGTCTCTGACTTCTGCTTCTACACTTAGGCTTGTGATCAGTAAAGCCTAGTTCTAAGCCCCACTTTCCTCATCATTTAAACTAGGGTAGAAATAATACCCTTGTATACTTATAATGAGAAATAAATACAGTACAAACCCCAGGTCCTGGCCTATGGTAGCGACTCAGTAAATATAATTTCTTTGACATAACCTATGATAATATCTGCTCTGAGCCTTGCCACCATCATGTGGTCACAAATTCATCTCATGCTGTCCTTCAACCCTCTGAAAATCATTTTCCCCTACATATTTAAAGAGGCCAGATGATTTGTTTTTTAAGTTTTGAAAGAGCAACACCTGGGTGGCTCATTGGCTAAGTGCCCGACCCTTGGTGTCAGCACAGGTCTTGATCTCACATGAGTCTGAGCCCAACATTGGGCTCTGTGCTGACACTGTAGAGCATGCTTGGGATTCTTTCTCTCTCCCTCTCTCTCTGCCCCTCCCGCACTTGCTCTCTCAAAATAAATAAATAAACTTTAAAAAAATTAAGAAAGAAGCATGGGCATTTACTAAGGGTAAGAAGTTATTGAGAATGGTTGTAATGAAGCTGTTTAATCACAGATTTCATAAAGAGCCTAAAATAATTCCTGGTCTTAAGGTCATAAGTGGGGCAGCTATAGGAAAATACTGATTTGAGGGGGTGGTGGTTAAAACCACATAAAGATTTAAAAAAACACAAGAAAACTGCAGCATTCTGAAAATATGGCAAGGATTATTTTGTTATGAAAACAAGTATTACTTGTTGAACACTTCCTGTAAAATTGAATATCTCCATCTCTAAGGGAAGCAGTCTTGCCACCTACTAAATATGTGGGACAGAGAAAAATTATAATTTATTGATGGTGCCTCTTCCAGGCATTCAATTAAGTACTTTTGATATAGTAACTCATCGAATTCTTACAAAACCCTGTAAGATATATATGATCATCTACACTTTAATTATTAGGAGACATACTAGGCTAAATGTATGCTCAAATAAAATAAGGTAGGAATAAAGCATTACCCGTATTTGAATGCAATTTTTTTATTCAAGTGTGCAGCCTAACCAAATATTCAGAAGTTCGGCTATAGTAAACTCAAAGTGCATCTGCCTATATCATTTGTAAATTATTTGCCTGTTTTTGGAGAAAACATTTTACTGGTCACAGAAATAGGAACAATTTCACTTGTTATTTCTTGAAGATTTCACTACCTCTCTCTTTCAAGCAGACAAACTCTTTGCAAAATTGAAAGTCCTTTTATATGAAACTTCCCAAATCTACTCTCATCCCAGATAGATTTCATCTATTCCATCCCTGTATTTCCATAGTATGCTTTACTGTATTACAATGTTTTACTACCTAGTTATTAATAATTTATTTCTCTGTGAATGCTGCTCTCAATTCCATTAGATTTTCAGCTCCGGGAGGGTAGATTTTCGGTCAGACTATACGAAACTGACATTTTTAGGTCAGAATTATGAAATAAAAATCTCAGTGGTTCATATTTACTATATCCTACTTAATTTTATATCTATCAGAGGCCCTAGAAGGATGGCTAATTTTTTTTTTATAAAAACCTGTTTATTTAATGCATATTCTGTGCCAAGAAACCCACTTGACATTTTAAACATTGTAATTTATCACCAGAGCAACTACCTGGCATTTTTATTGTAACAGTTTTATAGATAATAACTGTGCAGCTCAAAATATTTTAGTAAAAATTAAAATTTGTCTTTAGATATTGAGTCTATTAGTTTGTGTCTCATTCTCAAATGTATTCAGTTTCCATCATTGAAGATTACTAGATATATACTTATTGAATGAAACCAAGTACTTCTAAGGTGAAACAAAAGTAGGAATTATTTTGCAAATTTCAGAATCCATTTTAAATGTTTTTTTTTTTTGCTAAAATCTGAGACATAAGTATAAATTCATATAAAATTTAGTTTCCATTATAGGAGTTTCAGGTAAAAATGGCTCTTGTTGCTTATCCTTCAAGTTAGAAAATCTTGTTTTAACATTATCTTAATTTTACTCACTGAGGACCTTTGATGCTTGTTAATACATGCCTGTTTGATCAAATTTTAATCAGAATGGGTAGCATAATTCTGTCTTCAGGTCTCACGATGAAATGTGTGTTTATTATGCAAGGGACATGGCCATTGCCCTCACACATCTATTGCAACTGTCTGAGTGTGTGTCTCCAAAGGCTGTTTCAAGGGTTAGAGAAAGGTGTTTGATAAAAGATTATCTCCATAAAGATACAACCTGGTCTTCCTCCCCATTGACTGCATCTCACACAAAATGTGACCTCGACAGATCTTTCTCTTCTCTCATGTCTTTTAAAATATATGTGCTGATCAGAAGCAATTGAGAAAGGGTGAGAGAGAGAGAGAGAGACAGACAGACAGACAGACAAAGGTGTACTGATCAGAAACAATTGAGAGAGGGTGAAAGAGAGAGACAGACAGACAGACAGACCAAGGTGTACTGACTTAAGGATGGAGGACGGTCAGAACTGATAATCCATCAAATTGTATTTGCCCTCTAGATTCCTCATCCTAACCCAACCTTGAGCGTTCCAACTATGAGATAGTAACCAGCTATGTAAAAATAATATGTGACAAAAGAACTATCAAAATATATGAATACTAAAACTGTGCGCACTGAACACTTTCAGCTCTAATTATGCGGGTATACAAATCAGCAAAAGCAGCTGTTTTGGGGACTGCATTTCATTGACTTCAGATTAGCAAAGATTTGAAAAGGCATTCATCGACTGTGACATTGTGCCTGTCTTTTTCATCCCTGAAAGACCATTCTGTGAGACACTGTTATGATTCAAATGTCATTCACACTGGAGTAGCAGGAACAAAGCAGGATTTCCAGTAGAAGAAGATCTAATTAAGAGAATAATATTTACTTATTGTCTGTGTCTAATTAGTTTCCCCTGTATTCGTGTTTATAAAGGTGGCTCTGTTATAATTACAGTTCAACAAGAAGTAGTTATGTAATGTGTCCTATTGTAAAAAATATAGCTCAGATACTCTAAGGTCTTTTCCCCTCTTCCTTTACACTTACCAACACACACACACACACACACACACACACACACACACACACACAATAGAGCTATCAAATGGTTACATTTCACTCATTACTTTTTCTTCACAGTGTGAGACACACAGTAATAAGTTCAGTGGGGGGAAAAAGTACTGTTATTTCACCATCCGATGAATCCAACCTCTGTAGCACATAAACCTCTGAATATGGGGGGTGATTAGAAGCTCACTGTATGTTTTCTTGCATTTTAAAAATTATACTTCTCTCTCCCTCTCCCTCGCATGTGCATTTCCTGCAAAAGGATAATAAAATAGAGTAAGATGAAAATGACGTAGACATGGGTTGCCAATGTGGGCAAATAGACTCCAATTATTGATACCCTGTGTTCATGGAGGAGGTAAATTTGGGATGAAAAGCAATCACATGATTTTCTGTGCTTACTAAGATCTCAAAAGATAATTTTGATCATGCCAATATATTGTTACTTGTCTTTAAGAAACTGTGTTAAATACAATCAGGAACATGTAAGATCGTATACATCTCAGCCCTGCAAAAACTCTCATGCTCTCTTGTCCACATTCCCTAATACCCTAACCTAAAACAGTTTAGGATAGCTACAGAAGAAGGTGATGTCGGATGCTGTTACAAGTCACAAAGTATCAGTGGCTTAACAAAATAGAATTTTATTTGTATTCATGAAACTGTAAAATGAGGGTGTTCCTGGACACCAGGTGATGTATCTCCACGTGGCAGTTCAGGCCCCAGGCTGATACCATTTACTGGGGTTCTCAGATTTTTCTTCTAACCAAGATAGAAACAATGGGAAAAAAAACTTTTTAAAATTCTGGCCCAGAAGGAACAGACATCCCTTAAGCTCACTTCCCATTGGTAAGAATAAAGTCACAAGATATGTATCTGGGAACTACAGTTTGTTGCTGGGCAACCTTCTCCCAGTGACAATTCCAGATTTTGAAAGAGGAGCACACATTCTGATGCAGAGCCAACCAGCTTTTCTGCATTGTTCCTGCAGGAATATGGGGCAGGCTGCTCCATTCCTCTTTGCCATTTCATTTGGTGAATCCTCACTCAAACCTCAAACTACGTTCAAGCATAATTTCTCTTTACAGTCGTCTGTGATCTGCCCAGACAAGATAAGAAATCGCCTCTTTCTTGCAGCTCTAACATCTGTAAATCTTTCTAGTAGAGTAGGTAAAGTGTTTGTGCACAACTATTTAATTGTCTGTCTTTTATGATCATTTCTAGTATCGTTTCCACTACTTTCACTCACTCTCCTTGAGTTATTTCATCTGCCTTCATTGCTTCAGTTGTCATTTATACTATGATGGATTCCACATCTGTATCTCTAGCGTAATGCATTCTCTAGATCTTGAGGCTGGTAATGTGAATTAGTCAGGATTCTCAGAGAAACAGAATAGTAGAAAGAGAACAATATATGAAGAGATTTATTCTAATATTGGCTTGTGGAGTATAGAGAGAACTGAGATGTCCCATACTCTGCTTTCTGCAATGGAGAGACCCAGGAAAGCATTTGGCATAGTTTGAAGGCTTGAGAGTCAAAGAGCCAATGTTATTTTCCAGTCAGAGTCTGAAGGCCTGAGATCCAGGAGCACCTAGGTCAGGAGAAGATGGACGTCACAACTCCTGCAATCAAGCTGAGAACAAATCAACCTTCTTGTTGTATTCAGGCCTGAAGATTGAGTGATGATTATGGACATTGGTGAGGAACATCAGCTTTCCTTAGTCCATTAATTCAAATGCTAATCTCTTTCAGAAACACCCTCACAGACACATCCAGGAATGATATTTAGCCCGATTCTCTGGGCGTTCCTTGGCCCAGACAAGTTGTTACATAAAATTAACCATCACACGACCACGCACCTACTTGGGAATATTTAATGGCATTATATTTATATATGTTGCTGCATTTCAAACCATCCCAAACTTTAGTGGCATAAAGGAACCATTATATTAAAAAAAATTTTTTTTGAAGTTTATTTATTTTGAGAGAGACAGAGACAGTGTGTGTGTGAGGGGGAGGGGGTGGGGAGAGAGAGAGAGAGAGAGAGAGAGAGAGAGAGAATATCAAGTAGGCTCCATGTTGCCAGCACAGAGCCCAACACAGGGCTTGAATCCATGAAACTATGAGATCATGACCTGAGCCGAAACCAAGGGTTGGATGCTTAACCATCTGAGCCACCCAGGTATCCCATAAAGCAACCATCTTAGCGTGCTTATGATTTTGTGGTTTAGGACCCAGGCAGAGCATGGGGGAGGTGTCTTATCTGTGCTCCATAGTGACTGGAATCCTCAACTAGGGTGACGCAAATTTCCAGAGACAGCTTGCTTTGATAAACTGAGTCTATGTTTGGGACTTCATTTCTGACTGTCAGCTGGATTACTTGGTTATTTTTATTATCTTTGCTGTGTTTGGAATACACAAGTCGGCTTCTTTGCTCACCTATCCAGTACATACAAAAGGATGCCTGTAACAGTCGCTCAACTACATTTTTCTTTAACTTTGTGAATATTTTGCTGGGGGTTAAAAGTTTTATTTTAGAACACAAGTTCTTATTGCTTTATGATTCCTCTAAATTGTCCTAAAAAAATCAACAGTCTTTCTTTAGTTCATTTTTCTCTTGTCATATTTTAACATAGTGAGCTTGAAGAAGCCAATTGCCATGTTTTAATGTTTTGCCTATAAATTTCCTAGCCAGATCCGTGAGTCAATTGGGCACTCTTTCTCTTTTCCATATTTTCTCAGGCTACAGTGTTGCCAAACATTCTGCTATTACATAGGTAGTGTCTCTCGTTTTTCTTTTTCTTTCTTCCTTTTTTTTCCCTCCAGTCTCCAGAAACTTTTCCCTCATTGTCTTTCAGGACCTCCTCAACAGGCTTCTTAAGAAAATTCTGGCCTCCATCCACCATTTTAAAGTCAGTGCCACAAGTTGTAAATTTTTATTGTAGTGTCCTATCACTCCCAGATAACTGAGTTTTGTTACAGTTAACTATTGCTGTGTTACAAGATATTCCACATTTAGTGCATAAAGGAATGACTGTTTTGTTACACTGGTTACTTTGTTTTGATTAAGAATTTGGGTAGTACACCATAGGGATGGATTTTCTCTGTTGTGCTCTTACTTGGACCCTAAGCTGGAATAGCTCAATTAGTTGGAAGTGGGTAAGACAACTTGATAAAATTCTCAATCCTTTAAAGTTACAACTTCAGCACATTCTTTGGTCTTCATTTATATTCTCTCTAACTAGTTAGAGATCCCCTTCCATCTCATTATATATGCATAGATTTTCCCCTGATATCCTGGAATTCCTTTTAATAGCATTACTTATTTTATGGGAGAGAAAGAAAAAAAAAGACAACTTTGACTTGCTTCTCTATCTCATAAAACTAAATTCTCTGTGAAAGGAGAGAGAATGTCATTCTTGTTTACCATCATATCTTCACCACAATACATTGTTTCATGTCAGGTACTCAATAAATACTTAATGAATTTTGAAGCCATCAATTGTTTTTTAGTTCCCACTGGAAAACAGAATTATCTTAGTGGCAGTTCATCTCAGTGACATAGTTGTATGTTTGTCCAGATCTAAACATACACAGAATTTATCCAAGATACATTAAGACAAGTTAGCTAGAGGGAAAGCCAAGTCATGATTTATAGTGAGGAGACAAATGTTTTAATGAGTAAGACAGTACTCAGAATATAATCTGAAAGGCATTGCAAAGCCAGAGAGAATGAATCACAATTTCAAAAGGTGGGATGAAAGTGACATTGCCAAAAAACAGAAACAGAACAAAACACTGAAGCTAATGGGTTGGTTTGGATAGATGCATTACGCCATCTGGTTTTACTTGAGGAAAGGAGCTTCACAGATATGACAACTTAAAGGAGTGTTTTAGACTATGAATTAATTGGAGGCTATGATGAACAACCTAGCATTTCCAGTATCCTCTCTTCCATGCAAAAATCTTGGTAAGTGAGCACCTAGGAAGTTACCCATTGGTCTCTGAGAGCACTTAATAAAACTCACCTGGGATTTATACTGGTGTTGGGATATAGTTGGAAATGGCTAGGAGGAAAGACATTAAAAGAAGTCAAAGAAGGCCATCAGCGAGGAAAAATAATGGACAATGATATTTAGGTAAAGTCTCAGCCATTGCTATTTTCCCATAATTATTAAGACATTTATATTTAATCAGTACTAAATTTCAAGAAAAGGGTATCTGATAATTATAAAATTGGACTCGGGTCTGCTGGACACAGAAAGTTCCTTTGTCAACAGTGATATGAAAGGAAAACTGTATAATCTCTTGGTTTTAGATTCTGTGTCTTTTGCTCAAATACTTTAACATGCACTCTAATGTAGTAGACACCCTTAAACCTGAGTCCTTATGTGGAAAAGCTCTCCTGATTCACCTATGGCACCTCTGCTCATTTTAAACCTTGTGTTAGAACTTATGCAGTGGTCAGTCTCTACACCATGAGTGAGGTGGGCTCATTTCCCTAGGCATAGACTAAACTACTGAATTAACATATATTCTGTCATTATGTTGACTAAAAAATGGTGTCATCCTCAATATTCTAGCTCATTACTTAGGCTGTCTATAGTAAAAATTAAGTGAAAAAGGGACTTACTGGTAACTGTGGGATAACAGAGATTTCTTCAATCAGAATCTCTTCATATTTCCTCCAAAAAAACATACCATTGACAGGAAAGATCAAATAAAATACATCACCCATACTTGACACATAACTACAGTACAGAGAATTCTACAGTCCTCAAGTGATAATAATTAAGAAAATACATATAAAACACCAGCAAATTTAGCTCCACACTTCATACTGAAACAGAGCCAGTTAGAGACTATAAAATAGGAGAAGCTAGCCTATGTCTTCCACTATAGAACACTGACATAAGTCACCTTAAGAGTTAAAAAGGGGGGCGGGGAAGAGTTCTACACTGAAAGGGGAAATAAGAACACACCTGATCAGTGGGTCGTGATACTTGATATTGTGAAGTTAAAAGAAAGTAGCTATAAAATGTGTCCAAAGAACAGAAGAACAGTATCAGGAAGAATTGGGTTTGGGAGCCAGAGGCTTATTTGCAAACTTGGTGGTGAGGAGAGAGAGAAAGAAAGAGAGAGAGGGAAAAGGGCAGAAGGAGAGAGGAAACCACAAAATCAGAAGAAATACTAGCTTCTCCTCCAAAGAGTGTTATTTCTTAATGGTCCATACTTCACTGTGCCAAAAGAGACACTTTTAAACTGAGAAACCTAGTGAGTTACTCAAACTCCACTCTGTGAGTATAAAATCCCCTGTTATTACTTGTGCAGGATAATATAAAACACTTGAAAATGAATAAAGGCTGTCTAATCAGATATACTGTGTAAATTTAGTATAAGAACATTGACTACTAGAAAATATTTCAGTTGATGATAAATCACCTCCCTAAAAATATTCAACCTCAAAACAGAAGTAAACTATACCATAATATGTCAAATTGAACTAAATATCTTTCAGTATGTCTTTACAGTAGAAAAAAACAACCTCAAGTCACAGATTTATAGACTCAGAAATGGACAAAAAAAGAAAGATTCAAAATGAAAATTAACCAAATGTAGAAAACAAAAATTAAAGACAGAGAAAAATATGTAACAATTTATAACTAAAGAAAAATCACAATCATGCCTGTTTTCCAATAGAAACAACTGAAAATTTCAGAAAAGAAATTAGATGAAATTAGCTAAAGCAACCAAATAGTGATGGAGGTAAAAGATTGTTGGGATGGGGTGCTTGGGTGGCTCAGTCAGTCGAGCAACCTACTTTGGCTCAGGTTATGATCTCACCACTCTTGGGTTCAAGCCCTGCATCAGGCTCTCTGCTCACAGCTCAGAGCCTGGAACCTGCTTCAGATTTTGTGTCTCTGTGTCTCCCTCTCTCTCTGCCCCTCCCCCTCTTGCACTCTGTCTCTTTCTTTCTCTCTCAAAAATGAATAAAAACACAAAAAAGATTGCTGAGGATGATCCATCCTTGAAGAAGAAAAAACAAAACTGTAGATGAGAACTAATATATAAAGCTGTAATCCAAGAAAATTTGGGAGTTGCAAAAGCAGATCTGAATATGTATATTTAAAAGTATACTGTGTATGTGGAAAAATTGATCTGGAATTATCAACTCTGAGAGATAACCTAGCAAAACTATCAGACTCAAGAAATTCTAAGTAGCTGAGGTAATGGGAACCATAAAAGAAATTTGAAATTCCAGAAGTTATATTCTCATTAAAAAAAGGTAGAAAAAAGGCAAAAAAGCAAACACAGCCTCACAAAACTCATCCCTTTAGCATAATTAGAGCACAGAGAACTTCAGTTACCTAGAATATATAGAAAAAACAAGGACATAGAGATTGGTATGAGAGGCTACTACTGTCCAAATCTTGGACAACTTGTCATCAACAATAATATATAGCAATGTTCAAAATTACTTACCCAAAATGTTCAGTTCTTTCAAGGGAAGGTTTAACTGCCAGGAGACAAATATTGGCAGTCTCTTTCATTTCCATCCCTTTGCTTCCTGCAGGTCACATGCTCTCCTGCAGGCTTTGTAGTTATGCCTCATAACCTTGAGGAAATCAAGAACTTTCTGCTCACAGCCAGGAGAAAGGATGCCAAATCTGTCAAGGTCAAGTAAATAGGATAATGTGAAATTTAAAGCTTGATGCAGTAGAAATTTTATATTGTGTTTATCACAGACAAAAAGAAAGCAGAGAATCTGAGGCACTCTCTGCTCCAAGTTTTGGCAGTGAAGGAGCAAGGAGCAGAAATGAACCAGACATAGTGATTTGAACTGTGTTAATTTTTTAAATAGAAGGAAGGAAGGGAGGGAGGGAGGGAGGAAGAAAGGAAGAAAGAGGGAAGAGAAGGAGGAAGGGAGGTGAAAATGAGTAAACTTTTCTCAGGGATAAGAATGCGAGCTAGTAACTGTATAAGGGATGATAAAATTTTTAAAATCATCATTGTGCAATTGCCAATGTAATAATTATGTAGGCAATGATTATCAGTGTTATATGCTTAAATGAAATCTTCTTGGGAAAGAGAATATTTATAATCTTCCACTGTATAGCCTCATACTAAACCCCCTTAATTGTAAACTCTTCAAACTATCACACCATAGTATAACCTTTAATTGTGAAAGATATCTTTCCGTATCTTTGAAGGGAAAGATCTGTCAGACACCACCTGAATCACGTGATTTGTAAAACTAATAGTGAGAAAAGTTGATGTCATCTTGTACATTTTTGGCCAAAATTTGGGGCTCTACGTTTTGAAAATGATGAAACCAGCACAAGAATTTCAAAAATAAAGAAAACAAGTCTTAGTTGAGATCTCAAAGACAAAATTAAGCTCTTCTAGTTATGAAACTATTAAGCATTGGCCAGACCAATGTAAAGACTTTGAGAAGGTCTCTACTAGGAAGTTGTCTACTACTGATCCTCAGATGGTCTCCCATGGGCTATAATGTAGATACTTGAAAATCTTCGTGACCATCATTCCTAATTAGCTTAAGTAGCATAAACCTCTGTCTAGACAAAGATTACAAGAAAATATTACTTAAAAAAATTAATGTTTATTTATTTTCGAAAGAGAGAGAGACAGAGACAAGCAGGGAAGGAGCAGAGAGAGTGGGAGACACAGAATCCAAAGCAGGTTTCAGGCTCTGAGCTGTCAGTACAGAGCCTGACATGGGGCTTGAGCCCACAGATGGCGAGATCATGACCTGAGCCAAAGTTAGACATTTAGCCATCTGAGCCATCCAGGTGCTCCTAAGAAAATATCACTTAACTAATATTTATGCCTAGTGGATTTCCCCTGCCTCCCCTCAGATCCTGAGCCTCAAGAAAACAAGGGTGATGGTTTTATTCTCTATCTTTTACCATAATCACTGACTAAATTCCCTGGATCCATGCATTTACTCAATCACTGTGGATATGAATTGAATTCTAATTAATAGATAACACACACACACCCTAACAGAATTAGGAGATACTAAGCACAGATCACATATTTAATCTCCCTCCAATTTTATTTTCTCCAAAGTACTTCTGGAGAAGTATTTTCTCTGCACTTCATCTTTAATCTCAGTCAATATATAAGTAATTTCTTAATCTTCTTTAAGACATGACAATTCTATGTGGTAAAGAATTTCTTTTTTTTTTTCCTTTTTTTAAATTAAATCTATTTTTTATAATTTACATCCAAGTTAGTTAGCACATGGTGCAACAATGATTTCAGGAATAGATTCCTTAAGCCCCTTACCCATTTAGCCCATCCCCCCTCCAACAACCCCTCCAAAAACCCTCTATTTGTTCTCCATATTTAAGAGTCTCTTATGTTTTGTCCCCCTCCCTGTTTTTATATTATTTTTGCTTCCCTTCACTTATATTCATCTGTTTTGTATCTTAAAGTGCTCATATGAGTGAAGTCCTATGATATTTGTCTTTCTCTAATTTCACTTAGCATAATACCCTCTAGTTCCATCCACGTAGCTCCAAATGGCAACATTTCATTTTTTTTTCATTGCTGAGTAATATTCACTGTATCTATCTATCTATCTATCTATACATATACACACACACACACACACTGTATATACACTGTATATACATATACACACACACACACTGTATATATACATTCATATACATTGAATATGTAGATTGCTTTGGGTAGTATTGACATTTTAACAATATTTGTTCTTCCTATCCAGGGGCATGGAATCTTTTTCCATTTTTTTTGTGTCTTCTTCAATTTCTTTCATACACTTTCTATACTTTTCAGGGTATAGATTTTTCACCTCTTTGGTTAGATTTATTCCTAGGTATTTTATGGGTTTTGGTGCAATTATAAATGGGATCAATTCCTTGATTTCATTTCTGTTGCTTCATTGTTGGTGCGTAGGCATACAACCAATTTGTGTGCATTGATTTTATATCCTGCAACTTTGCTGAATTCATGGGTCAGTTCTAGCAGTTTTTTTGGTGGAATCTTTCGTGTTTTCCATATAGAATATTGTGTCATCTGCAAAGAGTGAAAATTTGACCTCCTCCTGGCTGATTTGGATGCCTTTTATTGCTGTGTGTTGTCTGATTGCTGAGACTAAGATTTCCAATACTGTGTTGACTAACAGTGGCAAGAGGGGACGTCCCTATCTTGTTCCTGACCTTAGGGAGAAAGCTCTCATTTTTTCCCCATTGAGGATGTTATTAGCATTGTGTCATTAGTATATGGCTTTTATGATCTCGAGGTATGATCCTTCTATCCCTACTTTATTGAGGGCTTTTATCAAGAAAGGATGCTGTATTTTGTCAAATGCTTTATCTGCATCTATTGAGAGGATCATGTGGTTCTTGTCCTTTCTTTTATTGATGTGATGAATCACATTAATTGTTTTGCAGATATTGAACCAGCCCTTCATCCCAGGTATAAATCCCACTGGGTCGTGGTGTATAATTTTTTTAATGTATGGTTGGATCTGGTTGGCTCTTATCCTCTTGAGGATTTTTGCATCCATGTTCATCAGGGAAATTGGTCTATTGTTCTCCTTTTTAGTGGGGTCTCTGTCTGGTTTTGGAATCAAGGTAATGCTGGGTTCATAGAAAGAGTCTGGAAGTTTTCCTTCCATTTCTATTTTTTGGAACAGCTTCAAGAGAAAAGGTATTAACTTTTCTTTAGATGTTTGGTAGAATTCCCCTGGAAAGCCATCCGGCCTTGGAATCTTGTTTTTTGGGAGATTTTCGATTACTAATTCAATTTCTTTACTGGTTATGTGTCTGTTCAAATTTTCTATTTCTTCCTGTTTCAGTTTTAGTAGTTTATATGTTTCTGGGAATTTGTCCATTTCTTCCAGATTGTCCATTTTATTGGCATATAATTGCCCATAATATTCTCTTATTATTGCTTTTATTTCTGCTGTGTTGGTTGTGATCTCTTCTCTTTCATTCTTGATTTTGTTTATTTGGGTCTTTTCCTTTTTCTTTTTGATAAAACTGGCTACAGGTTTATCAATTTTGTTAACTCTTTCGAAGAACCAGCTTCTGGTTTCATTGATCTACTCTTTTTTGGTTTCAACAGCATTAATTTCTGCTCTCATCTTTATTATTTCCTGTCTTCTGGTTTGGGGTTTTATTTGCTGTTCTTTTTCCAGTTCTTTAAGGTGTGAGGTTAGGTTGTGTATCTGAGATCTTTCTTCCTTCTTTAGGAAGGCCTGGATTGCTATGTACTTCCCTCTTATGACTGCCTTTGCTTCATCCCAGAGGTTTTGGGCTGTGGTGTTATTATTTTCATTGGCTTCCATGTACTTTTTAATTTCTTCTTTAAGTTATTGGTTAGTCCATTCATTCTTTAATAGGATGTTCTTTAGTTTCCAAGTATTTGTTATCTTTCCAAATTTTTCTCTTGTGGTTGATTTTGAGTTTATAGCATTGTGGTCTGAAAATATGATCTCGATCTTTTGTACTTGTTGAAGGCTGATTTGTGTCCCAGTATGTGATCTATTCTGGAGAACGTTCCATCTTTACTGGAGAAGAACGTATATTACACTGCTTTAGGATGAAATGTTCTGAATATATCTGTTAAGTCCATCTGGTCCAATGTGTCATTCAAAGCCATTGTTTCCTTGTTGATTTTTTGATTAGATGATCTGTCTGTTTCTGTGAGTAGGGATTTGGAATCTACTATTATGGTATTACTATCGATGAGTTTCTTTATGTTTGTAATCAATTTTTCTATATATTTGGGTGCTATCACATTTGGACCATAAATGTTTACAATTGTTAGGTCTTCTTGGTGGATAGACCTCTTTATTATGATATAATGCCCTTCTTCATCTCTTGTTGTAGTTTTTATTTTATAATCTAGATTATCTGACATAAGAATGGCTACTCCAGCATTCTTTTGTCAATGATTAGCATGATAGATAGTTTTTCATCCCTTTACTTTCAATCTGAAGGTGTCTTTAGATCTAAAGTGGGTCTCTGGTAAATAACATATAGTTGGATTGTGTTTTTGTCCATTCTGTTACCCTATGTCTTTTGATTGGAGCATTTAGTCCATTGACAATTAGAATGAGTACTGAAAGATGAATGTATTGCTAATATGTTTCTTATAGAGTTGGAGTTTCTGGTGGTATTCTCTGGTCCTTTCTTGTCTTTGTTGCTTTTGGTCTTTTTTTTTTTCTTTTTTCTTTTTCATTTTTGTTTCATCTTTTCTCCCCTCAGAGAGTCCCCCTTAAAACTTCTTGCAGGGCTGGTTTGGTGGTCATGAACTCCTTTAATTTTTGTTTGTCTGGGAAACTTTTAATCTCTCCTTCTATTTTGAATGACAGCTTTGCTGGATAAAGAATTCTTGGCTGCATATTTTTCATTTTAATTTTTTTAATGTTTACGAGAACAAAGGGGAGGGGCAGAGAGAGAGGGACACACAGAATCCGAAGCAGGCTCCAGGCTCTGAGCTGTCAGCACAGAGCCCGATGTGGGGCTCGAACCCATGACCCATGAAATCATGACCTGAGCCGAAGCCGGACACTCAACCGACTGAGCCACCCAGGTGCCCTGGCTGCATGTTTTTCTGATTTAGCCCATTGAATATAGCCTGCCACTCCTTTCTGGCCTGTCATGTTTCTGTGGATAGGTCTGCTGCAAACCTGATCTGTCTTCCCTTGTAGATTAAGGACTTTTTTTTCCATTGCTGCTTTCATGATTCTTTCCTTGCCTGAGTATTTTGTGAATTTGACTATGATATGCCTTGTTGATAGTCGGTTTTTGTTGAATCTAATGGGAGTCCTCTGTGCTTCCTGGATTTTGCTGTGTCTTTTCCCAGATTAGGAGAGTTTTCTACTATGATTTGCTCATATAACCCTCTACCCCTTTTTATCTCCCTCATCTTCTGGGACCCCTATGATTCTGATTTGTTCTTTTTTAATGAGTCATTGATTAAATCATGCTCTTTTGCCTTAGTCTCCCTCTTTTTTCTGCTTCATTAGTCTCCATATGTTTGTCCTCTATACTGCTGATTTGTTGCTCTGCCTCATCCATCTTTGCTGCCATGGCATCCATTCAAGATTGCAGCTCAGTTATACCATTTTTTTTTTCATCCTGAGTAGCTTTTACTTCCTTATCTACATACAAAGGGATTCTAATCTATTTTCGACCCCAGCTAGTATTCTTAATTTCATGATTCTAAATTCTGGTTCAGGCATCTTGCTTGTATCTGTGTGGATTAAGTCCCTGGTTGTCATTTCTTCCTGCTCACTCTTTTGAGGTGAATTCCTCCTTTTCATCATTTTGAAGGAAGGAAATGAATTAATAAAGTAAAGAAAAATTAAAATGAAAAAACTGAAATTAAATAAAAACTTAAAATTAAAACAAAACATACAAAAACGAAATCAAATAAGTGATGCTAGATCCTAGGTGTGTTTTGGTCTGGTTGTTGAAAGGAGCTTGATAGATTAGAGTAAAAAAGGGAAAAAGAGAAGATAGGAAAAGAAAGAAAACAAAAGGAAAACATTTGAAATTTGAAAAAATGAATACAATGAAATAGAATAAAATTAAATGAGGGAAGAAAAATAGAATTTCAAAAATTTACAGAAAAGTAAGAAATATAGTAGAAGAAAAATTAAAAAATATTTTTAATAAAAATTAAAAATAAAGATAATTTTTTCTCTTTCTGCATTTAACAAAAAGAAAACAAAAAAGAAAAAGAAAAAAATAAAATTGAATACATAGACCAGCAAACAGACTGAAATACGATTGAAATTACATCAGTTTCCCCTACAAGTCAAGCTATGAAACACTTTATAGTCCATAAACTCAGCAGAGAGATTTGTGGTGTTTTTGAAGAGCGAGGTTGGCCCAGTTCAGCGGGTCTTAGTGTAATGGCTCCATTGTCCACTAGATGGTGCTGCTTAGTTTAGTGGAGTGAATTGTCGTTGGGCTTGTAGGTGTATATGCGCATGCACAGGAGGGGTGAAAATGGTGTCACCCAGCTACCCAGTCTCTAGTATTGGAACTCTCTGCTCTCCCCAACCAGCACTTGTGCACCCGTCCTTTGTCTCCAGCTTCTGTCCACTCCCTGTTTTTACACTGTCCGTGACCCAGGCATCAGGTTACCAGGCGGCACTTCCGTCCTGAGTTTTACCTCAGATGCGGCTGTGTTTCCTGACCCCTCACCTCTGAAGGACTACGGCTTTGACCTGCTCAGATCCTCTGGGGGAGGGTCTCACCAAGCAGTGGCTGGGTGCTGGCCCCACCCAGGAATATTCGCAGAATCATGCTGCTGCTGATGCCCAGAGACTGTGGCTGGGTGCCAGCCCACCCCAGAAAATGTTCACACCATCGCATAGCATCAGTATTTCAGGGATTATGGAAAATCACAACACACACCTGGCACCAGGCTTCACCCTTAAGGACCTTGTTCCAGCGCCAGAAGATGTGGTTGTTGTCCGTGGTCTGCTGGCACCTTTGCCTGTTGGGGCGGGCGGGGGGGTGGGGGCACACAGCCTCTACCTCATGTCCTCCCAGCAGAGGAACCGCCATTCCCCATATGGCCCGAGGACTGCCCCGACATCACTGTGCTCCTGGGGATTCGCCCTTTCCACCAGAGCACTGTGAGGTATCAGCTGCAGAGTTTCAGACTCTGTGCTCCCCCTCTTTATAGCCTTAATGGAATTGAAACCCTCTCCTTTCTCCTTTCCCTTTTTAGTTTAGTCCCTGTGTCTGTTTCCACTTGGCCACTTTCTCTCCAGCTGCTTTTGGGGGGGGGTGCTTTTCCCTTATTCTTCCCCCCCCCCATCTCCATCCTCTCTCCACAAGCAAAAACAGCTCTGTGGCTTCTCTCTCCCCCAGTTTACCTCTCCACGCCATGTACCTGCTGAGTTCTGTGGTTCAGGTTGTGTGGATTGTTGTGTTAATCCTCAGATCAGTATTCTAGGTGTTCAGGATGGTTTAGTGTTGATCTGACTGTATTTCATGGATGCGACATGCAAAAAAAAACCTTCCATGTTGTTCTGCCATCTTGGCTCCCTCTTTTTTTTCTATATTAACTATATACTACAATACGAATGTTTTATTTTTTAGATTTAAAAAAAATGTAAAAATAAATAAATGTAGCTGAGGAGGGACTCCTGGGTGGCCCAGTCAGTTAAATGTTCGACTCTTGATCTTAGCTCTGGTCTTGATCTCAGTGTCATGAGTTCAAGCCCTGCATTGGGCTCCATGCTGGGTGTGAAACCTGCTTAAAAAAAATGTAGCTGAAGAGAAAAACATGAATTTCTCTATGGTATCTAGCACTACCATGCATAAATAGTATGTCCACTTGAAATTTCTGGATCTTATATTTAACTCAGATTTAAGACTGTAAGTCTTTTTTTTTTCTTTTTAAAATTTTTCTTTTGAGAGAGAGATAGTAAAATGGAGAGGTAGGGAGAGCGACAGAGAGAGAACTCAAAGCAGGCTCTACACCCAGTGTGGAGGCCAAGGCAGGGCCCACTCTCACAACCCTAAGCTGAAATCAGGAGTTGGATGCTTAACAGAATACGCCACCCAGGCATCCCAAGGTTATAAATCCTAATGATCAAATTGGAGAGGTATTAAGCTCATCTTAGTGGCTAGGAAAGGAAACTATATAAGAAAATGAGAGTAAATTTGACATCTCTGCTGTAAAAATGCTTTGCATAATCATAGCACCTCAGTGAAGGAGATACCACAACTCTAATTTTCTAGATAAGGAAACAGCAATTGTGAAAGATTTAGTAATTCCTTCATGATCACATAAGGATAACTGAAAATTTTAAGTTCACATTCTGGTATAGTTTCTTATCTTACTGCCATACCATGGCATGTTGGTAAGGTACTAATTGGGAAGTTGGAATTCTACTCATGTTTTTTGTTTATTTGGGTTTTTTTTTTAGTTTTCTTTTAAAATTTACTTACTCTAAAGAGAGAATGCAAGAGTATGTGAGATGAAGAGAGACAGGAGGACAGAGGATCCAAAGCTGTCTCTGCACTGACAGCACAGAGCCCGACATGGGGCTCGAACTCACAAACCTGGAGATGGTGACCTGAGTCAAAGTTGGAAGCTCAACCAACTGAGCTACCCAGGCACTCCTCTACTTTTGTTCTGTGTGTATGCTCTTACCATGGACTGGCACTTGCACGGTCACATACACACTTTAAGGGTACTTAAGTTCCTTGATACACGTATATTTGTATATTTTTATTTGTTGAATAAATGAAATGCTTGGAGCCCATACTCTACCATTATTAGATGTTATAATTGTATATTGTACTGGAGGATAGTTCAGGTATCTTTGTTCTGTTGCAAACAGTTCTAGCCCCCGTCTTGCAAGAAATGACCCTTCTTCCTCATCCTCAGCTGGGAAGACAGCTGTGTTCCCTGGGTAATCGATCTCCTCCAAATTGTTACAATCTCACATTTGCAACTGCATCTCTAACTGCCTGAGTGGCAGTGAGAAGCACCTGATACAGATAAATTACCAAGATAACCTTTTGCTGACGTTGTTAACATGATTGATAGGAGTCATTATGTAAGTTAGAGAATCATTATTTTTTATTGGCAAAGTGGGATTTTCCCAACAAGCCACAAGCAGGCTCTGAGATGGAGAGAAGTTTCCTTTAGAGACCATGTGTCCTCCAGCATCTGGACTCCTGAAAGTGAAGACTTCACACCTAAGAGCCAAGGAACAATGCCATACAAAAGGGGTTCTCAGACTTCAGTGTACATCAGAATGATCTGGAGCCTTCTTAAATCACTTTGCTAGAATTACTGACTCAGCAGGTCTGCAGTTGGGGGTGAGAATTTGCATTTCTAATAAATTCCCAGATCATGCTGATGCTGCTGATTCTGGACCTACATTCTGAAAACTGCTACATAGTGGAGAATAATATTTGGTTTAGCGTACAGAATCTAGAGTCACAGCACCTAGGATTGAAACATCTCTCTTTCCCTGGGGGCTTTAGGTAATTTTATTAACCACTTGAACCATAGTTTCTTCATCTGTTACATAGCAATAAAAATATGATAAGTGATGAAAGCACACAGCCCCATGCCAGACCATATGAAGAGGTTTTTTTTTTTTTAATTTTTTAATGTTTACTTATTTTTGAGAGAAAGAGAGAGAGAGAGTGTGAGCTGGGAAGGGGCAGAGAGAGAGACACACAGAATCTGAAGCAAGCTCCAGGCTCTGAGCTGTCTGCACAGAGCCCAATGCAGGGCTTGAACTCATAGACTGTGAGATCGTGACCTGAACCGAAGTCAGACACTTAACTGACTGAGCCACCCAGGTGCGCCATGAAGAGTTTAATAAGCAATAATTGCTACTCTTACCTCCTTTAGGAATTGGAGATATTTCTTGCTTCCCGCTCTCAAGAATGCAATGAGATGGCTCTGAAAATCTACAGGGTCTATCCCAGTGGCGTTGGCCAGAGAAATAGCTTCAGGGAACGCTTACCAATACAATCACCAAATTCTAGAGCTGAAAGAGATGTTATTTTTCAGTCTTCATTTCAACAATGAGGAAGTTAAAACTCAGGAAAATAAAGTCACAGCATGACCCAGCTGGTCCTCAGATATTTCCCCACCCAGAGAATCAGTTGGTTGCTTGGGCTATTCAGTAAAACATGTGTGAATGTGCCAGATTGGCTGTAAGTCAGGAACACTGATTTCTTTTCCTCTTGTATAATTAAATCTCTAAGGCTTTTCTTTCCATTTGTCTGGCTGTAGAGGAAAGGACACCTCAACTCACACTGTCTTGGTGGTGGCACAAATTAGCCTGTGGCCGTTTCCGCTTAAGGAATGTACGTCTTACTATTAGGGAAGAGTAAGGGATAAAACCCTACAATCATGGGCGATTGCCAAAGGATCTGAATGCTTACATTTCCTAAGTTATTTTGTTTGCCCTTTCTGAGTTGGCATTTGTAAACCCTGCTTTTGGTCACTCTTTTGTTTTTGTATCCAAGTTCTTCTCCCCCTTGTAAACCATATCCATCCCTCTGCCTTCCTTTACCAAGCACCCTGTGAAAATCTGATTTAAGGGAGAAGTTCTGAGAAATGCCAGGCTTTCCCTAAGCATTGAACACATTTTCTGTGTGTGGAAAAGGAGAGCTATGTAATCAATCTCTTTTTTTTTTATTTTTTTAATGTTTATTTATTTTTGAGAGAGAGAGAGAGATAACGGGGTGGGGGGCAGAGAAAGAGGGTGACATGGAACTGAAGCAGGCTCCAGGCTCCGAGCTGTCAGCACAGAACCCGATGCGGGGCTCAAACCCATGAACTGTGAGATCATGACCTGTCCAAAGTTGGACATTTAACCAACTGAGCCACCTAGGTGCTCCTGTAATCAGTCTTATTTACAGTTTCACTGGAGCTACCAGGAAGATCGGGACCAAATGTGCACCCCAGTTATAGTAGTTCCTTAAGACGTCATGATTTATGTCTTATTTTGTCATTTCATTTGATCTCCCATCTCTCATCAAACTTGTCATTTGTCAGGCTTTAGTCAGAACTCTTCATTTCATGTTAAACATCCAATATCCTGTTGGAAAGTCATAAGGAAATTGATTTTGTCAAATTAAGACCTCAATATTTCCCGAAGTTCCATTCCACTGGAAAAGTTACAGAATACTAAGGAGAATCAGCATATAAAAAATCCATATAGTGTAATGGAATGTTTATACACATTCCGTGGAGGTTTCTTTCCTTACAATGATGAATAATATCCAAGTGCTAGCTACCATGTGTGTATACACTTGTGTGTGTATGAGAGAGAGAAAGAGACAGAGACAGACAGAGAGAACCTCAACTGAGCTGCCAGGTGTTGGAATAGTTGATCAAACAAGACAAAAAAAATGAGGGTAACAGTCAACCCTTTCCTCTCTTATTACAGTAGTATAAACAAGAAGCTAAAGTGGAGACAGGGCTGGCTCCTCTCCTGTCCTATTTCCTTTTGTGGAACAGCATATAGATAGAGGATCACAGGAATCATCACATAGGAGTTGTCTCACTACTGAGGCAGCCCCAGACTAAAAGCTTCAACAGTGTTAGAGACTCATAGGCTGGGTAGAAGGTGGAAGAGTAAGTGCTAGGAGGAGAAAAGTATTAAGATCGAGTGGGGGAGGGGGATATCTTCATATTTCCACTGATGAGGAGGCCTCAGCAGAGGTACCTGAGGAAGACCTTGGCCAAACACCCAGATAGAGGGATCTAAGAATGCTGCAGTTGCCTGGGCTAACCATGCAAATACCTGTAAGAACATGGTTGACCAAAGGGTGTTGTGTCCTTGTCTCCAGGTCCTCTTAGAGACTGTGACTCACTGACTATACACCAAGTGAGATAAGGGGATTGGAAATTTATTTTTGTGGGAACAAGTAAAGTTTTTATAATTGCCTCTTGTTCGGTCTGAAAGATCACACAGAAGTTTTCAGTCAGGATCAGTGTGTGTGGGTGTGTGTGGGTGGGTGTGTGCGTGCACGTGTGTGTGCATTTGTGATTTACATTAATAAAACTATTTTTCCTTCAGAGCATCATGATGTATTTTATAGATAGATTGGGAAGAAAATGTTGCTTGCACTTTTTAGTTGGAAAAAGCTGTATGACATAATCTAGAGGAAACTACCCATTTAATTTCTCAAAGTAGCATAGCTGGTTGAACCGAAGGATATCTGACTGCTCCAGGGATATTTTTTTAGCCATACCACATGACTCAACATTTAGCCTCCCTTTGCTTTGAAAAGAGAATGTGATGGTTATCTAAGTGCAGTTTCTCTAAGTGGAATGTTGCAAGCTCTAATTTCCTGCTTATTGGTTATAATTGATGTCCCTTATTTATGCTTGTCCAGTAGCCATCCACACTTACGGGAGCTACCCAGCCTCAGTCTTGTAATTTGTGATGAATCTACACACAGCTGGAGAGGTGGTCATGTGACTGAGGTCGATAGAATCAGAATTGCATTCCTTGTTCCTAATGATTCATTAAGGAATCACCCAATCACAGCTAAACAAAGATCATCAAAGTTAACCGTAGGACTCTTTCTGGAACCACGGAAAAAATACTACATTTTCCTGCCAAACCTGGAATGATCTAAGCACAGCTCTCAGAGGAGCGGTAGTGGGGCATCATTTTGAGACATTATTCTTATTTTCTTGAGAATGAAAACAACAAGAGAAAGGCAGTGGTTGGGAAGGAAAGTAATAGACACAGAGACAGAAATGGGTTTTGGGTATAATGAATGATACAAGCCCATCTTAACTTTAATAAATAAATTTTTGAAGCAAAGAACATAAGTTTGTTTGAAACCAGAAAGTGGATTTTTCTTTTTTGCTTCCTATAATCGATAAACTATTGACTAATATACTTGTTATATTCCTTAACCAAGCTAATTAGGAAATTTCTCAATGTCAGTTTTGCTTGGCATCACATAGAAACTGAAATCAGTGTCTCATTGCAGTAAAAGTTATTTCAAATAATGCTTTATTTATTTTTGATAGTGTTATTTGCCACTTAGTTCTTTTTAGAAGATATAATTGTATGATATTCCTACTTTTATATTTTCTTCTTTGTTAGTGATACATTTTCTCTCAATTAATCAAACTGCAACATTATCAAAATTTTCACATACAGAATGGGAAATTTCCACACATCTCAATAACTATTTTGGACATTTGCAGTTAAGCACATTAAGATGCTTATTAGTGGAGAGTTGTGGAATGAGCCTCAATTAGTGAATTAGACTGTATTCATTACACTTCACCAAATGCTCATTAACAGATTGTTTGATATTTTTTTCCTCCCATGCTAAATAAAAGGGGGTGGGGGAGCTAGCTCGCCTCAGCAGCAATATGGAAATGGTAGCACATGATAGCTTGTTTGCTTACAGCTGCCTGGAGTAAAGAATGCTTACAGCCTTTATCAGTAAGACTGTCTTGAACTAGGTATTAGAAAGAATAGCTTATTCTCCCATGTCACTAGGGAGACCACTGGGCATATTTTTTTTTATAATTTTTTTTTCTATTTTAAAAATGGCAGGTCTGTTTTTGGGAAAAACAGAACTCCTCTGACAGTTCATTTTGGCTCAAGGATACCATGATTCCTTGCCAAACCTTTTTTTAGGATACATAACAATCTAGGATGCTTCCATCCAACTATCCCTAGCTTTCCTCTTCACTCAGGGACAGAATTCTACATGGTCTGCTGTCTGTCTAAGCCTTTCCAACCCCCTCTCCATTTGGTCTCATACAGGTCTTTCCCCTAAACTCTTTGCATGTTTAATTTCATGTTGGCGTCTGCTTCCTAGAAGATCTGGACTACTACAATAAGCAAGGGAGTTTATCAAACAAACACAAAACACCTAGAAAGTTTCTGCAGTTAAAGTCACACAACAGTTCTTAAAGATGGGACTAAAATAAGAGGGAAGTTTGCAAGCGTGTTATGGAAAATTAGATCTCCAGGGTGGCCTCTGCTTACCCCAAAGCCAGGAAGTACCCTCACCCCACACCCAGCAGAAAACCTGAAGCATATTTGTGCATCAGTACAATTGAGAATAGGAGTAAATCGATCTGGTAAAAATAGGGAAATCAAGTACAAGTCTACCTAATGATACAGGATATTTACAAACCTCTCCTAATTAACTCACCAAGTGGAGGTTTTTTCTCTTTGGCCAAATAACCAGTACAAGAGAAGTAACTTTGAATACAGAGTCAGAATTTCTGCTTTTAAAAGGCCAGTTGTGCTCTTTAAATACCTTGACAGTGAAGCCTTTCAGCTATAAAGCTCTGTCTAGGTATCAACTTTCTGGTGTCTCACTTTTAAGAGAACTAAATAGCAAATCCTCACTGGAAATTTGAGAAAATACTTTAAAATTAAAGTCACCACGTTAAAATTTTTTTTAAAAAATGGGGTGCGTGTGGGTGGCTCAGTTAGTTAAGCATCCAACTTCGGCTCAGGTCATGATCTCACCATTCACAAATTCGGGATCCGCGTCAGGCTCTGTGCTGACAGCTCGGAGCCTGGACCCTTCCTGAGATTCTGTGTCTCCCTCTATCTCTGCCCA
The DNA here is from genome assembly GCF_023721935.1 of Panthera uncia. Classification (NCBI taxonomy): domain Eukaryota; kingdom Metazoa; phylum Chordata; class Mammalia; order Carnivora; family Felidae; genus Panthera; species Panthera uncia. The sequence continues at coordinate 2,968,745 of NW_026057589.1, read as the reverse complement.
TCCCCCACTCATGCTCTGTCTCTCAAAAATGAATAAACATAAAAAAATTAAAGTCACCAATATAACAAAAAAAGGGCAATATAGAGACAATAGGAAATGGCTTATGGAATTACATGGAGAAAATAGAAAATAGGGAAAAAAATAGAAAAATGGAAATTAATGAAATCATCAAAAATTACACTTGGTATCTTCAAAATGGTAAGGAGAAGATACAAGTAAGCCTATGTTTCACAAAGTGGAACAAAAAGAAAAAGCAGTGAATGTTGTAACTTATAGATTGGTTATATTTTTTATTCATTAAACTTTCTCAACCATTAAGAATCTCATCATAAAAGACAAAAGATAAAATAGAAGGCTATACGGATGCCTGGGTAACTCACTTGGTTAAGCGTCCAACTTCGGCTCAGGTCATGATCTCACAGTTTGTGAGTCTGAACCCCATGTTAGGCTGTGTGCTGACAGCTCAGAACCTGGTGTCTGCTTTGGATTCTGTGTCACCCTCTCTCTCTGCTCCTCTCCCACTTGCACTCTATCTCAAAACTAAATAAACATTTAAAAATTTTAATTAAAAAATAGAAGGGAATAAATTATTGTTGAAATAATATAACGATATTTACCATAACTAAAGAACATGACTTTCAAGACAAAAGGGACCTCTGAGTGGCAAATTAATAGTAAATATAGTAATGTAAGTAGCTCTGAGACCTTTGCATAAAATGAAATAAGTCACATACAAACACTTAGAGTTTCAGGCCTCCATTCTGCTGTGTAAAAATATTTCCAACTGAATTCCCATACCCAACAAAATTAACTCTCGGTTATATTATTCTTCTTATTTTAGAGTTTTCCCCAGAAATTGTCATAAATTCTAGCACTTCTTAAAAATAAATTTCCAAAAGGGAATTTTCTATAAAAAATTCTGTGAAGAATATAAGAAATATTTTATATGACTTTATAGAGATTATGTGAATTGAATTCATTGTTTCAAAATAAAGTTTCTCAGGCCCCATGAGTAAGCACATTCTGTAACTTTGAGACGATGCTGGTAGTGGTGGTAAGGGTCATTCGGGCTTCATTTTGCCCTTTCCTGGGAACCTGGAACAGTGACTCTACAGTGATTCTACTTTCCGGGGGGAAGATCAAAGATGACGCATGGTGATGCTGGACAGTGAAAAGTCATAGAGCCCTCAGCTGTTCCTTGTCCCTGTAAGGATGTGCTTCTCCCCCCCCCCCTTCTAAGATAAAACAAAACAACAAATCCTTGAGAGAGTTTAGCTTCCGATGAAGATTGCTCAGATTATTTAAACTTAAACAGTTTAGTCCATATCAAATAAATATTCACAAATTTGTTAATGCTGTAAATACTAAAAAGTGATGACTTAATTTGGTAGTTTGGAAGTTGCAAATCATCTTTAATCCTAGATATTATGTATACGTTTTCTTATATTTAATATTATGAAAGTAAAATTTTAGCAGTTATGAATGGCATAGGAATATAGAACAAAAGATATTGTGAAAAAAAATTTTAAAAATGTAACAATAGGGGCACCGGAGGGTCTCAGTCGGTTAAGCGTCCATCTTCAGCTCAGATCATGATCTTGCGGTTTTTAGGTTTGAGTCCCACATCAGGCTCTGTGATGACAGCTCAAAGCCTGGAGCCTGCTTCAGATTCTCTGTCTCCCTCTCTCTCTGCGTCTCCCCCACTAGTGCTCTGTCTCTATCAGAAATAAACATTAAAAATGTTAATGAAATATAAAAATGTAACACTATATAATGTAAAATATAATAATATGGGTAATATAAAATATACCTAATTGTTGGCCCCCATGCCCAGTATAGTTATAATTGCCCGATCGTTAAAATCATTTAAACTTTTATTTATTTATTTTTGTTTTTTTGTTAGAGAGAGAGAGAGAGAGTGTGTAAGTGGGGGAAGGGCAGAGGGAGAGAGAAAGAACTAATCTTAAGCAGGCTCCACATCCAGTGCCGAGCCTGACACATGGCTCAGTCTCAAGATGTGAGGATCATGACCTGAGCCAAAATCAAGCATTGGACGCTCAATGGACTGAACCATCCAGGTGCCTTCATTTAACCTTTTTAAAATTCCCCCAAAAAAGAAAGAAAGAAAAATAGGCAGCCTTTTTAGATCCATATAAGCATAACCAGTGTTGGAATTCACAGATAACCCTAGGCACCATTCTGTATACACTTTCATAATTGCCATTTTGAACATCATGCACTTATAAAACTTGATATCCTATTTATATAAGTAACTGAATATATGGAATGTATCTATATTGGAAACAAGTTTAAATAGTTTTAGCTGCCATTAATATGTAAATATTAGTCATTATTTAGCAAAAACCTCTGGAGTTATTTCTAGTGAATTCCCATCCGCATGTCCTTCTCTATCATACAGCCTATATTCCCAGCCCTCAGCTAATTGGACTTATAAAAACCATACCTGGGCAGGGGCCACCTGCCCAGGGTGGGTAATAAGAAGTATAAGGTGTGGATGGATTGATATAAAACTTTTGACCCTGGGATAAACTGGCCTGATCAGATTTTATCTGAGAAAATTGAATTAAAAGACACAGAAGAGGGGGCACCTAGGTGGCTCAGTCCATTAAGTGACTGGCTCTCGATTTCGACTCAGGTCACGCATGATCTCATGGTTTGTGAGTTTCTGCCTCGTGTTAGGCTCTCCGCTGGTAGTGAGGAGTCTGCTTGGGGTTCTCTGTCTCTCTCTCCCTCTCTCAAAATAAATAAATAAACTTTAAAAAAGAGAGAGACACAGAAGTTGATGGCAGGAGCAGCGACAGCATAACAGCACAGTGTTAACAACAATAATGATGGCAGAGAACAGCAGAGATAAATTTATGCTTATTTCCAAAGTAGCATGGCCCAAGTTTCAATAAGATTCCAGTTTCAAGTTGCCTCCGGGCCTTGCCCTCCAGGCCCTGGCTGTGCACAAGCTCTTCCTGGGATAGTGCAGTTCAGTCTCTATGGCCATACACAGCAGCCTTGTTCATGAGAAGAGACTCTACTATGGGGTGCTGGTATCACTTGAGTAACTTTGGATATGCTGATGTTTCTGGAAACAAGAAAGTCCCTGAATAGAATGCTAACTATGTCAAGTTTACCAAGTTATTTATCCTGCTTTGCTCATCTACATAGGATAGTAAAGCCTACCTCGATATTCTTGTCAAATATTGAATGTGATAAAGCATATTACTTATCTTGGTATTGGACGAGTGGTAATTCTCTTTCCTACCGTGGACCACAGAATTCCTTTAGGTAAACCTCCCTGATTCTACCTCCTTACCTGAAGTCATGCCTCATCTCAAGCCACCCTGGATCCAGTGAACAGGTAACACACATACAGGAAGTCCCTGTCTCCTGAAGCCAAAATCAACTCTGAAAGCCCTTCCTGCTGAAGAAGTGTTTGATATGTTGGCTGGTGACCTCAATAAGATTTCATCAGAGCCAACTTTTTGTCTCCGCACAATTCTGTGTGTCCCCTTATCTTCCACAGATGGGAATCCCAAGAGCACTCCCTAATATGCACCCTCATGTCAGTTTGTGTGTCACTGTCAACTTCTTAGGGCACCCAACATGTGATCATGGGATCTTAACAGATTTATAAAGCCAAAATGGAAGGTTTGAAGCTTTGTCAGTTGACAGGTACAGTTTCAATCCTTTAACTTTTAATAACCTAGGCTGAAGATAAAATTAACTAGCATAGAGGTGGACATTATGTTGTGCACAGGGTTTTTATATTCTTGTCCTGGGAAGATGGAAGTTTTCCTTCAACCCTCACAACTGGAGGTACAAGAGGCAGAACTGGTGAAGTGGATGAGTTAGAAGTAATTTTGTACCCACATTTTACTCCTTTTCTGTGTTTTTTGAAAAAGTGTTCAGTCCTCATAATCATTCTATGAGGTACACCCCACAGCCTGCTGCCTATTCCACATACCTATCAGAGAAGGCAAGAAGCTTATTTGTGCAGTTGTTAATAACATCCTCAGTGCCTACCATTGTCCCTGACACAAAACTGGTGGTCAGTGACTAGAGAATGAAAGAATAAATGCAAAAATAAATGCATAAATAAGTAAATGCATAAATGCATAAATAAATAAATAATACATGTCAAATAACACATCAAATATGTTATTTGTATTTAGATACAGTACACATTTTGTAACACAGACCATTATGTTCTCCTTATAAACCTAACCTTCCATAGTCTCTCCTATGTTCTCCTTATAAACTAACCTTCCATAGTCTCTCCACCATCCCTCCAAAAGTTACCCTAGGTTATCCCTTTCACTCATAGTTCTTCACTCACCACTTTCACTGTGTGCACAGCATATGTTTGTTCTACTTATAAATGCTTCAGTGGGACTTTCATTCATTTTAAGAAAATGTGCGGATTCAATAGAAAACATTTCTCTGTCCACTCAGTCTATCCAGACTCATCTCTCACTACTGGTGAGATGGTCTTTTACATATCACATGCCAATAGTATCAAATATAGATACTGTAGAACCCACACTTGAGAAAAAAAAATATTCCAATAGAAAACCTAACTGCCAGACACTGGATCAGTATCGTATATGAATTTTCTGATGTTATCTTCACAACTCTATCTTATAAGTGAGGTAAGTTAGGACTAAGTAGGTAAATAACTTGTCCAAGCAAGGAAAGCTGGTAACTATATTGGCTGATGCTCAACATCAGACAGTGTAACCCCAGATCTCATCCTTTGTTCATTCTTATCTCCAGAATGGTCCGGCCCACATTACCTTCATTTCCTACTAAAAAAATACACATATTACTCTTTTATTAAAATGGATCTCAACTGACAACTCCTTTGTGAAATTGTTCCTTCGTCTCAAGGAAAATCCTCTTTTGTTCCACTTATGTTCCATATATGCCTGCACACACCTGCCTTAGTAGTCACACTTTCATTGCATGTGTGCTTGTCTATCAACGGATCAGCATTATCCAAAGTAGGCTTCATAAGGGGTTCCTGGATAGCTCATTTGGAAGAGCATGCAACTCTTGATCTCTAGGGTCATGAGTTTGAGCCCCACCTTGGGTAGAGAGATTACTTAAATAAATAAAACTTAAAAAAAAATCATTGCTGCAAAGCAAGCTTCATAGAGGTGTTGTTTCCCTTTTTTAAGGGATATACTTGTCACTGCATTGATCATGTCCATGAGTTTTAGGGTACCTACTTTCAGTGAACCGATGACCTAGTATATACTTTACAAATTACTTATCCACCACTAACTCAATTCCTGTAAGTTCAAAGTTATTCTATTAATCATTCAACATTAATAAACACTTTGCAATAAAGTTGTGTTGACTGGAATTTATTTCCAGAGATTTGCAATCTTTAAGAATGTCTTAAAGAACTCTCTTGTCTTCTTCTCATCCTTCCACCTGTGAATAAACTAGGTATTTGAGGAGAATATTTTATTAATGGAAGTCACATGGATCTGGAAATTCCATTTCAGAGTAGCAGTAATTAACTGTCCTTAATACTCCTGAAGTTTTCTGCTGTGCAATGCAGCTACTTCACATGAAATCCACAAGACTGATATTTAAATATCATGCTTTTTATTATTATTTACTTATGTCTAATTTATTAGCTGGATGCATCTCTGTAGCCTTGGGGTATGAATATATTTAAGCTTAATTAAGAAGCCAATTTTGAGTATTATCATTTCCAGTCAAACATAGAAGACAGGCAGGCACATTAAACACAGACAATACACATGTGCACAAAGATGTGCATCTTCAAGAGATAATAGATGCACCCACCAGCAAGGGGGTGAAACCCTAGGAAGTAGGAAAAGGCACATGAGAGGAGGCATCTAATTAGAATCCTAAGGCTTTTAATTTTTAAATTTATTTTAAATTGTAAAGTAGAACCACATATAAGACATACTCTACTGCGTCAAGTGATTTGTACATATTCATGCCATTTCTTCTGCAGGCTATAGTAGAATCCCCAAAGTAGCAAAAACATAACTCCCCTCCTTACACACCCTGTGACATTTTTCCCAATGTAGGAATCAGCTCTGGCATTATGCCAAATCCTTTCATCCAAGCATTGGCAACAGAAAAGTAATCCTAAAGTTGAAAACAGATAAGTGACTCTTCTTTCAAGTAGGCTGGAATAAAATTAAATTAATAAGTGATCATTGTCAAGGTCATGGAGAGTGGTAAAGCAAGGCTCATGTCTTAATGCATGTCCATTTTGGGGTTTCACTGAAAATAATAGTCATCATATCAGCAACACCATCACCATCATCATCAAAGGCTGCCTTGATTTATACCATGCATTATTGTTTAAAAGAACCTGAATATCTGCTATCTTACTTGGCAGCAATAGAATATTTATATATTTTTAGATGTGCTTTTAAATGTGAGTAGGAGGAAAGTGATATGTGTATAGTTTGAATTTATAAACTGCCTTTAATACATAGGATAATGTCAAGGTCACTTATACCTTTTAAAAGTCATCTTTAACTGCTATTTTCTAATCTCTCATTTCATTATTCTAAACTGGGAATATAAGTTTTGCTTAAATAGCTTTGATACAGTAATAGAGGTGGACATAGGTCTGATCTTAGAGTTGACACCGTTATATTTTTTCAAGGGTATCATCAATCCACGTTTGATTTTTTAACTAGTTTGTATGTTTGATTTCTTGCCTTACTCTGACCCATTGTGACCTTCCAAAGCTTTCTGTATTTAAGTAGTGGCAATGAATTGGGATGTATGTTGGAAACGTGTATTTTTATATTTTATTTATAGTCCATCTTCAGGTTTTTTTATATATCAGGAATCATAACAACAAAGTGCCAATAGACTAAAAAAAAAAAAAAAAGAACATCTGTTTCATGTGTTTTCCATCATGAGGACATTTGAAGTGTGAGATTCTTTTTCTAAAAGATCAACACTTTAAAAATCCTTCTGATGACAAACTGTGCCTACTTCCAGATCATGTGGCAGTAAAACACTATTACATAGCTCATCACACCCAGGATGAAGTGTCAGCTGTGAAACATTATGATTTATGTGTGTATTCAACATTTGTTTTTGGAGCCAAACTGACTTCTCCCTTAATTCGTTGTGACTAAAATGATCTCTACTTAATTCTCTGTAATTAGCAATCCTTAATTCCATCTCATAACGCGGTTATACACAAAGCATTTGCCGCGCCTTTTTTTCCTCTGCAAAAATGCTCATCAGTGCCCTTAATTACCTACTGACATCACTGTGTTGTGGTTGTGGACTTGCACACGTTACTGTGTACAGCACGGCTCATAAAGCCTAATGAGAATAAGTTCATTAAATTAATCCCAATAATTAACAAACTTGCTGCCTGCTTCTCAGATGTCTAATTTGTGACACAAACTTGGCAAATGTTTTCAACTGTGAAAACAGAATTGAATGCAAAAAACCTTGTGAAGTTGAAATTCATCTTTATTAGAATTTCTTCAACAAGTACACAAGTCCTGATTATATATATCAAGACAGAGACATAACTGCCGTGAAAATACAAAAATAAATAAAATAGTAGAAAATGTTGACCAAATGAGACAGGGTTAATGATGGTGATTTTCCCTCTCAGGGAGGATTCTTAAAGTGGAAAGAAATGGTTTTGTTTTCATATGTCAGTAATTCCACTTTTGTGTGAAGAGTTTAATTCTTTCCATTCCCAACTACCACTTACTTCCCAAATGGCTGGTTCAAATACTTGCCGAAAACGTTCCATTTCTCCATGTTATGTGTTGATATGACCAAAGTATCATGACTGTAACTATAATAACAGGTCATTGGTAGTTTCTGTGTTCATAAATCAGAGGATGAATTCACTCCTCAAATGACCCTAAAATTATATGTGTTATATCCATATCCCACTCAAATGTAAAGCACCAGTAAAAGGATAGAATAAAATTTAACCCTTTGCATTCCTTACTCTAATGCCTTATTTTAAAATCCTTGGGATATGGAACATATTCTGGAATATAATAGGTGCTCAGCCAAGTCAGTTGAATAAATCAGAAAGTAAATCCATAATATTTTTTAAATGAAGTTACTGTTTTTTTATAAGTGATTTTTTTCTTTAAATTTTATATGCAACTTATATGTATTATCATCCCCAGAAACATACTATTTAAATGCTTACTAGGCTGATAGGAAAATATATTCAAATCTCTCCTGTTCAGCTTCTCCTCAAGAGTCCTCCTCTGAACCACTGGTCTTTGGGGTCATAATTGTAATTGTGTTTGTTGGCAATCCTGTGGAGCCTCTTGCTGTCTGTTTTGTATTATTTTCATTTTTTTATACTCAGCAGGGATATGTATTAGACTTGCTTACATCAAGGAATACTTAGTGGGGCTCTGACTCAAGGAAGAGCTCTGTGATATAAATAAGAGTTACCAACTACTAGAGCAAAATACAAAATTAGATTACAGGGTCATATCTGTTTTAGTCCCTTTTAAAAATAAAGTTATTGCCTTTGTTTATTTATTTCCATCCAGAAGTCCAGTTTTGCATAGCTATTATGAACTTGAGAATGCCCAGGGCTCTTGGCCTCTATTTTTGTGGACAGGTTTTGTATAAAAATTAGTATATATGCTTAAGAATATGGCCATCAAACAGGTCTCAGTTTGAATCCTGGTTCCTGTATGTGAGCTGTGTGACCTGTACTTAACTCAGCATCTCATATCATGCCACAATAAAATCAGGACACAAAGAATACTTTGCTTGTGAGGTGGTTGAAGTTATTACAATGAATATTTATAAGCAAGTGCTCAGTAAATGTAACCATTTTAATATAACTAACAGAGAATCCTGGCCTATCTTAAAATAATGAGGATGAGAAACAAGAATAGTGGAGGTACTGCAATCCTATGCTTTGCCCACATTTGAAAAGGGGAAGGAGGGGGAATGTGGAATGTAAAAACAAATCAAGGTGCAAATCCTACTTTCATACTGAACAAGAAGTCCGCAATTAAACCCCAACTCACAAAGCCCCTGTATTTTATTACATACAATGTAGACAAAAAGAAACTTGCTTAAATATAAGATTTAAGAAAACTGGTGAGAGAATCAGCTTAATTCATTCATGAAACATAGACTGTGTCAACCAAGGGATATAGTGCAGCTGTATAAAACATGGTCTTTGAAGTCCCTGTAACCTGGATTAATATTCCAGATCCGCACTTAGAAGTCCATGGCCTTGGGCAAATTATTTGACATCTGAAAGCCCCAGATGTCTCATCCACGGAATCAGAGTAGAATATGCCTATTCCATTGAAATATTTGAAAACGGAAAATAAAAAAGACCTCCAAACAGAAGGAAAACACTTATTTGGTAAGTGAGATTCATGCTTTATTTCTGAATTAAAGTCAAATAACTAATTCTCAAAGTTGGGAAACGGTAAGATTGTAAGCAAAGTGTTTCCAAATATACCTTACCTCATTTTATTTAAACAAAATTCTTGAAACTGGCATAGTGGTTCTCCACTGGGGGAACTTTGCCCCCTCCTCCCCCACCCCCCCCAGGACACCTGGAAATTTCTGGAGAGATTTTTGGCTGTCACACTGGGGGATACTATTGGCATCTAGTATGTAGAAGCCAAGGATGCTGTTACATATCCTACAATGAATAGACAGCACCCCCCCACGCACAACAAAAATTATCCAGCCCAGAATGTCAGTATTGCTGAAGTTGAGAAACCTGATCTAGAAGAACAGGCATCTTCTAAATATGGTCTGTTTGCAATAAAAATATGTTTTCCTATTTCATGTTTCACCTTTTGTTTTTGAACTAGTATCAATTTAGCAGTGAAACAGAAACAATACTTATTTCTTTGGGTCAGCTGTCTGAACTAGTTCCATCGCTTCTGTAGGGACATTTTTCAATTGGATTACTCTGTGTCCACAGACAAATAACTGGAGGGGTAGCACTGATTTGAATTCGTTATGGAATTCAAATTCAAATTCGTTATAGAATATTCATAATCAAGGGCTAGTGGTTGTATTCTTCAGAATATTGACTAGTCATAAAAAGTATAATAGTACTTATTAATTGGCAGAAACTATCTTCTTTATACACTTAATTCCAGCATCTTTGTTACAGTAGCTCCTGGCCAAAAAAAGGGGATAAGGAGTAGGAGGTTGAAGATAATAAAATTTCAAATCCTATAATATGTGGAAGACTGTCTAGTGAGTATTCTGGACATCCAGGATACTACCACCTGGGGCACTGTCGTAAAATGGGCAGATCCCCCCGACCCCCTATCAGGTCCAGTGGATAATTTTTGACCCTTTATTTTGTTTGCATGGCTGTCAATCAGTTTGAGAATCCATCACTACCCCCACCCAAGTCTCTGTCCATGAGAAGGTGCTTTCTAACTTTAATTCAAACTAGGGCTCACATTTTACTCCATCCTTCAGTGATTGTCTACAGTAGGAATGTAACCTAGAACTTGCTAGGCTCAAGGTTCTAAATCCTGGGGCTGGGTTGTGACTGTCCACATTCTGCTATACTTTACCATGTAACCAGCTGATAGCTCTCTTTATACAAAGTCTGCATATCACATCATGGCACAAGTGGTTTTTATAAGATGAACACACCTCCTTCCCCTCCCTGAGTTGTATTCTTTGGAGAAATGTTGAAATGTTACAGAATTACGATGTACATGTGGTTGTGATTTATGACAGCAATCGTATCAAAAGGAAAATAAGAGGTAAATTACCCCTCTTTAAAAAAAACTTAATATGTATTTATTTTTGAGAGAGAGACACAGCACAAGAAGGGGAGGGGCAGAGAGAGAGGGAGTCACATCTGTAGGCTCTGAGCTCCTGTCACAGAATGTGATGGGGTTCAAACCCCACAAACCACGAGATCATGACCTGAGCCAAAGTTGGATGCTTTACTAACTGAGCACCCAGGCTCCCCTTACCCCTCTTTTTAAAGCCCAGTTTTGGGAGAAGAATACAAAGGAAATTGTTGTGAGCTCTTTCCGGAGAGTCAGAAAAGGCCGAGCTGAGTAAAGAGGGTAAGATGTGGATCTCCAGGCAGAACACGGCAGATGAAGTAGCCTGTGTGCAAATGCACAAAACTTAAAAAAAAGGAAAAAGCACAGACAGGCAAAATATTTAAAATTTTTAGAGGGCAAACATATGCCAGCTAGTTCAGAAAAAAATGAGACTGGAAATATAGGAGGAAGAACCAAGTCTGAATGATTTGGTTTCATTCTAAAGGGGGAGTTATGGCATGAGATAGCATTTTCTCCTTTTTAAAGGAGAGTTTGTGGCATGAGATCACATTTTCAAAAAACCTGTCTGACACTTATATGAAGAAGAATGGATTAGAGGAAGGTAAAGCTAGATACTGGAACCAGTTATTAAGGGGAAAGCAAAAACAAAAATGCAAACTTTTAATCAAGGATTCTTGTCAGAAAAAAAGAGAAAGTTAAAATAAATATGGAATAAATTAGTTTAAAATAAATCATTGAATACTCCTACTTTCTTAGTGTACCTGAGGGATTGGACTTGGCCTTGGATGTTTAACTTTTGTTATGTTTTTTTTTTCTAGTAATCTCTGTTGACATTGTTGCTAAATCCTCTAATACCCAATATGACATTTCCCCAATATTCTGTCTTTGTGTCGAACTATTAACAGACGTTTCTCATAAAGATAGCTAAGTCTCACTAGGTCTACCCTTCACAGATGGTCTGAGATACCAGTAGTGACCATAGAAAGGAGAAAATAAGACGATGTAACAGTATTTTGGCAAAGAAAAACCAGCATTGATTAAATTCTTGCAGTTGAACAGAATATTAACAAAGATTTCCTGCCTCATTTGGAGAGGGTGGGATTAATTCATGAAAGAGAGGGTAGCTATAGGCAAGATTCCACGGACACAGAGAGAAAGACAAAATGCAGATTATGGTTTAAAAAAAATTGACTAGTGAATGGGATGTTAACCTCCAACTGGGGAAGTAATTGTATTATAATGGTGATGGAAAAAACTATCAACCAAAGAAATGAACCTGAACTGAAATGTTTCTAAATGGCAAGTAACTTTGGTTACCTTTTTGGCTTGTGCATGTTTCATTTTGTATACCACTACCCTATGCTCTAAAATCTCTGTGGAGAGGAATTCTGTAAGGTTTTTTGTTCTAATACCTAATAAAGCTTTGTCCCCACACATCTGACTTGAGCTCAAAACAGGATTCTACAGACAGCAAAATTCCTGCATTCCGTGGTGGTTTGCAACAAAAGTACCTCAGTCAATGGATGAAAAGATCAGATAGCACTTTGAAATACCGTGTGTACTGCCTGGCACAGTGCAAGTTTTTCCAAGTCTGGTCCTTTTTCTACCGTTCTGAGCTAGTACAAGATTACCATAAGTGATGAATCTGAGAGAAACAAGGAAATTTTTGAAACTCTGCCAGCTGAAGAACGTTCTGGGCTCTGGAGCTCTGTGACTCCACATGGTTGTGATAAGAAATAACTAATGTCATTTCCTCATAGGTTTCTGTCCTGATTGAGGCACATGAAAAATTGAGTGGTAGGGGTTCTGGTAAAATACACCCATGAATACCACTATTTAGGGGGTGTTCCCATGCCTTGAATTGCAGGATGATTTACTAAGATCATAAACTGTATTTTGTGTATAAATGTACTTTCCCATTACATGAAGGCAGCTATGTCCTTTGTCTTCTTGCCTAGCAGGATTTGTGTTTGAGGACTTAAAGTAGAAGGAATCTTCATACATGACTATTCCTCGTTTATGGTTTTGTTCTGAGGAAATTATGCTGGTGTGTGCTGCATAGTAAGGTCAAATAGGTAAATGTTTTAAAGGACTTTATTTTTTACAGTGTTTTAGGTTTACAGCAAAATTGAGTCAGGAGTAGTTTTGCCATGTACTTCTGGCCCCACATAGGCATAACCTTCCCAACTATCAATATCCTGCCTTATAGCAGAAACTTTGTTTACAATAAATGAACCTACATTGATTGATACATCATTTTATTAATGAAATAGAATTTTTAACTGTGTTTTATTTTGGTGTATAGCTCTATGAATTTTAATGCATGTATACATTCATGTAATCAACATTCAGATACAGGGTAGTTCCTAAAGACCCCTTTCATGCTCCCCCCTTACATTCACACCCTTCCCTTATTCCTACCCCTTGACAGCCACTGATTTGTTCTCTGTCACTATAGTTTGTCTTTTCAAGAATGTCACATAAATGGAATCATAAAGTATGGAATCTTTTGTGACTGGCTTCTTTGATTCATCAATGATGTCTTTGAGAGTCATACACATTTTTATGTGCATCAATAATTTGTTCTATTTAATTGCTGTATGGGGTTTCATTTTACAGATGTACCACAGTTTGTTTACTTACCCAAAGAAGAACATTAGAATTGTTTCCAGTTTGGGCATTTATGAATAGAGCTGTGGTAGGCATTCATCTACAAGCTTCTATGTGAACATGTATTCATTTTTCTAGGTAAATACTCTGGGGTAAAGATTGCTAGACCATGTGATAAGGATAAGTTTAACTCTATAAGAAACTACTGAAGCATTTTCCAGAGTGGCATTTCTATTTTGCATTCCTGAGAGCCAGAGATGAGAATTGCTAGTACTTGGTCTTTTCAGTCTTTTCTTGGTATGTTTGTTTGTTTCCAGCCACTCTGATGAATATATAGTGGTATCTTTTGTGCTTTTAATTTGTATTTCTTTTTTTAAAATGTTTCTTTATGAGAGTGAGAGAGAGAGAGAGAGAAGACAAGAGGGGGAGGGGAAGAGAGAGAGGGAGACACAGAATCCGAAGCAGTCTCCAGGCTTTGAGCTGTCAGCACAGAGCCCAGTGCAGGGCTTGAACGCACAAACTGTGAGAACATGACCTGAGCTGAAGTCAGACGCTTAACCAACTGAGCTACCCAGTCTCAGTTAATTTGTATTCCTTTAATGGAGAATGATATTGAACATTTCTTCATATGCTTATTTGTCATCTGTATGTGTCATTGCTGAAGTCTATTGAAGGTTTTTATCCATTTTTCATTTGTGTTCTTGGTGACCTCTCTTATCCTTATGCGGTGTCCCTGTCTACTGTTCTATTATTCTCTGACTTTCAGCAGGAATGTTGGACCATTTGCATGTGATTAGTAATATGTTTGGATTTAGCTTTAATGCTTTAGTATTGTTTTCTGTATGTTATTTCTGTTTTCCTTTTCTTGTCTTCTTGGAGGTTTCTCCTTGTGTTCATTATTGGGATAGTGGTTTGGGATTCAGCAAAATGTGAGTACTCATGGCCTTCTCCCATTTATCACCTCTGGGAGAGTGAAAATTTCAGAGAGTAATGTCTTTAGGTACATTTTGAGAGGTTGAATTTTAGGTCATTGGTGTCACAGAATCAGTATGATTTCTATTATTTAAGTTAGCAAAATCTGAAGAAACCTTGACCATCAGAAAATATGCTTTCTTCACTTATGAGCCTCTATCAGGGGTGGCTGGATATTCCCCGAATGTTCTGTATGAGACCAACTAGCCATTCCAATGACCCCGAGAAAACACATCAATCACTGCCAACCAGATAAATTTCTGGTATAAATTGAGTATAGATTAAATCCCATACCTACTCTTCTTGCCCAGTAAAAAGAAAAAAAGTGGGGGTCTGAGCAAAGCATTTAAAGAGGATGCTACCTTTTTGCCTCTTCTCTTTCTGGAAATAGTTGTTCTACTAATAAATTCTACCACTGATACGTGACTATTTGTTAAGGGATATTACCATATTTTAACAGTGGTGGGGAAGTGCGTCTAAGATAGGGGAGGTTTTGTTTGCTTGTTCCTCCCATTCAATTTCATGATTTAGTTCAATTAAGAAAACATTTACAAACCTTCTGTATACCGGAGGTTTTGTCAAATACTGGAAGACAGACATAAATATGATATTTTTTGTTTTATTTTTTATTTAAAAAATTTAATGCTTATTTTTTTTTAGAAACAGAGTGAGACAGAGTGTGAGTAGGGCAGGGGCAAAGAGAGAGAGGGAGACACAGACTCCAAAGCAGGCTCCAGGCTCTGAGCTGTCAGCACAGAGCCCGATGCAGGGCTCAAACTCAAGAACCTGGAGATCATGACCTAAGCCAAAATCAGATGCGTAACTGACTGAGCCACCCAGGTGCTCCAATATCTTTATGCATTTCGAGCAGTTAATAACTGAGAAACACATACTCACCCACTGTATTGTTTTATGATCACCTGAAGCAAAAACCTCTGACCATTTCAAGTGGGTGTAGGTAAAAGTGGAATTCATGGCTCACAGCCATGGAGAACTTTGATGTAACTGTGTTTAAAGCTCTGTTGGTTTAGGAGGAATGAGAAGGTCACACTTCTTTGTGGCCCCAATTCTCAATGCCTTTTGCTCTGCAGTGCCTCAGTATCAAACACACATGTCTCCTCTTGGGAGCAATTACAGACAGTGGCAGTTTTAGCATCACATGGTACTTTAAGTGGTAGTTGATTAAAGAAAAAAAAAAGTCTTGCCCAAAAGGTACTCAGAAGAATCAAAGTGATCTGAAATACGTCAGATAGCCATCCTTGGAATTAGAGGAAATTGAGTGAAGAAGGCATACTTCCCCAGTGAAAGAAATGCTTGCCATCAACTAGTAGAAACACAATGCATTACAGATTTAAAGATTTGAGGGCATTATGGTCATGGTCATAAATAATCCTATACAAATTTGTAAGATAAGTTTCCACCTACATATAATACTCTCACCAAAGAAAAGGAGACATTCGTTATATGTTATAATGGGCTCAAATGAATATTCCTTCCAGAATTACAGTTTTATTGCTTTCTTCAATTTCAAATTAGGGCAAATATATCTTTAAACATATAAGCTCCATATGTTCTATTCCAATATACTAAGCTATAAGATATATCTGCACCTAGTGAGAAACACCAATACTTATTTCGGCTTTAGACAGTTACTGCTTTTGCCTTGTTTATTTGACATTTAAAAAAAAATCTCAACCAGAGAACTTTATTTAGCAACATGATTATTCTCAAAATTATATCAGAGCAGTAACAGTGATTCACCAGGTGCTATAAATTATTCCAAGAAGAACTACCTTCCAAATATAAGCCTGTATTACAAGGTGCAATCGTGAATCATGTGTGAATGTCAAAAGGGCAGTGATATTTTAATACGTCACAGGTGCACTGGATTAACGCCATGTATTATGTGGAGATTGTAGAGCCATTCCTTACTAGACTGCTTGTTCATGTGACAATGTCTATTTCACATGGTTAATATATGAATTTTTATATCGGATGTGTAAAATATTCAGAAGCTCTGGGCTTTTTTATATGATACTAACTGCCTAAATGAAAATAATGTAACTCCTTCCCAGGTATCTATGGAACATGGGACACACACACACGCATATACACACACACACACTTCTAACCAGAAGAGAGAGAAATGTAGGAATTAAGTGAATGCCTTAAAATCTATGAGCAATCAAAAGAAAAAGAAAATGAATTAATTTCCTGATATGAAACAGATGCCTTAGAGTAATTGGTGGGAAGTTATCAAATATTATCTTACTATCAACACAATATGGATTAAGTACCTTTATGAACTAACCAATTGGCCCATGGTTTTCCAAAAACATGGCTAGCAGAGAAGAGCGAGAACAAGGCATAAAAAACAGTTGTTAATAGTTAAGCACATGACAAAGGAGTTGACATTATTGTATACTTTGAAAGATTTGCTTAGAATATTTTACTTATGTGTAAGCCATGTGTTTGTTTTTGTTTACTTACAAATATTTAAGCGTCTCTTACCTGCCAGGCACTGTGCTAATTGTAGAAAAACAACAGAGATAAGAGTCTTGCCCTCAAAAAACTTACCACACAGTGCACCAATAAATTAAAGTTAGTTTTGTAAGTTAAAAAAAAAAAACTTTGTTTTTATTGATGTGTAATTGACATGCAGTATTATATTAGTTTCAGTTGTACAGCATAGTGATTTGACATTTATATATATCACACAATGTTTACAATAAGTCTAGTTAATGTCTGTCATGTTAGGAAATTAATACAGTGTTATTGACTATATTACCCACCCTGTGCACTGTGTTCCTGTGATTTATTTATTTAAAACTTAGAGGTTTGTATGTCTTTAGTCCCTTCACCCATTTCACAACCCCCAATCCATCTCCCCTTTGGCAGTCACCAATCTTTTCTCTGTATCTATGATTCCGGGTTTTGTTTTGTTTTGTTGTTTTGTTGTGTTTTGTTGAAATTCCACATAGAAGAGAAATCATATGGCATATGTCTTTCTTTGTCTGACTTATTTCACTTTGCATAATACCCTCACGGTCCATCCATGTTGTCACAAATGGCAAGATCTCATTGTTTTTTATGACTGAGCACTATCCCTTTGTATTATTATATATATTGTATCTCTTCTTTATCCACTCATCCGTCGATAAACACTTAGATTATTTCCATATCTCGGCTCTTTTGTATTTTGCTTTCATAGCAAGAGGATGTGAAGGATTCTGCATGATGCATCCTTGATATGTGTTCTTCATTCTGTATCTGAAGCCACTGAAATGTAATCTCTCATAAATAGCTACTATTCATTACCTGATGGTAGTTAATGAGTTTTAATAGAGTATTCTAGGAAAGCATTCAAAACTGACAAGTCCTCCTAGGACTGAAACCTCTTGTGAAATAATGGTTGCATCATATTCTTGTAGGGTGTTCATTTACTTCCATGCCTGTTATGACCTGAACATCCTAGCCTGTAAATTTACATTATTGTACTTTGTCTTTTCTGTTGTATGAATGTTTCAGGATATTTCTAAACCTCTTGTGCTTTGTTAAATTCAAGGACAATGAAACAAGTTAGTTCTAATTTAAGTAACAAGCCTTAGTATGTGTCTATATATATATAGCCATGAATATGAATATCTCTCCCTCTTTCCCTATCTCTTTCCTATTTATGTGTATCTATGAGGAAGAAAGGGAGGAACTGTTGTCTTTTCACTAGATACTTTACATGCAGTGGTTAATTTTCATATACTTAAATCCATGATTCCAATAATAGCCTGACAGTGTTCCTGTGAGCATTGAATGTCATTCAAAATTTCACCCAAGTTCACTTGGCTAGAGAGTTGTAGAACAGGGATTGAACTCCAGCTTTGGCTTAGCATGACTCCCCGTGATTGATTCTCCTGCCATACTATTCTGAAACACTTTGAATGAAGCAATTAAATGGTAAGATTTACCATGAGCCCCAGGAACTAGACACCCATATGGCAAACATTATGTCCAGAGCAGACCACTCCCAGCTCTTCCTGAGCCTCTCTTGGCCAAGATTCTGACTTTTTTCCACTGAAATACGACATAGCATAAGATATTTTCTCTTCTTCTCCAGTAACCTTAGATGTGAATAATAATTTAATGTTATGTTGAAGTTTATGTAATATTTATATAGAAAAATATACCTGTCAGACATCTACAGATTGATATAGCTTCACAAACTTAACACACTTGTGTATCCAACACCCTGATCAAAGAACAAAACCTTGCTAGACCTCCAAAGACCTCCTCATGCTCTCTTCCATCATTTCCCCACACCCCAACAATAAGCTTTTTTTCTAAATTCTAACAGCATAGGCGAGCTCTCCCAACTTTTGTGTTTCATGAAATTGGAGCCGTACTGTGACTCCTTTTGCCTAACAGTATATTTCCAAGAATCATCCTATCACTGTGTAGTTGTACCAGGTTTATACTAATTGTTATGTTGTATTTAATTAGGCATCGATATCAATTTAGTTCATCAATATATAGATGATGGGCATTTTGGTAATTTCCAACTTTTAGCTATTATGGAATGGTATTATGAACATTCTAGAACCTGTTTTTAAATGAACAGTTCACATTTCCACTGGGTATATACCAAGAATTGGAACTGCTATATCACAAAGTGAGTGTATGTTACATTTAAGTAAATACATAAATGACTTTCTTTAGAAGTGACTTTTGTTGTGTAAAGATGACATATTTTTTCAATTCTTCCTTCTTGCTTTCAATATAATGCCTTTTTCTAACATACTGCCTCTCAATAACATGCAGTTCATTTCCTGCTTGGCCACGCTTATAGTTCTAGGGTCTTACACAGATTTTAGTCTCATTACATCCCACTCCACCAAGTAGCTTGCTGATGTTGCTTTGGTTTTATGTATGCATAAAGAATTTGACTGCTCTCCCAATAGTGGAGTGTGTATGGAAGGCACTGAATGGCTGAGCAAGAGGAATAAGACTGGAAAAAGCTCGCTTGTTGAATTTTATATCCTACTTACTTTCAAAAATCACACTAATTTAGTTTTACATTCTACTTATTTTCCAAAATTTCCTTTGCACCTTAATTCTTTGCTGGTAGGCAGTGACTAAGCCTTAGAGGGAATACAGCTTGCTAGGTAAACCACAAAATTGCTTGCCGTGTTGTGTATCTACAGACTGGGAAAAACTCTGTAAATATCAGCTCCTTGAGTCTTCCTGCAATTGAACTTGAAAAAAAAAATGTGCTTGAAAACATGCAGTGAGGGGCAGCTGGTTGGAAGTCACCTTTCATCATGTTCAAGGAAAGGCTATATCACGGCATCCAGGTAAAAGCATTGTAGACTAAAATTTAAACCTGTGAATTGCAAATATACAGGAAATTGTACCTTGCATTCCTTCTCATTCTCGTGTCCTTCTACTCATATGCTAAGAATTAAAGGCATATATCATTATGTAGCTATAGCAATTATAATTTAAATAATCTTTAAATTGACTTGAAGCTATACTTTTTCCTAGATAAAATTACTTACTCAATTACATATGTTTTTGAAGAAGATGGAGATTAATGAAAACTGTACCCTCATGTAACTTCTAATCTAGCTCTGGTAGATCAAAATTCTAGTGTCTATGTAAAAGGACTGTTTGAATTAAAGATGGGTTGTCAATAGATGTTAGAAGGTAAAGTAGTGTGGTGTGAGTAGGACACTCTTTCCATATAATTTCTATAACCCTTTATATGAAACCCTTTATCTGAAACAATACGTGTTGTCATTTAATTCAAGAGATGATATATGTATACCTTGTGTGTTGATGTCAACTCTTGGGGCTGTAAATTCAATTCCTTTAATTGTTTAGCCTCTCTACTCTCAGCTTCCATAATTGTTCTTAAGTATTAAGTGAGATAATGCAGGTGAGCACTTTGGCATAGAGCCTTGCATATAATACTACTTCAACTATTAGTGACAACAGCGGCAGAGATAATAACTATCCAAATATAGTGGGAGCCTTTTTTTAAAAGGCTTAGCCTGTACTTAGCATGGAGTAAGTGCTATATAAGAGTGTGACATTTGTTTCTAGTATTGTTTTGATGTTGTGTTGTCATTATTATTTCTGTTATAATTTTTGAAGCACAATAACTATAGCCATATGAAGAGACCCTTGGGCTATGGAGACTGTCTTTCCTCCACAGGAGTGAGCCAGGGAAATCCCATTCATAGCCTGAATTTTATACCATTCCTTCCTTCCATACCAAGGTTTCTGGCCATCACACTGCTAGGATGACTTTGATTGGAGTTGTATTCCTTTTTGTTCACCACTATTGTCTATTCCTCTCAATTAATCAAATCACCTCCCAGATAAATTATAACACCAGTGCAAAAAAATGTTTTGAGCAACTTCCATGAGCTGAATATAATACAAGGTGCTTCACATTATATATTCCATCTCTCCACATAAACTTGCAATATTGGCATTACCTTCATATCTAGATAAGAAGTCTGAGGATCACAAAGATTAAGAACTTGCCAAAGTATATGAGATGAATTCACATTGTTAACTGAGTATTTTTCCATTAGGTATACTAGAGTTAGCTACCTGTCCACCAGTTGACATTTAACTTGTTCCCAGTTTTTTAGCAATTATGAATGACATGGCTACAAACGTTCAAACACAGGTGTTTGTGTGAACATGAGTTTTCATTTTTTCTTGGGTATGCCCTTTAATATGTGAAAGAAGCCAAACTCAAAAGGCAATGTACGATTTAATTTAAATGACATTTTGGAAAAAAGAAAAACTACAGAGATGAATGAAAAACAGATCATTGGTGGCCAGGGCATGAGAGAGACATTGACTACAAAGACGGCAGGATAGTATTTTGGGTGATGGAACTTTGATACAACTTATTTGGATTGTGGTGGTGGTTCAGCCACACTAAGCATTTGTCAAAACTCACTCACAGATCTGAACACAAAGAAGGTGAATTTTACGGCATATAAATTTACAGATCAATGAAGAAATAAGTAAAAAGCCAGCCAAAAGACACAGCACATGGAAATGGCAGAACCAACAAGTAAACTCAGGAAGATTGTTCTCCATAACCCATGCACATTCTTGTTTTTTAAATTTTTTTAAGTGTCTTATTATTTTTGACAGAGACAGAGCATGACCAGGGGAGGGGCAGAGAGAGAGGGAGACACAGAATCTGAAGCAGGCTCTGGGATCCCAGCTGTCAGCACAGAGCCCAACATGGGGCATGGACCCACAAACCGTGAGATCATGACCTGAGCTGAAGTCAGATGCTTAACCGACTGAGCCACCGGTTCAGTGCCCCAACCCTTGTGTATTCTACTACACAAACAGTCTTTCGGTCACATTCTCATTGCCTTATGAAGGATTATTACCAAATGAGTTATTAGAAGGTCCCTTGTCTGTATTATAACTTCCGAAAGGGAATATTTTATATATCATCAGATAGAATATGTCTTAATAAAAACACTGTATCCACTGGGCACCTGGGTGGCTCAGTCGGTTAAGCACAAGACTCATGGATTCCACTCAGATCATGATCTCACAGTTGGTGAGTTTGAGTCCCGTGTCAGGCTCTGCACTGACCTCGTGGAGCCTGCTTTGGATTCTCTGTCTCCCTCTCTCTCTCTCTGCCCCTCCCCTACTTGCTCTCTCTCAAAAATAAATAAATGTTAAAAAACCCCATATCCGTATTCCCTTGCATAAATCTACTTTCAGGAGCATCTGGAGTACTACTTGTTTTCAACAGGGAATTGAATAAATTAATGCCTTGGATTTGTTATTTTTTTTTTAGAATCAGAACTTTTTTAACATTTAAAAATATTAATCAAATCTATTTCAGTATTCCCATCTGTTCCCCAAATCAGACTCTCTTTAAGATGGCAATTATGACTTTAACTCTATAAAGCTTTTCTCTCCAAGAATACAGGTTGATGTATGCACCATGACTTCTTCTAGTCCATTAATCAATAAGCATGCACAGACACTTAAAGTAATAGTGATGGGGAGTCCTGTTAAAACGAAAAAAGTTAATGGTCCTTTTCATCAAGTGCAGGCTAATCAGGAAATTATGTCTCCTCTCATAATTGATAACTCTTATAATTCTCTAGAGATTTACTGTCATCAACAGGTTGAAATACCCCTATTATATTGAACAGCAATTTAGAAATCTAAAGAGTAGGAAAAAACAAGGGTTTGGAATGTAGCAGTGTTTTCTATCATAAATTGTTTAGTAAATGAACATGCAGATTATTCCAGGCTCACATTGCTTACTTGGATGTTTGAAACCACTTAGAAATTCAGTACTTAAAATTTATCTATAAATACATTAAACTCTCAAAGAACCTGCAGTATTAATTGTTGACTGGGGATTTCATCAAGCAAACAAATTATTCAGACAGAATAATGTGTGTCCTTGTTTGCTGGATTTCCCCAGGAGGTAAAACAATAAATCTCAAACCTTAAAGCCACCAAATTTATTTATCTTCTGGAATAAGTACTTTTTTTCCCCCTTCTGCAATGAACCCTGCAAAAAATAAAATGCCTTGAAATTTATTGTTTTAAAAAGAGAAAATCCTTTCCTAACTAGAATTTGAGTACTATATTTCAAAGATTACTGAAAGGGCTTTTTATCAATGACATATTCTATATGCCAAAATATTTGAGCATGAACACACTGGAATCGGGGGGGGGGAGTATTGTCATCTTTTGAAGATCTTCTGTGGAAAATACCATGAGTTTGTAATCAAGTCACTTATTTATTCTTTTTTTTTAATTTATTTATTTTTTTAATATATGAAATTTACTGTCAAATTGGTTTCCATACAACACCCAGTGCTCATCCCAAAAGGTGCCCTCCTCAATACCCATCACCCACCCTCCCCTCCCTCCCACCCCCCATCAACCCTCAGTTTGTTCTCAGTTTTTAACAGTTTCTTATGCTTTGGCTCTCTCCCACTCTAACCTCTTTTTTTTTTTTCCTTCCCCTCCCCCATGGGTTTCTGTTACGTTTCTCAGGATCCACATAAGAGTGAAACCATATGGTATCTGTCTTTCTCTGTATGGCTTATTTCACTTAGCATCACACTCTCCAGTTCCATCCATGTTGCTACAAAAGGCCATATTTCATTTTTTCTCATTGCCACGTAGTATTCCATTGTGTATATAAACCACAATTTCTTTATCCATTCATCAGTTGATGGACATTTAGGCTCTTTCCATAATTTGGCTATTGTTGAGAGTGCCGCTATAAACATTGGGGTACAGGTGCCCCTATGCATCAGTACTCCTGTATCCCTTGGATAAATTCCTAGCAGTGCTATTGCTGGGTCATAGGGTAGGTCTATTTTTAATTTTCTGAGGAACCTCCACACTGCTTTCCAGAGCGGCTGCACCAATTTGCATTCCCACCAACAGTGCAAGAGGGTTCCCGTTTCTCCACATCCTCTCCAGCATCTATAGTCTCCTGATTTCTTCATTTTGGCCACTCTGACTG
Organism: Panthera uncia; assembly: GCF_023721935.1. Taxonomy (NCBI): domain Eukaryota; kingdom Metazoa; phylum Chordata; class Mammalia; order Carnivora; family Felidae; genus Panthera; species Panthera uncia. The sequence continues at coordinate 2,944,817 of NW_026057589.1, read as the reverse complement.
GCGTGAGGTGGTATCTGAGTGTGGTTTTGATTTGTATTTCCCTGATAAGGAGCGACGTTGAGCATCTTTTCATGTGCCTGTTGGCCATCCGGATGTCTTCTTTAGAGAAGTGTCTATTCATGTTTTCTGCCCATTTCTTCACTGGGTTATTTGTTTTTCGGGTGTGGAGTTTGGTGAGCTCTTTATAGATTTTGGATACTAGCCCTTTGTCCGATATGTCATTTGCAAATATCTTTTCCCATTCCGTGGGTTGCCTTTTAGTTTTGTTGGTTGTTTCCTTTGCTGTGCAGAAGCTTTTTATCTTCATAAGGTCCCAGTAATTCACTTTTGCTTTTAATTCCCTTGCCTTTGGGGATGTGCCAAGTAAGATATTGCTACGGCTGAGGTCAGAGAGGTCTTTTCCTGCTTTCTCCTCTAAGGTTTTGATGGTTTCCTGTCTCACATTCAGGTCCTTTATCCATTTTGAGTTTATTTTTGTGAATGGTGTGAGAAAGTGGTCTAGTTTCAACCTTCTGCATGTTGCTGTCCAGTTCTCCCAGCACCATTTGTTAAAGAGACTGTCTTTTTTCCATTGGATGTTCTTTCCTGCTTTGTCAAAGATGAGTTGGCCATACGTTTGTGGGTCTAGTTCTGGGGTTTCTATTCTATTCCATTGGTCGATGTGTCTGTTTTTATGCCAATATCATGCTGTCTTGATGATTACAGCTTTGTAGTAGAGGCTAAAGTCTGGGATTGTGATGCCTCCTGCTTTGGTCTTCTTCTTCAAAATTACTTTGGCTATTCGGGGCCTTTTGTGGTTCCATATGAATTTTAGGATTGCTTGTTCTAGTTTCGAGAAGAATGCTGGTGCAATTTTGATTGGGATTGCATTGAATGTGTAGATAGCTTTGGGTAGTATTGACATTTTGACAATCTTTATTCTTCCAATCCATGAGCAGGGAATGTCTTTCCATTTCTTTATATCTTCTTCAATTACCTGCATAAGCTTTCTATAGTTTTCAGCATACGGATCTTTTACATCTTTGGTTAGATTTATTCCTAGGTATTTTATGCTTCTTGGTGCAATTGTGAATGGGATCAGTTTCTTCATTTGTCTTTCTGTTGCTTCATTGTTAGTGTATAAGAATGCAACTGATTTCTGTACATTGATTTTGTATCCTGCAACTTTGCTGAATTCATGTATCAGTTCTAGCAGACTTTTGGTGGAGTCTATCGGATTTTCCATGTATAATATCATGTCATCTGCAAAAAGCGAAAGTTTGACTTCATCTTTGCCAATTTTGATGCCTTTGATTTCCTTTTGTTGTCTGATTGCTGAAGCTAGAACTTCCAGCACTATGTTAAACAACAGCAGTGAGAGTGGGCATCCCTGTCGTGTTCCTGATCTCAGGGAAAAAGCTCTCAGTTTTTCCCCGTTGAGGATGATGTTAGCTGTGGGCTTTTCATAAATGGCTTTTATGATCTTTAAGTATGTTCCTTCTATCCCGACTTTCTCAAGGGTTTTTATTAAGAAAGGGTGCTGGATTTTGTCAAAGGCCTTTTCTGCATCGATTGACAGGATCATATGGTTCTTCTCTTTTTTTTTGTTAATGTGATGTATCACGTTGATCGATTTGCGAATGTTGAACCAGCCCTGCATCCCAGGAATGAATCCCACTTGATCATGGTGAATAATTCTTTTTATATGCCATTGAATTCGATTTGCTAGTATCTTATTGAGAATTTTTGCATCCATATTCATCAGGGATATTGGCCTGTAGTTCTCTTTTTTTACTGGGTCTCTGTCTGGTTTAGGAACCAAAGTAATACTGGCTTCATAGAATGAGTCTGGAAGTTTTCCTTCCCTTTCCATTTCTTGGAATAGCTTGAGAAGGATAGGTATTATCTCTGCTTTAAACGTCTGGTAGAACTCCCCTGGGAAGCCATCTGGTCCTGGACTCTTATTTGTTGGGAGATTTTTGATAACCGATTCAATTTCTTCGCTGGTTATGGGTCTGTTCAAGCTTTCTATTTCCTCCTGATTGAGTTTTGGAAGGGTGTGGGTGTTTAGGAATTTGTCCATTTCTTCCAGGTTGTCCAGTTTGTTGGCATATAATTTTTCATAGTATTCCCTGATAATTGTTTGTATCTCTGAGGGATTGGTTGTAATCATTCCATTTTCATTCATGATTTTATCTATTTGGGTCATCTCCCTTTTCTTTTTGAGAAGCCTGGCTAGAGGTTTGTCAATTTTGTTTATTTTTTCAAAAAACCAACTCTTGGTTTCGTTGATCTGCTCTACAGTTTTTTTAGATTCTATATTGTTTATTTCTGCTCTGATCTTTATTATTTCTCTTCTTCTGCTGGGTTTAGGCTGCCTTTGCTGTTCTGCTTCTATTTCCTTTAGGTGTGCTGTTAGATTTTGTATTTGGGATTTTTCTTGTTTCTTGAGATAGGCCTGGATTGCAATGTATTTTCCTCTCAGGACTGCCTTCGCTGCATCCCAAAGCGTTTGGATTGTTGTATTTTCATTTTCGTTTGTTTCCATATATTTTTTAATTTCTTCTCTAATTGCCTGGTTGACCCACTCATTCGTTAGTAGGGTGTTCTTTAACCTCCATGCTTTTGGAGGTTTTCCAGACTTTTCCCTGTGGTTGATTTCAAGCTTCATAGCATTGTGGTCTGAAAGTATGCATGGTATAATTTCAATTCTTGTAAACTTATGAAGGGCTGTTTTGTGACCCAGTATGTGATCTATCTTGGAGAATGTTCCATGTGCACTCGAGAAGAAAGTATATTCTGTTGCTTTGGGATGCAGAGTTCTAAATATATCTGTCAAGTCCATCTGATCCAATGTATCATTCAGGGCCCTTGTTTCTTTATTGACTGTGTGTCTAGATGATCTATCCATTTCTGTAAGTGGGGTGTTAAAGTCCCCTGCAATGACCACATTCTTATCAATAAGGTTGCTTATGTTTATGAGTAATTGTTTTATATATTTGGGGGCTCCGGTATTCGGCGCATAGACATTTATAATTGTTAGCTCTTCCTGATGGATAGACCCTGTAATTATTATATAATGCCCTTCTTCATCTCTTGTGACAGCCTTTAATTTAAAGTCTAGTTTGTCTGATATAAGTATGGCTGCTCCAGCTTTCTTTTGACTTCCAGTAGCATGATAAATAGTTCTCCATCCCCTCACTTTCAATCTGAAGGTGTCCTCAGGTCTAAAATGAGTCTCTTGTAGACAGAAAATAGATGGGTCTTGTTTTTTTTATCCATTCTGAAAGCCTATGTCTTTTGGTTGGCACATTTAATCCATTTACATTCAGTGTTATTATAGAAAGATACGGGTTTAGAGTCATTGTGATGTCTTTATGTTTTATGCTTGTAGTGATGTCTCTGGTACTTTGTCTCACAGGATCCCCCTTAGGATCTCTTGTAGGGCTGGTTTAGTGGTGACGAATTCCTTCAGTTTTTGTTTGTTTGGGAAGACCTTTATCTCTCCTTCTATTCTAAATGACAGACTTGCTGGATAAAGGATTCTCGGATGCATATTTTTTCTGTTTAGCACACTGAAGATATCGTGCCAATCCTTTCTGGCCTGCCAAGTTTCAAAAGAGAGATCAGTCACGAGTCTTATAGGTCTCCCTTTATATGTGATGGCACGTTTATCCCTTGCTGCTTTCAGAATTTTCTCTTTATCCTTATATTTTGCCAGTTTCACTATGATATGTCGTGCAGAAGATCGATTCAAGTTACATCTGAAGGGAGTTCTTTGTGCCTCTTGGATTTCAATGCCTTTTTCCTTCCCCAGGTCAGGGAAGTTCTCAGCTATAATTTCTTCAAGTACCCCTTCAGCACCTTTCCCTCTCTCTTCCTCCTCTGGGATACCAATTATGCGTATATTATTTCTTTTTAGTGTATCACTTAGTTCTCTAATTTTCCCCTCATACTCCTGGATTTTTTTATCTCTCTTTCTCTCAGCTTCCTCTTTTTCCATAACTTTATCTTCTAGTTCACCTATTCTCTCCTCTGCCTCTTCAATCCGAGCTGTCGTCGTTTCCATTTTGTTTTGCATTTCGTTTAAAGCGCTTTTCAGCTCCTCGTGACTGTTCCTTAGTCCCTTGATCTCTGTGGCAAGAGATTCTCTGCTGTCCTCTATACTGTTTTCAAGCCCAGTGATTAATTTTATGACTATTATTCTAAATTCACTTTCTGTTATATTATTTAAATCCTTTTTGATCAGTTCATTCGCTGTTGTTATTTCCTGGAGATTCTTCTGAGGGGAATTCTTCCGTTTGGTCATTTTGGATAGTCCCTGGAGTGGTGAGGACCTGCAGGGCACTTTCCCTGTGCTGTCGTGTATAAATGGAGTTGGTGGGCGGGGCCGCAGTCCGACCTGATGTCTGCCCCCAGCCCACCGCTGGGGCCACAGTCAGACTGGTGTGTGCCTTCTCTTCCCCTCTCCTAGGGGCGGGATTCACTGTGGGGTGGCGTGGCCCGTCTGGGCTACTTGCACACTGCCAGGCTTGTGTTGCTGGGGATCTGGTGTATTAGCTGGGGTGGGTAGGCAAGGTGCACGGGGGCAGGAGGGGCAGGCTTAGCTCGCTTCTCCTTAGGTGATCCACTTCAGGAGGGGCCCTGTGGCAGCGGGAGGGAGTCGGATCCGCTGCCGGAGGTTTGGCTGCGCAGAAGCACAGAATTGGGTGTTTGCGCAGAGCGAGCAAGTTCCCTGGCAGGAACTGGTTCCCTTTGGGATTTTGGCTGGGGGATGGGAGAGGGAGATGGCGCTGGCGAGCGCTTTTGTTCCCCACCAAATTGAGCTCTGTCATCCGGGGGCTCAGCAGCTCTCCCTCCCTTTGTCCTCCAGCCTTCCCGGTTTCTGAGCAGAGCTGTTAACTTATGACCTCCCAGACGCTAAGTCGCGCTTGCTGTCGGAACACAGTCCGTCTGGCCCCTCTGCTTTTGCCAGCCAGACTCGGGGGCTCTGCTTGGCCGGCGAGCCACCCCTCCACCCCGGCTCCCTCCTGCCAGTCTGTGGAGCGCGCACCGCCTCGCCGCCCTTCCTACCCTCTTCCGTGGGCCTCTCGTCTGCGCTTGGCTCTGGAGACTCCGTTCTGCTAATCCTCTGGCGGTTTTCTGGGTTCTTCAGGTAGGTGTAGGTGGAATCTAAGTGATCAGCAGGACGTGCGGTGAGCCCAGTGTCCTCCTACGCCGCCATCTTCCCTCCCAAAAGTCACTTATTTATTCTTTCAAATCCTCTGTATTGAGCACACAGTATATGAAGAGTCTAGAGTCACCAAGACAGTATAGGATAGAACATGCCAAAAGAGACTGAGAATTTCAACAAGTTGTCTCCAAATATCTGGGGCTCAAAGGTGGTTAATATCCAAGCCTAGCCTGGAACCCATTTTTCTAGCACTTTTCCAGAAATTTCCCATAGTACCTTGATGCCACAAAAGGATCAATTTATTTCATTAAACAAATGGCAGTTTCCACTAGAATTTAATGTCTTTACTGGTTAATTTGTTAAGTACTGTATATCTGAGTTGTTTTAAATATCCAAGCCAGCAACATCAGTCTTGACCAGAGAACCATTATTAACAAGGGTAAGGGATTGAAGATTTGCAAGGAATACAATTTACAAAGGATCTTGTGAAGGACACTGTCATGCCGTCTAGCAATTTAGGCAGTATTGTGTTGGGAAAAGTGATAAGGCACTTGAATTAGACAATTCTTAATTTGAATCAAAGCTGTGATATTTTGTACAGCTGTGACTACAAGCAAATTAATCCATGCATATGTTCCCGTTTCTTTTTCTGTAAAGTGGGATTAATATAAGAGGAAGAGTTCAATAAATAGCTCTTTGTATTAGCCACAAGTAAAAACAACTTCTATGCAATGTACACATCTATCTTTAAGGTAGATATTTTTACCTTTTTACTTTTTTGTTACTTTTTTTCCTTTATTATCTTTTCACCTCATTACCTTTTTGTTGTCCTTGTTGTTGTTCAAACTGAGGCTTAGTGAAGTTCTCAAGATTATGTCGTTGTAAAGTGATAGGGACAGGATTGGAAACTAAGCAGTCTGGGGCACCAGCCTGCACTGCTAATGTTGCACTACACTGCAGAACAGAGAGAATAAAATGACATAATTCACATGACAACCTAGCAACCCTGCTGACATATGGCAGACATGCCATCCATTGTCTAGTACAATTAATGAAGGGAGTAATCTATAGGTGCGATGAATAAGAGACTGAAAAATTGGTTTGGGGAAGAACCATTATGATACAAAACTGGTCTGAACATTTAGGAGCACCACAGATCCCACTTTTTATTTATGCCAATGGCTCTGAATGGGGAACAATTCTGCCTTCCCCTCCGGGGGATGTCCAGAGATGTTTTTGATTGTCATGATTAGAGAGAGGCTGTTAAATCTCTAATGGGCAGAAGCCAGTGACACCACAAATCGTCCTACAGTGCACACACAGTAGCCATTAACCCTCATGGCAAAAGATTGTCCAGTCCAAAAATAGCATTGTATCACTGTTGAGAAACTCTGATATATGTCGTCTGACAATTTTAATTTATCATGCTAGGTTAGATGCAGGCCCTGTGTAAAGAAAAGTGTATCAACTTCTTATATTTGCCAGAACTCTCTCAAGATTGGATTCACACAGGAATCCATCAGGGATTCTGATTTTAAAGACTTGAGCTCATTCTAGAAATTTACACTTTCAACACTTCACACCTTCAGGTAATTCTGATGTAGGTGGCTTAATTGGCCCTGTTTTAAACAGAAGAGCCTCCAGTTGTAACTCTGCTCTACCTGATACTATGGGCTAGGAAGTGTAGAGGTGCCAGAAGCAGTCAGCTTAATAATAGCTGTCGTCATAAACCCCATGCTGATGTTCTGCCACTCCTCTGGTTCTTCCCAGCCAGCTTCCGTATCAGGCTAGCACCCTGTAGTTGAGGAGCAAAAGACATATTACAGGCAAGGAAGTGTGAGTTATGGTCTGACAAGGAGGTGCTAATAACTCCACTGAAACTTAGAAATATTCCTTTCTCTCTGTGCCAAATGGGTAGGGGAGAGAGTGGAAACAGGTGTTAAAAGAATTCAGCGTGAAGCCAAAGTCTATAGTAAAGCCAAGACAATATGTGCTGGAGAAAGAAGGGACAGCAGCTGGTGCAGTGAAGAGAAGAAGGGGTTAGAATCACAGAGAGTTGAAGAGTTTATAAGTGGTAAGTATGGAGGATTCCAGTTCAAAATGCATTTGAAAAAATTTCAACAGGTTGCTTAAACTCTCTGAGGCAGTAGTTTTCTATGCTGGATGTAAGTTGGAATCACCTGGGGGGCTCTAAAATAAATACCAATATCTGGGCCCCACTGTAGACCAATTAGATCATGATCTCTGGAGATGGGCACAGAGTATCAATATTCTTTTACTGTTCCCATAGTAATTCTAATATGCAAGCCAGAGTTGAAAACCACTGCTCTAAACATTATCTTTCTCTTGTCAGGAAACAACTACACAATCAGACCATGAACATAAAGATTTCAGCAAGAGATCTGGGGCTAAGCACACCAAATGTTCGTTGTTGTTGCTATTTTTATGATTGCTATTGTTGCTGCTGATGCTATTGTTATCCTAGTTATATTTCTCACTTTATGATGTTGAGTACCTTATTCATGTCTATATCCTCATCTGGAAGAGGGAAATAAGTAAGATTTATAACCCAACATTGCTATAAAAATAATAAGGGGATATACATTTTTGATATATAATTTTCATAAATATTAGTTTTTTTTCTTAGAAACTACTGCATTAACTTGCATTAAGAGGGAATTTGAAAATCTCCCTGATAAAGATGATATTCTTAAGGGTCAAATGTACAATAACACCCTATGAGAAACAAGTATTTCATAAAATAAACTATTACTGCTATTATTACCTGTACGAGGAACTGTGTATGTTTGTTTTTAACTTATTAAATTTCCAAGCGCTCTTAGGAGGTATTATGTTTCCATTTAACAGATGAAGAGGAGTGTACACACAGTGATAGGATCAGAATTTGAACATAGAACTTTCATGCTGAATTATTTCCCGTCACCAATATTCTTAGTACTCAGGAGAATAATGGCCCATAAGTGGGATGGGCCACTAAATGCATTGTCATCATTTTTAAATCATTTGGCTTGGGCCCCAGCAATCCCACCCTGCTGGGTGGAGTTCTGGGATTTTATACACACAGCTATCAGGAAATGGCTGCGAACAATGCCCTGAAGTATCAGAGAACATAGGGTCAGAAATTGGAAAGCAAATCACCTGGAGAAATTCCCAAGGCCATGTGCAGGCACACTTGGCAATCTTCTGCTGCTGACAGGGCTGCATATGCCAAATTGAGTTAATGGAACAGAAAAGAACAGGTGATAGAATTTAGCTAGCTTTATTTTTCTCAAACATGACATCTCTGCTTTTTATATGTCATGGTCACTGGCATGGCCCTTGGTTAATGGATTATATCAGGAACTTCTGGTTCAGAGAAGCTCTGAGTCTTATCTAAGATCTTTCAGTCAGCTGGCATTCAAGAAACCTAGTATGACCTTCTTTTCACTCTGACATGGAAAGTCCCAGGCTCTTGCTTACTGAACCCTTGCATTAACTTTGAAATGTTATTTATGACAGCTAGGCAATATGCTATGTATTATAACTATCATGAATATTAATTTTAACTTGATTGAAATGGCAGGAGGTAGCCCTGCAGCTTTTTTTGTTTGTTTGTTTAAGCAAAAATCATAGTATTGGTGTCAAATATTCAGAATATCGTCACCCAGATGCATCAAAATTTAAGAAAATTTGAGAAGAGACTCTACTTCTGCACGGTAATGTTTCTGAGGTCTAGAATAGTACTCATATATGTAATATTAAAAGTGCTTTGATCCTTGAAATCACTGTTAGAGAAGGACAAAATCCCGATCCCCATTTTGCAGATGAAGGAAATTGAGGCTTCAAGAAGCTAAGTGACTTGTTTGAGGTTACTGAGCTCAGACGGAAGATACGATGAAAACAATAGCGTTTACTCCATGTCTGGAAGGCTTGTCTTAGAAGCATACCTGGAAGTGATAGAGCAATGTCTTCTTAGTCATATAATAAGGTTTTGTGTGATATCTGATAAAATACTAAGTACAGGCAACCAGGGTGTGTGTGTGTGTGTGTGTGTGTGTGTGTGTGTGTGTGTATGTGTGTGTGTGTGTTTCTATTTAGCAGGAAGGCTGGGGAGGTTACCCGGTTACATGTATACCAATTATTCATCTATTCTTGCTTTCAAAAAATAGGATGGCACATTAGCCAAACTAAATAATAGTATGGTGCCCAGACATGAGGAAGAGATAGTAAGATATGGTACTGCTGTTTTGCAGTTTTTCTCTTTCCATGTTTTACCTGCCCTTCATTGGTATACAGATGCTGGCATCTCTCTTTTTGATTACCACAATGAGTTAATTAACATTCCCTTCATCACATGCTTACAAACTTTTTTTTTCCTTTTGATGAGAACTTTTTTTAAGTTCATTTATTAATTTTGAGAAAGAGAGCACAAGCAGAGGAGAGGCAGAGAGAAGAAGAGACAGAATCCGAGCAGGCTCTATGTGTTCAGCCTAGAGCCCGATGTAGGGCTCGAACTCATGACTGTGAGATCGTGAACGCTTCACTGACTGGGCCACCCAGGCGCCCCATGAGGAGAACTTTTAAAATCTCTTGGCAACTTTCATATACAATGTAGTATTGTTAATTATAGTCACCATGCTGTACATTATATTCCCAGAATTTAACTTTTTTTTTGTAATTGAAGTATAGTTGACATACAATAGTATATGTTTCAGGTATATGGCAGTGATTTGACAATTATATACATTATGAAATACGCAGCATGATAAGCATAGTCACCATCTGTCATCACACTGTTATTACAGTATTATTGACTATATTCCCTGATGCTGTGCTTTTCATCTTTGTGACTTTTTTTTTTTTTTTTTTTATGACTGGCAGTTTGTACCTCTTAATCTCCATCACCTATTTCACCCATCCCCTCCACCTACCTCCCATTTGGCAATTACCAGTTTGTCCTCTGTATTTATGAATCTGGTTTTGTTTTGTGATCGTTTCTTCATTTGGGTTTTTTTTTAATTTGTTTTGTTTTTGTTTTAGATACCACATTTAGGTGAAATCATATAGTATTTGTCTTTCTATTTCTGACTGACTTAGCATAATGCCCTCTGAGTTCATCCATGGTGGTGCAAAAGGTAAGATTTCATTCTTTTTTATGGCTAAGTAATCACTGTGTATATATGCCAGATCTTTTTTAGCCATTCATCTATCAATGGCCATTTAGGTCTTGACAATTGTCAGTAATACTGTGATGCACATAGGGATGCAAATGTCTTTTCAAATTAGTGTTTTAGTTTTTTTAGGTGCATACCTATAAGTGGAATTACTGGATTGCATGGTATGTCTATTTTTTAATTTATTGAGGAACTTCCACGCTGTTTTTTCCATAGTGGCTTCACCAGTTTACATTCCCACCAATAGTGCATGAGGTTTCCCTTTTCTCCACATCCTCAGATGCTTGCATTTTTAATCTTTTATGTTTTGGAAATGTTAGAACATAGTAGCGATTTTAAACTGCCATAAGCAGTCTTTTAAAAATATATATCAAACCCAATTCTCTCATCTCTCACGCTAGACCCAAGAAACACTTATACGCTTAATGGTGTCGATTTGCAAGGATGATAAATGGGCCCATCTGTCCACACCAACTGGTTCACAAAATTAAAGTGGGGAGTAAGAAAAATATAAAAGGAACACAGAAGGCAATTGTTTCTACTTTTTGAGCTTGGCAGACATTTTCGAGAGGGAGTCCCATATTACAAAATCTGACCCCTATTAAGTATAATATAAATGCTATATCCTTTATGTGAGTCTTACCGCCCCATCTCCCAAATCTCAGAGAGTTCTCTTAGTACTTTGGATAAGTTATCTCTCTTAACCTCTATAACAAACCTCCAAAGCTGTTGTTGTCATCCATAATTTACAGAGGTTTTCATAGTAGAATTCCAGAGCAGTAAGCAGACTCTGAAATCTAATATAAATGGACTTTGACCCTTAAGAGATAGCAACAGCTAACACACTTCATATTGGTATTTTCCATATGAAAATACCACATGGTATTTTACTTTATTTTACTTTTTAAGCTGGTTTATAATTTTTATTTCTCTCACACAGCTTTCTGAGGATATGTGTCTGAAGCATGTGTGTAGGAGGGGGGATCACACCCTACTTCAAAGATCTTTTGAAAGGACAGAAAGTATTTGAAGATGAGTCTTTATGGCCCTTCATTTGTCTATCCACCATAAAATATTCCCTGAATGTTCTTTACATTCCAATCAATATGCTGAGTCATAATAAAAACTCACCAGATATAGTTTTTAATGTGCCTATTATAGTATAAAATATGATAATTCAAGGAAGTCATTTATTTAACCCACAAACATTGAGTGAATTCTTCATAGGTGAGTTCTAGGATGATACAGGATTATATTGGTTACACAGGGTAATCAGGTATGTTTGCTTCCCCTGAGGAGCTAGAGATATATTTTGTAGTGTGTGTGTGTGTGTGTGTGTGTGTGTGTGTGTGTGTGTGTGTGTTGGGAAAAGGGATTGAGTTGTTCATAGCTAAAACATTATATTGTACTATTATTTTTGGGTTCCTGGACCTAATTCCAGCATGGGGGGGGTGGGGCTTCCCCACACACCACCAAGCAGTTCTCAGACTCCAGCAGTGTGTCTGGAGACAGCATCAGATCCCACAGGTTAAAGCTTTGTCCCACAAGGATGCCCTCCACCCTACTCCAGATGCCATCTGCAAGCCCAGAGTGTCACCTACAATTCTGACCTCCTGGCTACAAATTGGCGGTTTCAATAACCCTCTCTGACTCAGGATGCCAATTGAAAGTTCAAGTTGGTACCTGTACTTCCGACCAACTGGCTATCAGAGATTCCCATGACCCCCTTCTCTGTTGGTTTAATTTGCTAGAGCAGCTCACACAACTCAGAGAAACATTTTACTGACTACTGGTTTATTATAAGAAGATACAACTCAGCAACAGCCAGATGGAAAAGTCATATAGAGCAAGATATGAAGGACCACAGAGATTCCTTGTCTTCTCCAGGCACCATTCTCCCCAAATCATGTGTTCACCAACCTGGAGGCTCCCCAAACACAGTCCTTTTGAGTTTTTATGGAGGCTTCATTACAAAGGCATGGTTGATTAAGTAATTGTCCCTTAGTTGAATTCAGTGTTTAACCCCTCTCTCCTCCCAGAAGATTGAGGGTGGGGCTGAAATTTCCAATCTTCTAATCACAGGGTAGATTCCACTGGTGACCAGTCCCCATCCTTAGGTTCTTTTCAAAAGCACTGAATTAACATAATAAACAGCACCTTTTTCATGCTCTTCACCTAGGAAGTTCCAAGGGTTTTTTTAGAAGCTCTGTGCTAGAAATGAGGGCAAAGACCAAATATATTTTTCTTGTTATAAATCACAATATTACTATTGTAATTATCTCTTTCTTAAAATATGATATGGAAATGTGGAAAGGGCATTTCAAGCAAATCAAACAGTGAGGAAAAATAGAGTTACAGATATATTGAGGAGCACAGAAGACCTTGGGGGAGAAAATGACTCTGAGCTGAGTCTTGGAATTCAAATGATATGAATCTCACAGGGTGGCTCAGCAGCAGCGCTGACTTCAACTGGGAACTCACTAGAAAGGTGAAGTCTTGGGTTCTACCCTAGACCTGTTGATTCAGAGAATTCTGGGACTGGGTACCAGCATTCTGTGCATTGACATATTCTCCTGGTGATGCTAAAACAGGGTAACATTTGAGAGTTCGTGGATGTTAAAGAGGCATGGAATATATGACTACACATTTGGTGTCCCCTCAGGTTCCCCATCTGCAAAATAATACCACCTTATTTGGCATTTTGTCAGAGTGGGAGCAGATATTGTAAACAGAAGTCCTTAATTCAGGCCTCTCTAAATGATACTTCCATAAATACTGTGTGGAGAAATTATTCCAGATATATATGTATATATATATATATATCATGTTTTATTATGTAAAGAAATACCCAAGAAAGTATAGCTATAGATAAATGAGCTTATATGTGTGAAAATAGATATATTTGTATGTATACATATCTATTATAGATTACAAAACAATCACTCAAATGAATATTACCTCCTTCAAAGAGTAAACACTTAGAAGGCTGCACATGTCCCTACTATAATTCTATTGTCTAAAAGCCTAGATACATACATAGCTATTTAGGTAGGAAAGCAATAGGTACATAGGTAGATAAATAGGTAGGTAGGTTGGTAGGTAGATAGGTAGGTAGATAAGAGAAGCACATAAAATATTACAACTTTTGAATTTCGTTGGTGGGTTGTGGGTATTTTCTCACTATTCTTTCTTTATTCCTGTATGTGTGATGATTTTCATAATAAAGTTTTAGAGAGAAAAAAAGCCTGTTAGCTTCATCTTTGGAAGCTATCCCCAGAGCATTTTTGTATGATACAGAAATCAAATTCATTACCTCACTTCTTTTTTTTTTTTTTTTTTTTTTACTTCTTCATCACTACTGACTCTGAAATGCTTTTAGGTGTTGTCTCGTAGCAAAATATCCACACAAGTTAAACATCCCAACTACTTGGGATTTGCAGAGGATACATCATGAACTACTTATAAAACAGTGATTCTCAAAGTTGACTTCACATTAAACCACCAACACTAAAAGTTATCAATGCTCAAATCCCACCCATAGAGATTGTAACGTACTCAGTTCAATGTGAAACTCAAGCATTCCCCCTTTTAACTTCCTCAAGTTATTCCAAAGTGTACTCACAGGGGTTGAAACTCCAAGTCAGAATGTGAGGTCTCAGTCTGTGATTTAAGGTGTTGCATGTGGAATCTTGAACTTATAGTTTCCAGTGAAAGAATCAATGCTCTGATTATGTTATTTTTAGTATGAAAATGTGATTTCTGTTTGTAACTCATCGTAGAAACATTGTGGTGGGAGGAGAGGGGATAGCCTGACTGCTAATAAGGGAAATGCTAAAGATCTACATCATAAAAATGATGACACGGCCCTCAAAAAACAAAATTGGTCTTAATACCCTTCAGAGGCTATTAAAGGATTTAAAAATAGAATAATTTGATGAAAAACTAGCTTCTAGAGATAAAGACTTTGGGGCAGCTCGGTGGCCCAGTCATTTAAGGGTCTGATTTAAGGCCTGGCACAGGGCTTGATCTCATGAACCATGAGATCATGACCTGAGCCAAAATAAAGCGTCAGACCCTTAACCAACTGAGACACCTCGGTGTCCCCAAACACCATGATTTTGTAACTATTCCCTAACGTAGCTCAAAGACCAAAGAAAAACTGCACACAGTCAATCTCAAGGTCCCCTTCTTTCTCCCTTTCTTCTGTCTTTCACACAAGCACATTCATACAGGCGCATATACATTTTCTCTCTGTTTCTGTCTTTTGTATGCATACATACACACAAACACACTTGTGTACACCCCATCCCACTGCCACAAGCACACACACACACAAACTTCCATACGTGTATAGAATAATAAATATTTCCTCTTATTCTTTCATATACTACTTTTGGTTCATTCTTGGCTCCCATATGTATTTTTATCATGAAAACATTATTTTTTAATTTTTTAAACATTTATTTTTGCAGGGCAGAGACAGAGTGTGAGCAGGGGAGGGACAGAGAGAGAAGGAGCCACAGAATCCGAAGCAGGCTCTAGGCTCTGAGCTGTCAGCACAGAGCCTGATGTGGGGCTTGAACCCATGAACCATGAGATCATGACCTGAACTGAAGTTGGATACTTAATCAACTGAGCCACTTAGGGGCCCCAACATGAAAACGGTGTTTATTTATATAGTTTTGATTCAAGATTCTTTGAAGCAAGACCTTATTTGTTAGTTCTTCTGGTTCAAAAATATTAACAGCATGCTAAAAGGACACACATCTGATTTTAATTCACTATTCAGCATATAATTTGACATTGGTTGTACACATGCATTCTTTGTTCTTCTTATGTTTTTTTTTGTTAAATCATTTCCCCTGAATCTGAAGATTCTGCACAATATTCAGCTGAAGCAGACTTTAGGACTTGTAGCAACATATTTTACCAAAATTATTAATATTTCATCAGAAATTAGCAAAAAGGTACAGCTTTGGGTCATTTTATACCAGCCATTCACACCTTCTCTTGAAGTATAACACTCCTGTAAGTTTTGTTGATATTTAAGATGCCCAATTATGTTAAAAACTACTTCCTGTCATGCAGAATGATGTAAGAAAGTATTAAAGAGAACAGAGAGATCAATTCCAAAATATGAGCCTAGGGAGCCATTCTCAACAATGCTTTCAGCTATTTTAGAAGAGAGAGAGTTTGGGAAACTAAGAGGGAAGGAGAGAGGATAATGTGGTGTAGACAAAGCAGGGGAGAATGTCATAGTTTTAAAAAGCAACAAAAAATTTCATCTACTTATTCATAAATTCATTCAAGATTATTGAGGACAGGGGCACCTGGCTGGCTCAGTTGGTTAAGCATCCAACTTCAGCACAGGTCATGATCTCGTGGTTCACAAGTTCAAGCCCCGCGTCGGGCTCTGTGCTGACAGCTCAGAGCCTGGAGCCTGCTTCGAATTCTGTGTCTCCTTCTCTCTGCTCCTCCCCAAATCGTGCTCTGTCTCTTAAAAATAAATAAACAAAAAAATTTAAAAAGATTATCGAGGACATTCTTTGTTAGACATTAAATTAGGTGGTCTTAAAATTGCCAAATTGTGTCTAATGTCAGCCACAGGTCACATTCTTTTCATAAATATTTACTGAGCACTGACTACATCTTAGGCCTAAGAAGGAAGGATATATTGAAGCCATGCTTGATAACTTAGAATTTTTGCTTGGATTAGGTATGCTATGGATCACCCCCAATTTTAAAGGGCATGGATATTTTCAAAAGAGAAATGCAACATAAAATTCTGATATCACACATTGCCCCAATCAATTCAGGAAGGACTGGATACATGAAAAATGATTCCAGAAATGTATTGATGAACTCCTCCCCTAATCATCTTTAGGAGCAGGGTGTCTTGAGTGACTCACTTATCCTAGGGATAGTTTACTTCCCTTTTTTCATAATCCTTCCCACCGTCTTGATGTTCTTGCCACTGTAAAGTATCTATTTTTAATCTCCGCCTTCAGCAAGTGAAGAGGAAAAAAGAATATGAGACTATTTCAGGGTAATTTTGCCTGTTGGAAGAGTTTTAGCACCAAACTTTCAATCTTGATTCACTGAACAAATATTTAATTATAATAATAGCTAACATTTAATATGTAGTTACTAAGTGTCACACAATTTACATGCTATATTAGTTTGCTAGTGCAGTGTAAAAAATTACCATAAACTTAGTGGCTTAAAGAACACCCATATATCAGCTCACAGTTCTGTAGGTCAGAAGTCTGGGCTGACTAGGCTGATGTCTCCATTCGGGATTTTCATGGGCTGATATCAAACCCTAGGGATGGATCTACTTCCAGTTTCATTCAGGCTGTTGGCCGAGCCTGATTCTTTCCATGTGGCTATAGATTTGAGATCAGCATTTTTCTTATACTGGGTTAGGGCTGAAGGCTATTCACAGCTCCTAGAGGGCTCCTGAGTTCCTTCCGATGGGACCCTGTTCATCTTACTGTCTTCAAAACCTGCAGTAGGAGGGGCACCTGGGTGGTTCAGCCGGTTAAGCCTCTTGATGCTCAGGTCATGATCTTGCAGTTCTTGAGTCTGAGCCCCACATCCGGCTCTGTGCTGATGGCTCAGAGCCTGGAGCCTACTTCAGATTTTGTGTCTCCCTCTCTCTCTCTCTCTCTGCCCTTTGCCTGCTTGCACTCTGTCTCTCTGTCTCTCAAAAAATAAATGTTAAAAAAAAATAAATAAATAAACCTGCAATAGGATGTCAAACTCCTCCCACGCCTCAATTTTGTCTGATTTCTCCTGCACCAGTAGGAGAAAACTCTGCTTTTTAAAGAGCTCATGTGAGTAGGTTAGACCCTCCTTCCCACTTGCCAATCATCTTCCTATTTTAAGAACAACTCATTAGTAACCTTAATTACATCTGCAAAATCCTTTTGTCATGTAAGGTAACATAATCACAGGGATAACACCAGTGGGAAAAGCCATATAGATTACTGACTACCACAGTATTTTACCTTCAGTCTTTATCAGTACACCATTAAATTAAGTATCAGTATTCCCAATTTTCAGAAAGATCCAAGGTCACACAATTATTAAGTACCATAGCAGTAGTTTGACCCCAGGTCTTTGCAATTCTACAGCTACTGCTTTTTTCACAATTGTACAAGCAACAAAACCTTTATGAATACCTATGCTGTACTATAGTGTAGAACTAAAGAAAGGAATAATGCTTTTTCTTGGCCTTCAGGAGCAAAAAATTAGCAGATTCCTCTTCACTGAATCAGTTAGTAATTAATCCCTAATACTTACCATGTGCTCTTTTAAGAGCTTTGTATATGTTAATTTATTTAATCCTAACAATAACTTTATGAAATAACTCTGTTAAAATCCCCAAGGTCAACCCACTTGACCTGGAAAAGTTTAAATTCCATCATAGACACTTGGTCTCCAGAGTTCATGTTTTTAACTACAATATATATTGCCTTTGAAGGATCCATTTTTAAGTTCTATATTTAGATGCCAATCAGATAATGCAGTGGAGGTTCTCTATATACACCATGCTATATTTTGTTTGCATTGTAAAAATCCATTTTTATATTTCTTTCTAAAAAAATGTTTTAATGTTTTTATTTTTGAGAGAGAGAGACAGACAGACAGACAGAGCAAGAGCTGGGAAGGGGCAGAGAGAGAGGAAGACACAGAATCCAAAGCAGGCTCCACGCTTTGAGCTGTCAGCACAGAGCCCAATGTAGGCCTCAAAGTCGTGAATCGTGAGATCATGACCTGAGCCGAAGTCAGACACTTAGCCGACTGAGCCACATGGGCACCCCTTTTTTATTTATATTATATTTCACTGTAAAAGTTCCTTATTCTCAATGTGTGCTTACACTTAAGATATATCAATATTTGACATAGCTGAAGCTTTAGCAACACTGTGCTCATATACTTTCATAGCTTCAATCCACGGGAGCTGAATAGTATCCTCCCTACCTATCCTGAGATAGAAATCCTACTTTGCCATACTCCTTGCCACTCTCTGTTGTCTCCCATAGATTAAAAGAGTTTATTACTATTACCATTATATCCCATCAATACTGTTGTGTTTTCTTATAGTAGAGATTTTTTTTTTTTTTCTGTACTTACAAGAAGTGGGAAATCAGAATGTAAACTGGAAATTGCCCACAACAAATATTAAGTTCTCCTCCTTGGATTTTGTTAATTGTCTGATAGCCTTAGACATTTACTTTGGTTGGGGAGCTTTTGTTTTACCTAGAGACCATTCTTTAATTAGATTTAAGAACTTTGTACCTTCATCAAGTTAAAGAAAATATTGGAGTAAGCTGTGTAATTGTAGGGTGTGAGTGAGACAAAGGAGATATTTTAGTCTTCAGTTTAGCCACTAGGAGGAGGAAACATGCTTTCCAAATGTATTTATTTGTTACTCTAATTTTAAAGTTAACTTTATGTTTTAAATGTTGATTTTAAATTAATGGGTACTTACTTCACCGGAGTCTGTGGTGATGTTTAGCATTTGTCTCTGCAATGTGTTTTTGTGAATTAGTCAATTCCCTTATATATCTTCCTTTATTTCTAATACTTATGTTTAATAATCTTTGCATTGCTTTCTAGAAAGCATTTTGCCCATGAAATTTGAGCCACATTCAGGGAAAACAGAGGTAGTAACCCACTGGCAGAATCAGTAGGCTTTATGGCTGAGAAGCCCACGCGTTTGTGTTAGATAAATGTCTCCCTACCTGGTTTTTGTTCAGCCCGTCCACCGATATAAAACATCACAGCAGCCATATCTGTATTCAGCCACAACTCTTTGTGAAAGGGACAGCTTGAGAACCTATTAAAAATACATTGTTACTATGAGTATTTTGTTCTTCTTTGCTATATAATAAGCTGAAAGCTACAGTAGGTGAGCATTCTGTGGGGAAGACCGCTGTTCCTTTTATTGACTTTATAGCCACACAAACTAATAGAAAATGCATTTTATATCACACAGCTGAACTCAATCATGCTGAACTCAACAGGATGGAATATTTTCCCTACATTTAAGTTGTAAATGGCAGGCTGGTTTACAATAAATACCTGGGACAATAAAATGTCACTTCTTTATAGAGTTTTATTATTGAAAATACCTGTATTGCAAATAATATTTAGAATTTTTGACTGTGAAGCTAATGTTCATTAGAGAAAACTTGAAAATTGTTAGAAGTCATTACATACAAAATGTGAAATTATTTTTTATATTGACTTTGCAGGAGCAAAAATAGTTGTCATTACTATTTTTTCAGTAATTTTCACTATTCATCAATATAAGATTGAATGATTTACCAGCATAAATTTATTCAGTAATATTCCTCCTTGAGACATTTAAAGTTTCTTTTATTTAATATTATATTTTATTTAACCAATATATCCAAAGCATTCTGCCATGTAATAAATATAAAAGTATTAAGGATATGTTTACATTCTTTATTTTACTGAGTCTGCACAATTAAATGGTCTTGAAAATTGCAAAAAGATCTGCTAAAACGTGGGAGATAGGATGTTAAGAAAAAAATACAGACACAGATATAAATGTAGACTATGAGTATAACTGTCAGTCTGTTTTTTTATACCTAAGATAAAGGACTAAAATAGAAAATGAGCACAAGAAGCAGTGATTTGTTGGGGTGCTAAGGTTGTAAGGAATTTAGTCTCCCCATTTATTAATGTGATAAGAAAAACCCACATACCATAAATTTACTGCCTTAGCAGGCTCACTGTATCAACTATATGTACCTTGTTATGTAACAGATCTTCAGAACTTTTTTCATCTCGCAAAACTGAAACTCTCTACCCATTGAACAAAATCTGCCCATCCCCATCCCGAACTTGGTAACCACCGTTGTATTTTACGTCTTTGATTTTGCCTTACTCTAGGTACCTCGTAGAAGCAGAATCATGCAGTATTGAGACACTTAAAGTTTTTATTAAGTATCCCAATACATTTACTTTTTTCTCTCCCTCTTCTTTCCTGTCATTTTCCAATCTTTTATTTTGTTCCTTTTAGAAAATATTCACTGCGATTCACAATTCCTCAGAAAATGCTCAGTGTGCTACCTGCTTTGGTCCTTCAGTTGAAATTCTAGATACAGAACTATATGTCACAGCCTGTTATTGTTTATGTTGCTGTTGTTTTATTAGCAAGAGCAGTATTATGATTTGTAAATTGGTATTTATAATCCTTCCAAAGGAAATAGGATCATTCCAAAGATAAATGGTGAAAGTGGAAGGTGACTGTGACCTGAAAATTTCTTCTGAATTAGATCTCCAAATATGTCTTCATATAGTTCTTTCTCTTATTTGGAGGTTTAATATTTATCTAAATAAATACTCCTATATGCAGTTTTTTTTTACACCACATTTTTAGACTCTATATCAAAACACTCCTGAAAAATCATTAAGATAGTTTTGTTAGAGTGACTGTATAATTTACAGTCTGGATCTTCTAAGTGAAAGGAGACTCTGTCATTCACTACCCCAGGAAAATAGACATAAATCAGAACTATCCCAGGCAAACCATGAAAAATGATTTCCTCAACACTTGCCAAAAAAAAAAACCAAACTAAACAAAACAAAAACAAAAGACACACCTATCAAGATCTTTGCTTTCTGGCGTCACTATTTTTCAATGTAAGAAAGCAAATAACTAAAAAGTCATAAAGGGTAACTTTGGCTACCCTTTTGTTCATTTTGTTTCAAAAATACAGGCTTTTTTTTTTTTTTCATTAAAAGGACGCCTTTTAAGAAGGGAGGATTTATAGAATTTTACATTCACCGCAGCAGCTGTTCTCAACTGCATTGCCATCAAATATGTCAAGATTAGCTGTGGGAAGGAAAAGGGGGGGAGTCACAGATAGTAGACACTGAAATGAGAATAACTGCATCTGTTATATTTATTTCCTTTAAAAATCTATCATTATATGTTCATAGATGTGAATGAAACATTTGGACACTATACAGTGCATGTGTTGCCAGAGTGGAGGAGGGGAGTCTTGTTGGCGAACATTGACATAGAATTGATACAAATCCACATTCAGTACCTTTTACCTGAAGTCCTTAGAACTCCAGGGGTGCCCGGGGGCTCAGTCAGATAAGCATCCAACTCTTGGTTTCGGCTCAGGTCACGATCTCATGATTACTGAGCTCGAGGCCCGTGTCGGGCTCTGCACTGCTAGTGTGGAGACTGTTTGAAATTCTCTCTCTCCCTCTCTCTCTGCTCTTCCTCTGCTCTCTGTCTCTCAAAATAAATAAACTTAAAAAAAAAATTAAATTCCTTAGAACTCCACCCCCATTTATGTTCCTCAATTTGTCTCTCATTTCTCCAAACATAAGCTCTAAAGTGTGTATGCATTTCCCTGCTTCTCTCTTTTTTTAAATGTTTATGTTTGTATACATGTTTATTTTAATTTAAATACAACTTATTTAACAAAGTGTAATAACGATTTCAAGAATAATATTTAGTGATTCATCACTTATATATGACACCCAGTGCTCATCCCAACAAGTGTCCTCCTTAATGCCCTTCACCCATTTAGCCCATCCCCCCACCCACCTCCCCTCCAGCAACCCTCAGTTTGTTTTCTGTATTTAAGAGTCTCTTATGGTTTGCCTCCCTCCCTGTTTTTATCCTGTTTTTCCTTCACTTCCCCTATGTGTATCTGTTGTGTTTCTTAAATTCCACATATAAGTGAAATCATATGATATTTGTCTTTCTCTGACTGACTTATTTCACTTAGCATAATACATTCTAATTCCATCCAGGTTGTTGCAAATGGCAAGATTTCATTCTTTTTGATTGCCAGGTAATGTTCCATTGTTACTCACTGATCAAAAAGAATGGAATCTTGCCATTCCCTGCTTCTCTTTTTATCCCTACTTCCCTTTTTATTTTATTTTTGTATTTGGCAAATCTAAGTTTTGGAGGCAGTCCACTTTCTCAGCAGAACTTTACCCAGCTTCTTCCATTTCTTTTTGCTGCACTCCCTGCCTCCCCCTCTTGTCCCACCACACATACACTCTGATCATGTGAGAGGCCCAAGATACATTGTTTAGATACTAATGCAACTTTCAGTAGAGATTAAGTATTGACATATGTATACAGAAAAATTCTATAATAATAATTATCCTACTTGGAATTTAGGCTACTTCCATTCCATTTCTGTTAGAAAATGTGGAGTGCCTGGGTGGCTCAGTTGGTTAAACATCCAGCTTCAGCTCAGGTCATGATCTCACAGTTCATGAGTTCAAGCCCCACATCAGACTCTTTGCTGACAGCTCAGAGCCTGGAGCCTGCTTCAGAATCTGTGTCTCCTTCTTCTCTCTCTGACCCTCCCCTGCTTGTACTCTGTGTCTCTCTCCACCCCACCCCCCGCCTCAAAAATGAATAAAACATTAAAAAAGTATATGTTCTCTTAGAAAATGTGTCTTAATGAAAAGAAGAATGGAGTTTCTTAGGCCACAACCGCAGAAGCTTTACAATTTCTCCCATAAAAAAACTGAGCTATGATCTATATTTTAGACAATTACTTAAAAGTTCTGGCTTTGGTTTAAGGTCACATCTTCCATTGACTTAAAGTAACTTTTTATGTCTTTGTTACTTTTAGCTGTAAATATTCTCTGATAGGGACCTAGAACCAGATACAAAAACCTTTAGAGCCAAGATTAGCATCTTGATTTCAAAGAGCATATGTTTCCTGAAATGGTGTTTAGAGGCTGGTGTTGCACATTGATGTAATTAAGATAGGGCCCCAGGAAAGATGAACTATAAAAGCATCCTGCATACGATCTTCTCCCCATAGATGTGTTATAATTTTTATGATATGAAAGAAAAAAAGAAATGATTGCTATAATTATTATATTATTATTATTATTCAAGAATAAATTATTCTTGACATATAATAAATAATATATTATTATTATGTAAAAGTGTATTTTTCAAAGCATTATATCTGTATCCCTCCTTTAAATAACAGTGATACAATTAAATAGTCATTATTACTCTTACCTTCATTCTGTATTGTCACTTTCTCATTCAGAAGTTCCCTCCCCTATTTTGGGAGTCTAGAATTTGACTCATTCATCATTTCACTGGATTAAATATTTCAACTATTTGTTGGTTTGTCAGTTTCTTCTTGTTTGTTTGTTTTCTGGAAAGTACATATTGATTAAGTCTTCTGAGTTACTGCAGGGCTTAGAAGTATCTTTGTACCACCACTGTATGTGAACTGGAAATTTAGCTATGACAAAATTTGGGGTCCCTAACTTTTGCACCACAATAATCAAAAAAGTTATGCCACCATATTATGGCATGTTGTAGTGCAGATGAAAAATCTGAGGCAAGATTATTTTTTTTGTATTTTTACGTCTAATATTTTCTACATAGTTGACTTCAGATGATTTCTGCTACAAATTGGCAATTTTCCTTAAGACATATACAATTACCAGTAATGTTGTCCAATATCCCTTGGGATCTTTCTGTCTACCTTTTTAAGTCTGCGTTAACAAAGGACCAATATTCTGTAAATACCGACTGGCCACTAACGACCCTTCCCAACAGTGAGGTGTTTTTTTCTTTTTCCTTTTTTAAAAAATTGTTTTCATTTTTTTCAGGTTGAGTATAATTAATATACAATGTTACATTAGTTTCAGGTGTACAACAGTGAGTCCACTTCTTTATACTTTAGGCTCACAGTTTAGCTACCGTGTGTTCAACCAATGAGTTTTACTGAGTAAGTGAAATAAACTAATAGTTGGTTTTTTTCTTTTCATTTCTGATTATTTTTACTCCGAAATATTTTCTTGAACTTTTTCTTCCCAAATCAATTATGTACAGAATTTGTGCTACCTGTAAACAGGTTAATGTACAGTAGATATAACAGTTAATTCCTTGATGTCTTTGTAATACTGTATACCTCTCATCCAGCACTTTTTATCTCTAAGCTGTTTCACTGTGTATTATCTTTTCATTCAGTTAAACCATGTTTTCTTTATATTTTATGGAGTAAACAAAACAGACGTGGCTGCAGTACATTTCTATTCCCTGAAGTCTTTTTTTACGATTATATTTTTCTTTCACTTCTTGAACTTTGCACTCATTTTTATGTTAAACATTTCTTTTCCTTTTTTATGTGGAAGTAAATCTTAGATCTTAGTAATCTAGATCTTAGTGATATAGAATGGTTAAGAAATAGAGAAATCTGATCTATTTTTAAGTTTATTTTTTATTTTGAAATAGAGGGGCTGGGAGGCCAAAGCAAGAACAAGTAGGGGAGAGGCAAATGGAGAGAGAGAATCCCAAGCAGGCTCCAAGCTTAGTGCAAAGCCTGACACAGGGCTCAGTTCCATCAACTGTGAGATCATGGCTGAACCTAAATCATTAATCAGACACTTAACCACCTGAAGTACCCAGGCACCTCTGATCTATTTTTTAATCATTTCATCTCAAGTGTATGCTGTTGGAACATGTTGAAGAATTCTCTTAGTTCTCAGAATAGAGATCTTATAGAATAAAGATGCCACGGATCTGGGAAAGCCACCATGGCTTGTTATTTCTTTGTGTGTGACCATTTTTTAATATGTCTGTTTATCATCATTATCATCATCATCATTTTCATATTATCTGTGCATAATTGAACAGCAACCGTTAACAACTATCTAGTTTGCATCCAAAATGAAACTGTATACTGATATCCTATCAAAGAAGAATCTCTCTCTCTCTCTTTTTTTTTTTTTTTTTTTTTAATCTTTGCCAATGCTGTGATCAAGCGTGACCTTTTGGGAACTCTGTGTCAATTGCCTACTAATGTGGCTTGTCTTCTTTCCTAGTATTAGGGTAAGACTGCTCTTACATTAAAATTTTAAAAATAGTTGCAGACTTTCCAAGTTGTTTTTTCTAAAGCCACAGTCACCATGGCCATCATTCTAGCCTTGGTGGCAACTATATCTCATTGAGAAACCACCTTTCAGGAGCTCTTGTCACCAAAGATGGCCTTCTTTTCTAAGTGGCACACAAATGTCAGCATTTTCTGGCTCAGCTCACTCAGGCACCGCTGCTCAGGTAAATGACACGCTGTCACAAGCCTTTCGCAGAGGTAAGTACCATGATCTAGCTCACTGTGGTCAGCTCACAGATTCCAAAGAACCATAATGACCAAAGGAAATTCAACACACTTTAATTTTAAAACCTGCCCACACCGGTGGACGCCCTTATCCATGGGTGGGTGCTCACAGCTTTCAGAAATTCTTCCATTTATGTGTCAGCTGTCCAAGACTCTCTCCTCTCTCTCTCTCTCTTAATTGAAATCTATTTGACATATAACATTGTATAAGGTAAATAACATGTTGATTTAATATATTTTATGTTGCAGTATGATTGTCCTGTTAGCTGGCACGTCTATCAAATCACACAGTTGAGGGTAATTTCTGAGTTGGTCTTTAATGGATTGATTCAATCTGAATGAAGCTGAGTTGTATATAGGTAGATGAGTAAACCACTTGAGTTAGAAGTGGTGACTGGAAAGGAGAGAAAATTAAACCATTAGTGATTTAGGGATTATTTTTTTTAATCCACTAGTATATGTATGTGTATATCTATCTGAGTATTTGTGCTTTCCTTCTGCTAGTTTGAAATTTCTCAAGCTATTATATTTTGCGGGGGGGAGGGGAATGGGGGGCAGATATTCTATGCTGGTCATATTTTCTTTGTTGTTTAACTTCCAAGAAAATAAAAGCCATATTTGTATCTTGGTATGATACACTCTGACATCCATTTCTTCTGCCGTTTCTTAACTGAATTGTGTTTGGGTGTTGAGTTTGATAAGTTCCTTATAGATTTTGGATACTAACCCTTTATCTGATAGGTCATTTGCAAATATTTTCTCCCATTCCATCAGTTGTCTTTTAGTTTTGTTGATTGTTTTCTTTGCTGTGCAGAAGCTTTTTATCTCCATAAGGTCCCAGTAGTTCATTTTGCTTTTGCTTCTCTTGCCTCTTGGAGACACGTCTAGTAAGAAGTTTCTGTGACCAAGTTCAAAGAGATTTCTGCTCGTTTTCTCTTAAAGAATTTTGATGTTTTTATGTCCCACGTTTAGGTCTTTCATCCATTGTGAATTATTTTTGTGTATGCTGTAAGACAGTGGAACAGTTTCATTCTTTTGCTTGTCGCTTCCAGTTTCCCCAGAAAAAGTTGCTAAAAAAAAACCTATCTTTTCCCCATTGGTTATTCTTTCCTGCTTTGTCGAAGATTGTGATTGGCCATACACTTGTGGGTGATTTTCTGGGTTCTCTATTATATTCTTTTGACCTATGTGTCTTTTTTTTGTGCCAGTACCATGCTGTCTTGATGATTATAGCTTTGTAATACAGCTTGAAGTCCAGGACCGCAATTCCTCCATTCTTGTTTTTCTTTTTCAGGATTACTTTGACTATTCAGGGTCTTTTCTGGTTCCACACAAATTTTAGAATTGTTTGTTCTAGCTCTTTGAAGAATGCCGCTGGTGTTATTTTGATAGAGATCGGATTGAATGTATAGATTGTTTTTGGTAGTATAGACATTTTAGCAAATTTGTTCTTCCAATCATGATCCTGGGATGTTTTTCCATTTCTTTGTGTCTTCTTCAATTTCTTTCCTAGAACTGATACATGCATGAATTTAGCAAAGATGTGGGATATAAAATCAGCATACAGAAATCAGTTGCATTTCTATACACCAATAACAAAGCAGCAGAAAGAGAAATCAAGGAATTGATCCTATTTACAACTGCACCAAAACCCATGAGATACCTAGGAATAAACCTAACCAAAAAGGTAAAAGATCTGTATGCTGAAAACTATAGAAAGCTTATGAAAGAAATCTGGCATGCATTCTTGAAATCTGATATTCTAGGGTTTTACCATGCATCCAAATAATTTGTATTTCCTTTTCATGAATTTTAAATTTAGTAAATATAGATGTGGAATAGACTGTAACTATCCTTAGACATCTTCAAATAACTTATGTAAAAAAAGGGTCACAATTAAATAAAAATATTACAAATAAATTGAAATGTATTTTTATTAAAAGGATAATCTGTCCCTTAGATTCATAGATTGTTCCAACAAGAGGATGCTTAAGTCATTTCTTCCAATATCACCATAGATACCATTAAATAAATCAGAAACCTAAAGCCCAAAGAAGAGAAATACCTCCTGCATGTCTACCACCTTATAAATTGAAACACATTAATCTTCGCTTCTGATTTATTATTCATTTTTATACCTGACATTAAAATGACTGTAGGAATTACAACAGCAAAATAAACTGCAGGGTATATTATTGAAATGTATGTGGTCATTAGTAGGGGACTCAATAAACTCTTGTACATAAATCCAAGGGAATGTTATGCAAATAAAAATAAATGCTATAACTAGTTACACCCTGATAATTTAAATTCAATCTATATTGCAGATTATATATATAAGGTATAAAATAGTATATTATTATAACCCCATTTATGAGAATCACATGTATTTTACACACACATACATAGACTTAAATTCTGACATTTTTATCATTAATGTTAGTTACTCTATAGTAGAATATAAAAGAGATAATAGTTTACTCTCTGCTTTATTACTTAATTATTTTTGTTTTCCTTTCTTTTTAAAACCCTTCTGGGATTGTCTTTCTTAGTTGTCCCTAAGTCACTACTGCTTGTGTATGGTATCATTTCATTTCTTTGTTGTTGCATTGACTATATGTAACAGTTGAAAATAAAGTGTATATTTGGGAATTCTATGTGCATATACACTCTATCATCCAATTTCCTGATTCCAGGTTAGAGTTTATAATGAACCTCATTTTGGAAGGGAACATTAGGTTTTGCATAAAAAAGTAATGTATAATGTTTGTAGGGAGAGATCATTTATAGGGGAGATATGCTTATCTCTATACTTCTGCAGTTTAAGAAAAACAAAAAAGAAGCAAGTGAGCTGAGTCATTTTAAGTTTGATGTCATAAGCCATGCATTGGATTTACCCTGGAGATTAGCACTTGCCACTAGCTATCAGTTTAACTTAATAAATCCGTAGAATTACTGGCTTGGTTTGTAGCAGGAGAAAACTCAATTTCCCCTCAATTGTGTCATCTTGTGCTGTAGTGAGTAATGCAAGAACCAACTAAGCACTACTGACAATAGAAAATCCTGGGAAGTACCAGCTCTACTTTCTGTGTGTGTGTGTGTGTGTGTGTGTGTGTGTGTGTGTGTGTGTGCTGCATGCGTGCGTATGTGTTCATCTTATTCTTACATTTAATTCAATTTAAAGGGGTTGTAAAATACTTGTAATGAATTGCACTGTGTGGATATTCAACAGTAATAATTTTTGCTATTACATTGGCCTTTTTGGTAATTTCCATTGCTGTACATGTTTCTCTCCTATTTTATGCCAGTTTTTAATCTGTTAGATATCACCGACCTTATCATCAGAAAACATTGACAGTTACACAGAACATTCACCCAAATATCAGCTCATGACATCATTTCTTCTTTTTTCTTAATTGTCTTCTATTTTCTATTGATCCTTGTACTAAAATATTATTTCCATATAATACTTTCTGTTTTTATAGAGCTTTACAGATTAGAAAGCATTTTCTTATATGGCATCATGTTTAATCCTCAGAAATTCTGTAAGCTTAATAAGTTAGTACTATTGTTGAATTAATGAGGTTATAAGAGCTCAGAGTATGACCCGATGAAAGTCATTCAACTTACACACTAGCAAAACTGAGACCACAGTCTGTGGTTTTTCATAATTAATAACCACCATTGCTTATGCAGTACTTAACAAAGTCCTTGGCAAAGATCATTTCATTTAGTTCAAAACTACTCTTTGAGGAAGGAATTATTAGTATTCCAATTTTACAGTAAATGAGGCCAGAGAAATTTGCCTGCCATCACCAATGTAATAGTTGAAGGAGCCAGTGCTCAATCCCAGGAACCCTGCTTTCAAAGCCCACTTGGCATTAACAGTAAACTATACCTTTAATTGGTGTACTTTTCAGTACTCATGATTGGTTAAAACAATAAATAAACCTGTGGTGGCACACTACTCTAATTATACTGTCACTTAAGAAATAAATCAGTTACCAAAGTGAAGTGTAAATTTACAGAAAAGTTCAAAAATCTTGTGTATACCTTGAGAAATTTTTGCAGAGGGATAACACCTGCATAAATATCACCCTGATCAAAATTTACAACATTACCATGCTCCACATCTCTCCTTCCCACCCATGGTCATCGCTACCTCTCTTACAGGGTGACTGGGTGGCTCACTAGGTTAAGTGTAGGACTCGGTTTTGGCTAAGGTCATGAGCTCTTGGTTGTGTAAGTTCAAGGCCAGCATCGGGCTCTGCACTGGTAGCACAGAGCCTGGTTAGGATTCTCTCCCTCCCTCTCTCTCTGCCATTCCCCCACTCATGCCATTTCTGTCTCTTTCAAAATAAATAAATACACCTCAAATTTTTAACAATAATAATAATATAATAATAATAATAAAAGAATATCTTTCTGACTATGTAACTACTAACACCATAAATTATCTTGACTTGATATCCATGGGCTACTAGAGTATGTAATTTTTTTGGCTTTTGCTTCTTTTCAGTTTTTTATCTGTGATTCATTTATATTATTACAGAAAGCCATACTTTGTTCATTATCCTTCTTCTATAGTGTACCAGCATGTGAATATTCCAGAATTTATATTTCTATTGCTGATGGGCATTTAGTCACTTTTAGTTTAGGACTATTTATGAATGGTGTGCTATATAAGTTTTGTAATAATATTGTGGGTGCACGTGTATACACATTTCTGTTAGTTATATTCCTGGGAATGGAACCACTGGGTTATAGTGGATGTCTACATTCAGCACCAATAAATATTATTGAAGGGTTTTCTAAAGAAGCTGTACCATTTTATACTCCTACCCATATTGTATAATATGCTTTTTCACAGTATCACCAACCCTTGGTATCTTATGATTTTTATTGTTGTGGCGATTCTTGTTGACACATAGTGTTATATTATAGATGTTAATGTGCACTCCTTTTTCAAATATTTGTGGTTATTGGATATTATTTGGGGGAACTTGACTACTGAAGTCATTTGCTGATCTTTTTTTTGTTTTTGTTTTTTGTTTTTATTTTCGTTTTTTTTTTTTACTGAATTATCTATTTTGTTTTATTGAAATGTGGTTCTTTAGTATTGATTTAAGAAGAATAAAAGTCCTATGTGTGTTTGTGTGTGTTGTGTGTTGTCTTACTCTTTGGGCTGTCTTCTTAGTCTCTTGGTAGTGTCTTTTGATAAGGTAGTGCTATTAATGTAAATTTTGTAGTTTACCAATCTTTACATTTTAGTTCCTTCTTTTCGTGTCTTATTTAAGAAAATATAAATCTTAGAATTGATATTATGCACATATAGAAACATGTAGTGAAATCTAAGTACTATTGACTATAATAGTAATAACTATATTATTATAATTATTTTTATAGATAAGTCATGTAGGTTTCACCGTATACTTACTCTTTCTTTCTCCACTCTCCCTGCATTCACATGTGTCCCCATTTCTTTTTTTTAATATGAAATTTATTGTCAAATTGGTTTCTTTTTTAAAAATTTTTTTTCAATATATGAAATTTATTGTCAAGTTGGTTTCCATACAACACCCAGTGCTCATCCCAAAAGGTGCCCTCCTCAATACCCATCACCCACCCCCCATCAACCCTCAGTTTGTTCTCAGTTTTTAAGGGTCTCTTATGCTTTGGCTCTCTCCCTCTCTAACCTCCTTTTTTTTTTCTTCCCCTCCCCCATGGACTTCTGTTAAGTTTCTCAGGATCCACATAGGAGTGAAAACATATGGAATCTGTCCTTCTCTGTATGACTTATTTCACTTAGCATAACACTCTCCAGTTCCATCCATGTTGCTACAAAAGGCCATATTTCATTCTTTCTCATTGCCACATAGTACTCCATTGTGTATATAAACCACAATTTCTTTATCCATTCGTCAGTTGATGGACATTTAGGCTCTTTCGATAATTTGGCTATTGTTGAGAGTGCTGCTGTAAACTTTGGGGTACAAGTGCCCCTGTGCATCAGCACTCCTGTATCCCTTGGGTAAATTCCTAGCAGTGCTATTGCTGTGTGTCCCCATTTCTGACCAAAGAACATCTGTTGGTATGTCTTTCAATTCTCTGACAATATAATAAATTCTTTGTTTTTATATGTTGAGGAATTTTTTTAATTTTTTCTTTTAATTTTTTCTTTTTTGTTAAATTTTTTTAACTTTAATTTTTTTCTTTAAGACATTTCCTCTCTGTATAAAATTCTAGTTTGCCAGTTATTTTCCTTCAGCACTTAAAATATAGCATCTGATAGGGCCACCTGGGTGGCTCAGTCGGTTAAACATCCGACTTGGGCTCAGGTCATGATCTCACGTTTTGTGAGTTTGAGCCCCACGTCAGGCTCTGTGCCGACTGCTTGCTCAGAGCCTGGAGCCTTCTTCAGATACTGTGTCTCCCCCTCTCTCTGCCCCTCCTCTGCTCATGCTCTGTCTCCTCTGTCTCTCAAAAATCAATAAAGATTTTTAAAAAATTAAAAATATATATAGCATCTGATTAAATTGTAGTTCTCATTTTCCTATTTAGAAATCAAATGTCAATCTTTTTATTGCTCTATACATCTCTTTTGCCCCCCTTTTATACTTTTAAGATTTCCTCTTTTTCAGGGAGCCTAGGTGGCTGTCAGTTGAGTGTCCAACTCTTGATTTCAGCTCAGGTCTTGATACCATGGTTCGTGGGATAGAGCTCCACATCAGTGTGGAGCCTGCTTGAGATTCTCTCTCTCTCTCCCTTTCTCTGTCTCTGCCCTTCCCCTGCTCTTTCTCACTCACATGTACTCTATCTCTAAAATAAACTTTAAAAAATAAAAAAATAAAGTTAAAATTTTTTAAAAAATAAAAGATTTCCTCTTTGTCTTCGGTGCTCAGCAGTAGGGCTGTGGTATGATGATGGAGAGTGTTTCTTTTCCTGTTTATTCTGCTTAGATTGTCTGAGTTTCTTGAACCTGTAAGGTGATGTCTTTAATCACTTTTAGAAAATAACATGACCTTTACTTCTTTGAATAAAGCTTATGTTACATTTTTTTATACCCTAGATGTGCCTCCAGTGACACAACATATATTAAAAATTTTCACCATGTGTCAGGGCGTCTGGGTGGCTCAGTCAGTTGAGCGTCAGATTTCTTCCACTCGGATCATGATGTCACAATTTATGAGTTCAAGCCCCATGTTGGGCTCTGCGCTGACAGCTCAGAGCCTGGAACCTGCTTCTGATTCTGTGTCTCCCTCTCTCTCTGCCCCTCCCTACTAGTGCTCACTCTCTCTCTCTCTGTCTCTCTCTCTCTCAAAAGTAAATAAACATAGAAATTAAAAAAAAAATACTAAAAAAACTTTTCACCATGTGCCAATGCTATCTTACACATTTCTGGATATTTGTGTTTCCCCTTTTATTCTCCCTTTCTCTCCGTCTCTCTCTCTCTGAGCTTTAGTATGTTTCTATTCTACTAGTTTTCCTTGAGTCCACTCATCCACTCTTCACCTAGGTCCAATATGCTGTAACAGATTTTGTTCAGGTGGTTCTTCTTCCCAGTAATTGTTTGTTTAGTTCTAGAAATTCAATTTGAGTCTTTGTTTTTGTAGAGATTCCAGTATGTTGGCAAAATTCTCTATCTTAACTTTTCCTTATCTTTCATATATTAATGAATCTTTTTTAAAGTTCATGTGATCAATTCATTATCTGGACCACCTAGCCATCCATCTTTTGTTGTTGTTGTTGTTGTTGTTTTTGTTGTTGTTGTTGTTGTTAAATTTTGATTGTGTTTTCTTAAGCTGTGTTTTTTTTAACTTTTATTCATTTTTGAGAGACAGAGACAAAGCTCCAGCAGGGGAGGGGCAGAGGGAGATACAGAATCCAAAGCAGACTCCAGGCTCTGAGCTGTCAGCACACAGCCCAAAAAGGGGCTCAAACCCACGAACCGTGAGATCATGACCTGAGCCAAAGTCAGATGCTCAACCGACTGAGCCACCCAGGTGCCCCAAGCTTCATAAGTTTTGATTGAATGCCAGACATTATATTTAAAATGTTGTACAGGGTTTGAATGTCGTCTTTCCACAGAGGATTTTATTATCCTTGACTATCCTCTGGCAAGTAGTAAAGGGGAAAATTCATATAATCTAATGAGGGACCTAGCAGTTGCAAGGCAGTAATTCAGACTTGTAAAGAAACCATGTCTGTCAACCACTGGTTTGCTCCCACTTGCAAT
Organism: Panthera uncia; assembly: GCF_023721935.1. Lineage (NCBI taxonomy): Eukaryota > Metazoa > Chordata > Mammalia > Carnivora > Felidae > Panthera > Panthera uncia. The sequence goes on along the minus strand of NW_026057589.1, from coordinate 2,911,088 downwards.
ACATTTCTCTGGATGCCCCTTCATTGGCAGGACTTACACTCCAGTGACTGTCACAGCACTCTGAAACCACCAAAACCAACACGGCCTATTTCAGCTCTCCTTGGCTTGGTTTCCAATCCTACCGTTCAGTGCAGCTAAAGAATAAACAAACGTCTCCAGGTGGAACCTGAGACAGAATGAATGGCAGCAATGTATCTGTTCTTTCTGTGAGGCTTCCTTCTTTCTTAGATCTTCACCTTTCAAATCATGGGTGTCCCCAGCGTTTTCACTTTTCTTTAATCTGGTCTTTCAGATTTTCCCAGTAAAAGTGCTGATCTTACCAGGTATTTCAGAATAGACAAAGTCCATGGTAGAGCTTTTTCTCTTTTTTTACTGAAATATCACTGACGTAACATTATGTTAGTTTCAAGGGTGCAACGTAATGATTCAACACCTGTGTTTGTTCCAAAATGATCACAGTCAGTTTCGTTAATATTTGTCATATGGCATAGGTCTAATTGCAAATTTTGTACAATTCATGTATTTGATTTCACATAATAAATTAGATATCTATTATATATACAAGGGACTGTCTTTACAGTTTGTATTTATATTGTTTTCCATACAAAAGTAAATTTCACACAAATGTGTTTTGCAATGTAAAAGCCTATGATCTGTGAAATATTGCATGCAGACAAAAAAGACCTATTAAGTTCTAAAGGAGGACTGCATTGGGGATTTTTGAATGTAACTCCTACCTTTAGTTAAGCTCTAAGACACTGCCACTCTGTGGTAACTCTCAGACACAGCAGCATCCTCTGTATTTCTAGAGATGAGGATGCCCCAGCAACTTGCTTCTAAATTCCCTTCCTTTGTTGTTCAGGAAAGTAAAATTCCCCCATTCAGTGAGCATTTCAGCTACTCTGTACTCCATTCCCTCCCATTCCAGTTCTTCCAAGCCTGAAGTCTAGCCATTGAGTCCTCTTCTTTGCAGGAACTTGAGCAGCAGCAGAATGTTAAGTTGCCTGAGTCACATGAGTCCACAATTTAGGCTTTGGCTCCTGTGAGTGGTATGGTCTTAGGCTCATTACTTACTTGCTCTTATCATCAGTGTTGTCATGTAAAAATAAGAATTTTAGCAGGCATATTCACTTTATGAGAATTCATTGAGCTGGGTACTTTTTGTGTGTGCTAGATTTTAGTGGAATTAATTTTTTTAAAGGTCAATAATACATATGTAAATACATCCTTTAAAGGATTGGTCTCTGTATTTAAATGTGTAATGTCACCTCGTCAATGGAATCTATGCGGACTTTCCTTTTCAAAATTATCATTTTCCCTCCCTTCAGCTATCCACACATATCCACACATCCATCCATCTCCTTTACTCTGTTCTGATTTCTATTATTTTTCTACAACACTTAGCTTTGTCTGAAAAGTTTAATTGACATATTATGCATCTTCCCTCACCCCTTTGTGGACTTACAAAAACATGTTTTCTTTTTGCTTCACTCACTGATTTAAAGCAAGTGCCTAAAACAGGGCCTTTCACATGGGCAGGTGGTCAAATGTATTTGTTTAATGCATGATGAGGAACTTAATATAGTTATTGGTACCTAATGATAGCTCATATTTAAATATAGTATTATGATCCAGGCTTCTGCTGGAGGCCGTTGTTCTCAGATTATAAATATAGCTTGTGGGAGTGCCTGGGTAGCTCAGTCACTTAAGTGTCAGAGTCTTGATTTTTCACTCACGTCATGATCTCATGGTTTGTGAGTTCAAGCCCTACATCGGGCTCTGTGCTGGCAGTGCAGAGCGTGCTTGGGATTCTCTGTTTCCCTGTCTCTCTCTCTGCCCTTCCCCCTGCTCAAACTTGCACATGCTTGCTTTCTCTCTCTCTCTCTCTCTCTGTCTCAAAGTAAATAAATAAACTTAAGAAATTAAATATAGCTTCTGGATAAGAAAGGTGCTGATAAAGCAGGTGTCACATATGACTAGGAAGAGACAGTTAAAACTAGTGAAGTGCTTAAAGGGTAAATTTTATGGTTAGTAAATTATATCTTAATAAAGATGTTATTTTTTTAAGTAGTAGTTCACTCTTCAAAGGGAGAAACATTAGCTCCTGGTTCTGAAACGAACTCCCTTTTTGACCTGATGTAGATCAGTTCGCTCCAGTTTTTAATCTTCTTTATACAAATTGAGTGTGTCCATGAGCTGAAATTCTGAAATCCCCTCCAACTCCAACATCCTGCCTGTTAAAACATGCAGACCTCTGCAGAGATGGAGAGAGAGGAAGGTGATTCTGCGACACTATCACATTGCTTTGTAACCAGAAGCATACACGTTTTAGAAAGCATTGGGTTAATTTTTTTAAATTTTTATTTAAATTTTAGTTACTTACAGTGCAATATTTTTTATTATTTAAAAATTTTTAGTGTTTATTTATTTTTGAGAGAGAGACAGAACATAAGTGGGGGAGGGGCAGAGAGAGAGGAAGACACAGAATCTGAAGCAGGCTCCAGGCTCTGAGCTGTCAGCACAGAGCCCGATGTGGGGCTCGAACTCACAAGCTGTGAGATCATGACCTGAGCCAAAGTCAGAAGCTTAACCAACTCTGAGCCACCCAGGGCACCCTGCACCTACAGTGTAATATTGGTTTCAGGAGTAGAATTCAGTGATTCATCCCTCACCCAGTTACAAAGCATCGAGTTTAGAGACTGAGCTCATTTCAGCATTCCTTAAGTATCATATAGACATAGAAATATGTTTCCACATGTGCATGTAAATGTCTTACTCTCTAATTTTTGTGGGACAGAAAATAAGACAATGATTACCAGTTTCTTGGTTTCCAAAAGACTTCCCCAGAAGCTGTTTCCTAGCCCCGCGAAGTAGATCATGGATCACCAAGGCACAGATTCTTCTGTCTGCAAACCAGAGTGTACCTTGGGGGCCATCTGCTATCTCCACACACCCAAATTAGCTTGGTTTAATTTGAGTGAGTTAGAAAACTCTGTTGTCACAATGACAGAATGTTCCTATTACCTAATTAGCGGGGCTTATTAGGAGAGTGGTGACTACTGAAGTCCACTGAACACCCAGCCATATGGGCATATGAAGTGTGGATCAAACAGGTCTTTTTGTAATTACGTTAATAGTTACTCTTTTAGCTTTCTCTCATTTTCATCTAAGCCCAGTGCAAAGCACATTTCCTGGATTTTCAACAGAGTGTCAAATAATAGGCACTGTAAATGGATTTGAGTTATCAAGGCCACCATTTACTGGACACATGTCTGCTGCCCGGTGGCTAACCCCTTTTGCCACTTTGCAGAATGTCCTTCTCTGTGCCTCGTCTGAGACACCACAGGTCATCTGCTCTATTGCTGTGGCCTTTTCCCTGCCATATGGCTATGCTGCACCCAAACCTTCATGGTGATGTGCTCCTTTGATATACCTTCAGCACAAAAACCTTTGCTAAATAGGAAAGTACAGCATGTATAATTTCCTCATTAAATCAATAGACAAGGTCACACTGTGTTAAATGGAAAAGGAGGCGCGTCCCTACGTGCTGCGTACTGGCAGGAAAATATGATGCGATGACCTTTCAAAATCATCCAAAAGTCACTTCTTTAGACATTTTGACCAAAAGAATACATGGGTGAATTTTAAATTTTACCCTCACGTATATTAAGGGACATGTATTTATTCAGGTTCCCATGGTCTAAGGATGAAATGGTTTCAAAAGAGGCACAGAGCCTTGATTTTGCACACAATGAGAGAATGCTTCCTGGATACCAAGTCCCACAACACCAATTGTCGATAAAAAGTGTTTAATAACACTATCACGTATTTGCCCCTAACTAGATCGTGTACAAAATGGTATGCATACACTCAACAACCTGGAAGTGCGTCCCGTCTTTTTTCCCAATCTTAAAAGTGAGAAAACTGAGTCTTCCAGAGAGCATGGAATTGATCTCAAGTCAGATGCACTTTGACGTCTTTTCAGGACTTTCAGCATCTACCAATCTAAGAGTCATCTCCTCTCCTGGAAAACAGTAGAGATTCAATGAATCTGTTTTGTTTTGTTTTGCTTTTTCAACGAGTGTCTGTACAACAGTTTCACATAGGTTAATCATTTATTCAGTGGGTTGATTTAACAAATAAATGTCTGATGAAGTCAGAGGAAGGGAAATCCTAATAGCTGAAAAGAAGATGAACTTATAATATAGATTTGTAATTAGAAAACAGATCCTCCTGCCCAATGTGTACATGAATGAGCTGTCAGTAAACTGAAAGAAGCGAAGAAAACAAGTATTTACAGTCTCTCAGGGGCTACTGCTGTACACAAAAGAGACAAAGATTGACTGATGGATACTTATCTGTAAAATTCAGATCCAAATATACTCTTTTCTGCAGTATCCAAAAATTAGGGAGATTGAGGAAAGAAGTTCTGATTTTACATGCAATATATAAAATACATTTGCACATCTCCAGAAAATTGGATCCAAGAAGAGGTTAAAAATAAAGTTCAGATTTCCAATTTGAAAATCACTTTATTAAATGCCAAATTTAATTGTATGAGTGTATCTTGACCTGGAGAATCCTCTCTCACGTTTTCTCCATCCTGAGGCCCATTTGGAACCAATAAATCTCATGAATCTACTTTTATACTGAAGCTGCTTTAAGTTTGAGCAGTTGTAATGAGACTATCTTTTACAGTTAATGCAGTATTAGCCATCAATCAGGTTCTGCCTTCAGTCAAGCAGTCTGTGTAACTAAAGTCTTCTTTCCAGTTTGTTGTTGGCACATATTCCAACTATGGGAGGCATTGAGTGTAAGAAAATATTTAGGACCACATTTACAATTTGGATCATTGAATATCATATTTGTAGAATTGCATCATTTAATGTTCCTCTTGAGAAGAGAAAATCTACTTCTTGAATATGAAGTATCCTGACTTATCTATTAGTACTTTGGTCTTTAAAAAATGTTTTTAAAAGGACTGAGAATGAGAGACGAGAGGCTTTCTGGATGTCCAGATGGACCCTAATGGGCAAATAGTACTGCTTCTTATGATTGGGATCACCATGTGTGATGTGTGGACTTCTCTAGTCTAGTGGTCCCTGTCTATAGAATTGTACATTTATTACAACAGTTTTTTAACAGGTGATTGTATGAAAACTTGAGGAATAGTGTAAGTTTTTTTTATAAATTTCCATGAAGGGGATGGCTCAGTTACCATCAGAACTATTTTAAACAGTAATTTTCCTCCTAAGCTGGTATTTCTGGATCACTCTTCGGTTATCTCCTATCATTCCTCACATAGAATTTCTCACACTTTTCTGTAATTATTTGCTTAAGGATGTATCTCCTGGGGAGTTTGTTAACATCAAAGACTATGTCCGATGCATCTCTGTATCTTTAATTCCTACCACTGATGAACACTGATACATGTTGAATGATTGGATAGGTTTTAATGTATTAACTCTCCTTGAAATTTACTTGAATAGAAAATCACCTGATGGTCGCTTTATAAAAAGAAATGAGTCACAAGAAAATATAATTTAGATGAACAAAGTAAGCCTTCATTTGTTCATACCCATATCTCAGCAAAACTCCTATCCTCCAATCAGCCAATAATCAGGCATATCTCTCATCAAAATTCTAACTTATTTAAGAATGTGATGCCTCATTGCTCACCAGTTTCACATGGCCCGTACCCTTCAAAATACGGGAAGGAAGGGCAATGTTATTACATTTATTTTAAATTATGTATACTTATTTTGGGAATAGATAAATTTAGATGGTCCAATATCTGAAATGTACAAAGAGATGTACTGTAAAAGTCACCCATCCACATCTGTCTCCTGCCACTCATTACTTGCTCCACAGAAAGCAGTGTTCCAAAATGTTTTGTATATTTATAGAGGTAGTCTGTGCAAATAAAGGCAAATATATACATGCATTTTTTATGCGGTTTATTCATTTTCTATCACTGCTGTAACAAATAACAACAAGGATAAAACAACATGTATTTATTATCATATATTTCCTTAGGTCTAAGTTTAACATGAGGTGTACTGGGCTAAACAAAATAAAGGTATCTGTAGGGCTTTTTTCCTTTATTTAAAAAAAAAAGTTTATGCATTTTGAGAGGGGTGGGGAGAGAGAGAGAGAGAGAGAGAGAGAGAGAGAGAGAGAGAGAGAAAGAGAGAAAACGAGCAGGGAAGGGGCAGAGAGAGAGGAAGAGAGAGAATCCAAAGCAGGTTCTGTGCTGAGAGCAGGGATTGATCTCGCCAACCATGAATCATGATCTGAGCCAAAATTAAGAGTCCAACACTTAAAGTAGTGAGCCACCCAGACACCCCAGACTCTGTTCCATTCTAAAGTCTCTGGGAAGCAGCCATTTCATTGACTTCTCAAGCTATTAGAGTTCATCCGCATTCCTAGACTTGTGGTCTCATTTTCAAAGCCAGTAATGCTTGCTCAAGTCTTTCTCCTGCTGACATTTCTTTAGTTCTACAGCCAAGGAAGTTCCTCCTTTTAAGAATTTCTGTAGTTTGATGTGGCACATCTGGATAATCCAAGATAATCTCCCCATCTTAAGGCCCTGCATATTACTTATCTGAAAGTTTATTTTACCGTGTAAGGTAACATATGCACCAGTTACAAGAATGATTAGAACATGAACCACCTTGGGGACTATTATACCACTTATCGTGTGTTTCATGCACACACACAAGCATGCGCACAAACACACACACAACTTTACTTCTATAACGAAGCAGCACACTATAATGCAATTCTGTGCTTTGCCTTTTTTTTTTTAATTTTTTAACGTTTATTTATTTTTGAGACAGAGAGAGACAGAGCATGAACGGGGGAGGGTCAGAGAGAGGGAGACACAGAATCCGAAACAGGCTCCAGGCTCTGAGCAGTCAGCACAGAGACTGACGCGGGGCTCGAACTCACGGACCGCGAGATCGTGACCTGAGCTGAAGTCGGACGCTTAGCCGACTGAGGCACCCAGGCGCCCCTGTGCTTTGCCTTTTTATGCAGTATTGGATACTTTGGATATTTTTCCATACTTGTATACAAAAAATTCTCATTCTTTTTCACAGCTGCATAGTTTTTTTTCTTTTCTTTTTTTTTAAATTTACATCCCAATTAGTTAGCATATAGTGCAGCAATGCTTCCAGGAGTAGATTCCTTAGTGCCCCTTTCCCATTTAGCCCATCCCCCCTCCCACGGCCCCTCCAGTAAGTCTCAGTTTGTTCTGCATATTTATGAGTCTCTTATATATTGTCCCCCTCCCTGTTTTTATATTATTTTTGTTTCCCTTCTCTTATGTTCATCTGTTTTTTTCTCTTAAAATCCTCATATGAGTGAAGTTCTATGATATTTGTCTTTCTCTGACTAATTTCACTTAGCATAATATCTTTCAGTTCCATCCACGCAGTTGCAATTGGCAAGATTTCATTCTTTTTCATTGCCTAGTGATACTCCATTGTATATATATACCACATCTTCTTTATCAGCCATCGAGGGACATTTGGGCTCTTTCCATACTTCGGCTGTTGTTGATAGTGCTGCTGTAAACATGGGGGTGCATGTGCACCTTCAAAACAGCACACCTGTATCCCTTGGATAAATGCCTAGTAGTACAATTACTGGGTCATAGGGTAGTTCTATTTTTAGTTTTCTGAGGAACCTCCATACTGTTTTCCAGAGTGGCTGCACCAGCTTGAATTCCCAGCAGCAATGCAAAAGAGATCCTCTTTCTCTGCATCCTCTCCAACATCTGTTGTTGCCTGAGTTGTTAACATTAGCCATTCTGACGTGTAAGGTGGTATCTCATTGTGCTTTTAATTTGTATTTCCCTGATGATGAGTGATGTTGAGCGTATTTTCATATGTCAGTTAGCCATCTGGATGTCTGCTTTGGAGAAGTGTCTATTCATGTCTTTTGCCCATTTCTTCACTGGATTATTTGTTTTTTGGGTGTTGAGTTTGATAAGTTATAGATTTTGGATACTAACCCTCTATCTGATATGTCGTTTGCAAATATCTTCTCCCATTCTGTCAGTTACGTTTTAGTTTTGCTGATTCTTTGCTTCGCTGCGCAGAAGCTTTTTATTTTGATGAGGTCCCAGTAGTTCATTTTTGCTTTTGTTTCCCTTGCCTCTGGAGATGTGCTGAGTAAGAAGTTGCTATGGCCAAAATCAAAGAGGTTTTTTCCTGCTTTCTCCTCAAGGATTTTGATGGCTTCCTGTCTTACATTGAGGTCTTTCATCCATTTTGAGTTTATTTTTGTGTATAGTGTAAGAAAGTGGTCCAGGTTCATTCTTCTGCATGTCGCTGTCCAGTTTTCCCAGCATCACTTACTGAAGACACTGTCTTTATTCCATTGGATATTCTTTCCTGCTCTGTCAGAGATGAGTTGGCCATACATTTGTGGGTCCATTTCTGGGTTCTGTGTTCTGTTCCATTGATCTGAGTGTCTGCTTTTGTGCCAGTACCATAGTGTAGTGATGATTACAGCTTTGTAGTATAGCTTGAAGTCCAGGATTTTGACACCTCCTGCTTTGGTTTTCTTTTTTAAGATTGCTTTGGCTATTTGGGGTCTTTTCCGGTTCCATACAAATTTTAGGATTATTTGTTCTAGCTCTGTGAAGAATGCTGGTGTTATTTTGCTAGGGGTTGCATTTAGCATGTAGATTGTTTTGGATAGTAGTGACATTTTAACAATATTTTTTCTTCCTATCCAGGATCATGGAATCTTTTTCCATTTTTTTCGTGTCTTCTTCAATTTCTTTCATAAGCTTTCTATAGTTTTCAGTGTATAGATTTTCCACCTCTTTTGTTAGATTTATTCCTAGGTATTTTATGGTTTTTGGTGCAATTGTAAATGGGATCAATTCCTTGATTTCTGTTTCTGTCGCTTCATTGTTGGTGTATAAGAATGCAACCTATTTCTGGGCATTGATTTGATATCCTGCAACTTTGCTGAATTTATGAATCAATTCTAGCAGTTTTTTGGTGGAATCTTTTGGGTTTTCCATATAGACTATCATGTCATCTGCAAAGAGTGAAAATTTGACCTCCTCCTGGATGATTTGGATGCCTTTTATTTCTTTGTGTGGTCTGATTGCAGAGGCTAAGACTTCCAATACTGTGTTGAATAACAGTGGTGAGAGTGGACATCCCTGTCTTCTTCCTGACCTTAGGGAGAAAACTCTCAGTTTTTCCCCATCGAGTATGATATTAGCATTGGGTCGTTCATATATGGCTTTTATGATCTTGAGGAATGCTCCTTGTGTCCCTACTTTCTTGAAGGCTTTTATCAAGACAGGATGCTGTATTTTGTCAAATGCTTTCTCTGCATCAGTTGAGAGGATCATGTGGTTCTTGTCCTTTCTTTTATTGATGTGCTGAATCATGTTGATTGTTTTGCGGATATTGAACCAGCCCTGAATCCCAGGTATAAATCTCACTTGGTCATGGTAAATAATTTTTTTAATGTATTGTTGGATCCGGTTGGCTAATATCTTGTTGAGGATTTTTGCATTCATGTTCATCAGGAAAATTAGTCTATAGGTCTCCTTTTTAATGGGGTCTTTGGTTTTGGAATCAAGGTAATGTTGGCTTCATAGAAAGAGTTTGAAGTTTTCCTTCCATTTCTACTTTTTGGAACAGCTTCAAGAGAATAGGAGTTAACTCTTCCTTAAATGTTTCGTAGAATTCCCCTGGAAAGCCATCTGGCCCTGGACTCTTGTTTTTTGGGAGATTTTTGATTACTAATTCAATTTCCTTACTCGTTATGGATCTGTTCAAATTTTCTATTTCTTTCTGTTTCGGGTTTGGTAGTATATATGTTTCTAGGGATTTGTCCATTTCTTCCAGATTGCTCATTTTATTGGCATATAATTGCCCATAATATTCTCTTATTATTGCTTTTATTTCTGCTGTGTTGGTTGTGATCTCTTCTCTTTTATTCTTGATTTATTTTGGTCCTTTCCTTTGTCTTTTTGATCAAACTGGCTAGGGGTTTATCAATTTTGTTAATTCAAAGAACCAGCTTCTGGTTTCATTGATCTGTTCTGTTTTTTTTTTTTGGGGGGGGGGGGTTATAGCATTAACTTCTGCTCTAATTTCCTGTCTTCTTCTGGTTTGGGTTTTTATTTGCTGTTCTTTTTCCAGCTCCTTACGGTGTAAGATTAGGTTGTATACTGAGATCTTTCTTCCTTCTTTAGGAAGGTCTGGATTGCTATATACTTTCCTCTTACGACTGCCTTTGCTGCATCCCAGAGGTTTTGGGTTGTTGTGTTATAATTTTCATTGGCTTCCATATACTTTTTAATTTCCTCTTTCACTTCTTGGTTAGCCCATTCATTCTTTAATAGGACGTTCTTCAGTCTCCAAGTGTTTGTTACCTTTCCAAATTTTTTTCTTGTGGTTGATTTCGAGTTTCATAGCATTGTGGTCTGAAAATATGCACCGTATGATCTCGATCTTTTTGTACTTAGGGCTGAATTGTGTCCCAGTATATGGTCTATTCTTGAGAACTTTCCATGTGCACTGGAGAAGAATGTATATTCTGCTGCTTTAGGATAAAATGTTCTGAACATATCTGTTAAGTCCATCTGGTCCAGTGTATCATTCAAAGCCAGTGTTTCCTTGTTTATTTTTTGATTAGATGATCTGTCTGTTGCTGTGAGTAGGGATTTGAAGTCTCCTATTATGGTATTACTATTGATGAGTTTCTTTATGTTTGTGATGAATTGATTTATATATTTCAGTGCTTCACATTTGGTGCACAAATGTTTACAACTGTTAGGTGTTCTTGGTGGATAGGCCCCTTGATTATGATATAATGTCATTCTGCATCTCTTGATACAGTCTTTATTTTAAAGTCTAGATTTTCTGATATAACTGTGACTACTCCAGGTTACTTCTGTTGACCATTAACATGATAGATGGTTCTCCTTCCCCTTACGTTCAATCTGAAGGTGTCTTTAGGTCTAAAGTGGGTCTCTTGTAAACAGCATATTGATGGATCTTGTTTTCTTATCCATTCTGTTACCCTGTGTCTTTTGATTGGAGCATTGAGTCCATTGACGTTTAGAGTGAGTACTGAAAGAAATGAGTTTATTGCCATTTTGATGCTTGTAGAGTTGGAGTTTCTGGTGGTATTCTCCGGTCCTTTCTAATCTTTATTGCTTTCAGTATGTATGTATGTATTTATTTATTACTTCCTTCCTTCCTTCCTTCCTTCCTTCCTTCCTTCCTTCCTTCATCTTTTTTCCCCCTCAGAGAGTCCCCCTTAAAATTTCTTGCAGGGGGGCGCCTGGGTGGCTCAGTCGGTTGAGCGTCCGACTTCAGCTCAGGTCACGATCTCGCGGTCCGTGAGTTCGAGCCCCGCGTCGGGCTCTGGGCTGATGGCTCAGAGCCAGGAGCCTGCTTCCGATTCTGTGTTCCCCTCTCTCTCTGCCCCTCCCCCATTCATGCTCTGTCTCTCTCTGTCTCAAAAATAAACATTAAAAAAAAATTAAAAAAAATTTCTTGCAGGGCTGAAATTTAGTTTAGTGGTCACAAACTCCTTTAATTTTTGTTTGTTCGGGAAACTTTTTATCTCTCCTTCTATTTTGAATGACAGCCTTGCTGGATAAAGAGTTCTTGGCTGCATATTTTTCTGATTAAGCACATTGAATATATCTTGCCACTCCTTTCTAGCCTGCCAAGTTTCTGTGCATAGGTCTGCTGAAAACCTGATCTGTCTTCCCTTGTAGGTTAGGGACTTTTTTTTTCCCTTGCTGCTTTCATGATTCTCTCCTTGCCTGAGTATTTTGTGAATTTGACTATGATATGCCTTGTTGATGGTCAGTTTTTGTTGAATCTAATGGGGGTGCTCTGTGCTTCCTGGATTTTCATGTCTGTGTCTTTCCCCAGGTTAGGAAAATTTTCTGCTATGATTTGCTCACCTACCCCTTCTACCCCTATTTCTCTCTCTTCCTCTTTTGGGACCCTTATGATTCTGATGTTGTTTCTTTTTAATGAGTCACTGATTTCTCTAATTCTTAAATCGTGCTCTTTTACCTTCATCTCCCTCTTTTTTTCTGCTTCATTTTCCATAAGTTTGTCCTCTGTATCCCTGATACTCTGTTCTGCCTCATTCATTCTTGAAGCTGTGGCATCCATCCATGATTGCAGCTCAGTTATAGTATTTTTTATTTCATCCTGACTAGTTTTTACTTCTTTTATCTCTGCAGAAAGGGATTCTAGTCTATTTTCGGCTCCAGCTAGTATTCTTATTATTGTGATTCTAAGTTCTGGTTCAGACATCTTGCTTGTATCTATGTTGGTTAAATCCCTGGCTGTCGTTTCTTCATGCTCTTTCTTTTGGTGTGAATTCTTTTGTTTCATCATTTTGAAGAGAGAAAAGGAATTAATGAGGTGGGAATATTAAAATTAAAAAAATTAAAATTAAAAAAGTTTTAAAGTAAAAAATTTAAAAAGCACGCACAAAATTGAATAAATGATGCTAGATCCTAGGTGTGTTTTGGTCTGGGTGTTTGTTGAAAGTGATTTGACAGATGAGAGAAAAAAGGGGGAAAAAAAGGAAATCGTTTGAGAATTTGAAAAAATGACTACACTGAAGTAGACTAAAATGAAATGATGGAAGTAAAATACAATTTGAAAAAAATTACACAAAAATAAAGAATATAGGAGAAAAAAATAAAAATATTTTTAATAAAAATTAAAAAAATGAATTTTTCTCCTCTGTATTCAAGAAAAAGAAAAGAAACAAAAACAGAAAAAAGAAAAAAAAGGAAATCATTTGAAAATTTGAAAAAGTGAATTCACTCTAGTAGACTAAAATAAAATGATGGAAGTAAAGTAGAATTTGAAAAAAAAAGTATGTAAAATAACAAATATAGTAAAACAATTAAAGAAACATTTTTAATAAAAATTGAAAATGAAAATGATTTTTTCTCTTTCTGTATTCAAGAAAAAGAAAAGAAACCAAAAGGAGAAAAATGAAAAAAAAAAGGAAATTGTTTGAAAATCTGAAAATATGAGTACACTAAAGCAGACTAAAATAAAATGATGGAAGTAAAATAGAATTTGAAAAAATTTGCACAAAAGTAAAAAATATAGTAAAAAATTAAAGACAAATATTTTTAATAAAAATTGAAAATAAAAATGAATTTTTTCTGTTTCTGTATTCAAGAACAAGAAAAGAAATGAAAAAGAGAAAAAAAATGAATAGATGGACCTGCTAACAGATTGAAATACGACTGAAATTATTTCGTTTTTTCCTAGAAGTCAGGCTATAAAGCGCTTTATAGTCCATAAACTAAGCAGGCGGTGAGACTTGTGTTCTTGAAGAGTGTGGTTGGCCCAGTTGGGAGGGGCTCAGTGTAAAGGCTCAATTCTCCACTAGATGGCGCTGCTAGCCTACTGAGGTGGATTGTTGTGGTGCTCATAGGTGTGTATGCACATGTGCGGGAGCAGTGAAAATGGTGTCACGCAGCTACCGAGTCTCTAGTATTGGAACTCCGTTCTCTCTGATCAGCAATCGCGCGCTTGTCCTCTGTCTTCAACTTTCGTCCACTCCCCACTTCCTCACTGTATGTGACCAAGCCCCAGGCAGTACCTCTCTCCCGAGTTTTGTCTCACATGAGGCTGTGTTCCCAGACCCTTATTTCCGAAGGACTTCAGCTTTGACCCATTCCGCCCCTCTCCAGGAAGGTCTCCCCGATCAATGGCCAAATGTTGACTGCATCCAGGATCCTGGGTCCACTTGCTGGACCCTGTTGCTGCCGGTTTCCAAGACTGCGACCAGGTTCCAGCCCACCCCCAAAAAAGATCGTGAGACAGTGTAGCATCAGTGTTTCAGGGATTATGGAAAATCACAACACGCGTCTGGCACCTGGCTTCACCCTTAAAGACTTTCTTCCAGCACCAGCGAATGTGGTTGTTCTCTGGGATCTGCTGGGACCAGGTGGCCTCACAGTCTCTACCAAATATTCTTCCGGCAGTGGAACCGCTTTTCCCCGTGTGGTCCAAGAAACTCCCAGACCCTGCTCTGCTCCTGGGGATTTGCCCTTCCTACCACAGCACCTCCAGGTATCAAGCTGCAGACTTTCAGATTTTGCGCTCCCCCTGTTTACAGTCTTAATGGAATTTAAACCCTCTCTTTTCTCCTTTCTCCCTTTTTAGTTTAGTCCCTGCGCTGTTTCCAATTTCCCACTTTCTCTCCAGCTGCTTTTGGGGAGGGGTGCTTTTCCCATATTCTACCCCCCCCGTCTCTGTCCTTTCTCCTCATGCAAAAGTAGCTCCCTGTCCTCCGCAGCTTCACTCTCCCCAGGTTCACCTCTCCGCGCCACATGCCTGCTGAATTCTGTAGTTCAGGTTGTGTAGATTGTTGTGTTAATCCTCTAATCAGTTTTCTAGGTGTGCAGGATGGTTTAGTGTTGGTCTGGCTGTATTTCATGGATGTGAGATGCACAAAAACTTCCATGCTGCTCTGCCATCTTGGCTCCCCCTCCCATAGTTTTTTTTTTTTTTTTAATTAAATGAATATACCATAATTTATTCCACGAGTCACATATCAAATTTCTGTGTGTTTTAAAGTTCATGTTTCTTTAAATAGTCCTCCCTGGCTAGACATTCATATCTGTGCAATAATTATGGTGCTTACTACCATTTCACTTATTAGAAATATCACCCTGATAAATGCCTATGTGCTTTTATTAATTATCATTATTCTTTTCCTTTTTAAAAAATGTTTATTTCTAAGAGAGAAAGAGAGAATGTGCATGAGAGAGGGACAGAGAGAGAGAGGGAAACAGAGGATCTGAAGCCGACTGTGCTAACAGTGCAAAGCCTAATGGGGGGCTCCAACCCATGAATGTCAAGATCATGATTGGAGCTGAAGTCAGATGCCTTACTGACTGAGCCACCAAGGCACCCCTCAATATTCTTTTCTTAAACGTATCATGCCCTGTGATTTAACTCCTTGAAAAGATACCACCTATCTTTTGCTGTTGCATTCAGACCTTCGTTTGTTTTCATTTTTTAGTTCTTTTCGCCCCAGAAACAATCTTAATGGTTTCGAGGAAGTATGCTTAGTATACAATCACATTCCTTTCTCCTTTCTCTTCTCATTTCTGGTTCCATTGGTCCCATCACACTCTTAAGATCATTTACTTTATCATTTTCCTCTTACAGGCTGCTGTGGAAGCCTGAATTTATTTGACATTACTTCCTTTCTGAAGTAGTGGGTGTGGCCTAGCTACATAAATTTAACTCTGTCTAGTGTGTTGGGATCAAGGCTGCTGATCACTACCCACAAATAATATGATTGATTTCCTGTCACTTACCTTGATGTAATTTTTCTTTTTTAAAATATGAAACTATATAAGAGCACAAAAGAAATTCTTCCTGTCATTGTGTAAAAAACCTTGGACTTTAGTCACCAGATTTAATTGCCTGATGAAATGTTATCATCTGGCATTCCTAGACATTTTCCAACATATTGTTTTTCCAACCTTCTTGATCTTTGCTAGATTTGACTTTTGATTATTATTTATGAGAATTATATTTTCTGCTGTTGCTTTTTTTTCTTGTCATTTGTTCCCTGCATGAGACTGTTAGAATGGTGCCTGGATGGCTCAGTCAGTAAAGTGTCTGACTATTTTTTTTTCACATTATTTTTGAGAGACAGAACAGAGCATGAAGGGGGAAAGGGCAGAGAGAGAAAGAGACAGAATCCAAAGCAGGCTCCAGGCTGTGAGCTGTCAGCATAGAGCCTGACGCAGGGCTCCAACTCACCATGAGATCATGATCATGACCTGAGTCAAAGTTGGACACTCAACCAACTGAGCCACCCAGGCGCCCTTGCGTCTTTGACTCTTGATGTCAGCTAGGTCTTCATCTCAGTTCTAAGTTCAAGCCCCATGTTGGGCTCCATGCTGGCCTACAAGTAAGTAAGTAAGTAAGTAAATAAATAAATATATAAATATATAAATAAATAAATAGTTATAGGGCATCTGGGTTCTTTTTTAAGTAATTCAATAAAAATAACACCTTCTCTGTATACAAACTGTAACAAGAATAGAAGAGACTTAAATTTGAGGAGAAAAGAGGGTATTCAATTATTTCAAAAGCCCTTCTTAAACCACTTATTTGATATCAGTAAAGAGGTACCAAAAGAGTTAGACATTATTTGAAATTTCATTTAAGAAATATTGTATCAAATTGAGTAAACACTATATATTGTATATTGAGTAAACTGTAAATGTTTCACTTAAGAAACATTGTCTACTGAGTAAATACTATAAATCGAAGAAGACAGACTCCCTCTCTGGAAAAGAAAAATGGAATCCAACTAGAACATTAGCTGCTCCATAGGACACTGAGGTAAAGCTGGAGTAAGGAATTTGTTTAAAAGCCAACAACTAAACATATAGCTGCAGTATCTCTTTGCCATAGATACAGAGCTCATATTGTTTTCCTTTAACTGTGTTTGTTTTTAAACTGCATGTAGTCTGAAAAGACCCAGTCTTCAAATCCAAAACACATATTTCTATAAATATTGCTTCAGGTCGATTGTATTTTGTTACCAGCAGGAAAAAAGCTTCCATTTCCATGTGCAGCAAAATTGTGCCACAGGGGTTGGCACGATACAATTAAGGAAGCTAATGTCAGTTGAAAACAAGAACTGAGGTGTCTCAGCCACCAGATAGCTGGAAATGGATTTACATAATATGAAGGAAGTTGCAGGATCTCTGCTTCCATTATATTCCTGCTCACGGATCTACGTCTGTGTCACCTGGCACTTTCATGAATACACCATGCAGGGTATGCAAGAGGGCATTTTGGGATGAGATGACAGCTTTCTTTCTTTGAAACAACGAGCCCTGCTTGGAAATACCCATAGAGTTTGGTTCCATGAAGTATGAAACATCCCAAATGAGGGAGATTGTCTGTGAGTTGTGCACTTGCTGCCTTCAGCATCTGTAAGCCGTTTTCTACTAAAAGTCTGACTATTTAGAATTCAAGCCTTATGCAACTAAGAAACTCCAAAAGAGGTAATGAACCATAAATTATTGCCGTTAGATATTTAATACTCAATCAGTATGTGCTCTCTCAGGCATATCCCACCGGCATTGCATTCATTCTGACAGTGTGGTACTGGTTCAATTACTTTGCTCATTTACAATAAAAGATTAATAAAAAGAGGTATATTTTAGTTCACAGAGATTAATTGCATCCCATACTTTCCCTACACTAGAAATATTCAACCCATAATCCTGATAGCTTTTGCATCAACAAGTGCATGGAAAATTAATAGACTTTCTGCTGCTGGAAATCTCAGAGGGTTTTCAGATAGAAATATCCAGGGAAAACAAGATTGAAAGTTGGCTTTGGGCTGCAAATGAATTAATTTACCTGCTTCTTTAAATTTACTTTTATGACATTTTGAATTAGCCAGCATAAAGATATGTGTACCATAAGTATTTTATATCTGCACATTTTCTGTCAAGTATTTGCAAAGCACATTCCCCTTTGAGATCTAATTCTACCACATAGAGCCAGGTATGTATGCCCATGCTTGGTAGATGTTCCGACATTTGGGGAGATGTCTATTAACATTTGATAGTTGTTGTTTTTTTCTTCAGAGAAAATAGATGCCAAGTATACTAGTGTATTTATTTTGAATATTTTTTAACATAAAGGTGTTCACCATGGGGAAATCTAGGTTTAAAATTTCAAAGTACGTCCCTGATAAAGAATTCTTAAGTTTTTATAAACTTTGTGAATGTGACACTCTATTTTCCAGTGCCTTGAAGATAAACAGACATCTTTAGCTGGTGGTTAGCTAGAATAGAAAAGAAATTTAAATTTAGTAAGTCTTACCTACTTTAAAGTAGGGTTTTGTTTCCAGATTTTATTTTACTTGATCCTTACAACAATTTGGTTATATTAATGATTTCACTTCTCAGAGAATAAACTCAGGCTCAAAGAAGTAAAGTTACTTGCCTCTGGTCACACAGTGACCCAGTAGCTAAACCTGTAGTCAAGCCACTGTCTTTCTGTCTCCAAAGTCCATTATATGTTGTATAAATCAGATTAAAGGTAAGAAAGCTTCTGTGGCTTTCTTGAAAGCCTTTTCTTGAAAGTCTTTCTTGAAAGACTTTCTGTGGGAGTCATCTCTTCTCTAAGCTTGCTTTTGTTTGTCAAATGGTGAACGTCACATTTACTTGATACAAATATTCTGATGATGGAGTAAGACAACCATCGCACATGAAAACTAGGAAAGTAGCGGCACTCTGTGTGCATGGAAATAAAATATAGATGGATTGGGGTGCAAGTGTACAAACCTGACCCTTCCGTCCTGGGGAAATCACTGTCAAGGGCATTGACAGGACTGTGTCTCAGATGTTTGTCCCAGTCCAAATGGACGCTGGGAGGGCTCCTCTCCTCCTGTTTGCAATGCAGTGTTTTAATCTACTTCTCATTCACAGTATTCAGGAAACTTTTAGCTGCAGAAGTATCTAACCTGTGTTCTCTGCACATTGTTATCTTGTTTTTTGACAAGAGAGATGTGTTCCCTTCCACATATCCTTAAATTTCTTTGCAGAGAGCAAAGGAGTCAGCCTAATTTCTGTTCCCATTTCTCTTGTACTTTCCAGGAGCTCCACCCCAGTGTTCGGTGATATCAGCCCCTGAAAACTTAACTATTCAGTGACCCTCCAATTTATTGAGTGGTCTGTAAGGAGGAAACACATGAATCAGAGATAAATCCACTACTTCTGAAAACATACATAGACATCATAAACATTAAAGATGAGCAAGGCCGAATTAAAGCAATGATACATCCTCTTTTTTTTATAAACAAACTATTGCTTTTGTAGGACAAACTAACCTATTTTTCTGATTTATTTCACTGAATTTATTTTATTCCACAGTAGTGGTTTTATTGTGTCAAAAGGAACACAGCTCATCCCTGTGTTTCCATAAAGTCGACTATTTTGTAGCACTTTTAAGCTGAATTTATTTTGTGATCTCCTAGTGAGCTCACTGGGAAAAATGCATTTCAATTTAAGAAGACAGTCTAGAAGCAGTGACCACAGAACAGGTGTTTTTATGTTTGTTTTCATACTTATGGGAGTTTTGGATGAGAAAGAACTGGTTGCTTCCCAGTGATTTTGTTGCTGCTTTACAAATGATGATAATGTTTCTATTCCACATAGAAGCCACTGATATTTCAAATTCTTTACATGTCTTGCACCTGTACAAATAATTTATCTTAATACAGACCTGTGTGTTGTCTTTTAGAACTTTCTGTTTAACAGCGATTAGGTATAATAACCCATCTGTGTAACCCTGGGCAAGTCTTTTCACCCTCTTAGGCCTTAATTTCTTCATTTGTGGAATAATGGAATTTGGACAGAGCATGAGCCAACAAACACTATACATCTATTAGGATGTGTTCCAAAGGGCCTAGAGCTTAATACTTCATAAAATACAGACTGTGCCTTCAATAACTTCACTGTGTAATGGGAAATGGAGTCAAGCAAAGAAGCAAGAACAAAATAATCATCATCACCACACTAGAGAGACGCATAGTTCCCATTAGAATAGGAGGGACAATACTCAGGTGTGGGAGGTGCGAAAAGCCCCGAAAAGTGTCACCAAAAAAGGTAACACTTGACCTGCATGTAGAAGAACGCCTCGTACTTTGTGGGTAGAAATGAGGATATGGGTAGTCTAGAAAAGGAAAGAACAACAGTAAAGAAATGTATTTTTATTTTATTTTTTTTTAAATGTTGATTTATTTATTTTTGAGAGAGAAAAAGAGAGAGACAAAGACAGAGAATCCCAAGCAGGCTCCACAACATCAGCACAGAACCTGATGTGGGGCTTGAATTCATGAACCTCGGGATCA
The DNA here is from genome assembly GCF_023721935.1 of Panthera uncia. Taxonomy (NCBI): domain Eukaryota; kingdom Metazoa; phylum Chordata; class Mammalia; order Carnivora; family Felidae; genus Panthera; species Panthera uncia. Next base: position 2,891,153 of record NW_026057589.1, on the reverse strand, counting down.
TGACCTGAGCCTAAACCAAGAGTCCGTGCCTAACTGACTGAGCCATCCAGGTGCCCCAGGAATTCATTACTTTTAGAAATTGTGAAGGACGGCATAAGGCTATTAAGGGGTGGCAATAGACAGTAAGATGTGTAGGAGCAGTTAGAGAATCCAGAACAGGCCCCGTCCCATACAAGCCATAGGCCTCCTGAGGTTTCTGTCAAAACTATAAGGAAATCATTGATGCATATTAAGCAGCATTAGGCAACATCACAATGTAGTTAACACAGGTTAAATCTAAAGATTTCTATGATATGTTTGTGAACTACTGGATAAAAGACAATCAGAAGCAGGACAGGTGTCTAGTAAACATCCTTCAAAATGAGAGTCACACTCCAAATGTCTTGAATAGCATGTAGATGTATAGTGACTGCACATCTTTTGAAATCTGCATCAGGTAACTTTATGTCTGACTTATAACAAGTCCCTCGGTTGATGCTTGAAATGTTTAATGAAAACATTAAAAATTACTTGTATTGGCCTGAAATCTTCCAAATCTTTGTGACAGTATACAAAGAATATTTACATAAATTGTGCGTTGTTTTTTTTGTTTTTTTTTTTTTTCATTATCACCTCTAGCCCTTGAGAGACATAAATTCTAAATATAAATCCACTCAGTTTTGCCAGGTCATCTCTTTCCTGTGAATCCTGAGGGTGAATTATTTATTTCATCTTTTAAGGGAGACGACTTGCCTTCTTTCATTGTCTGAAGTTCAGTTGGCCTCAGGCTCTGAAGCGCTCGCTGTTCGGTGGAGAGAAGAAGGGTTTCCCAGCCACAGTATTGCAGGCAGTATGTGGCGCTTGATGCCTCGAATTTGCCATCATAATCTTTCTCTTGTTTCAACTGCTTTTGTCTCCTGAAAATCTTTCCGTTCTGGTATTTAACATGTTTTCCTGTTGATAAGCATCCTTGTCTTACGTCTCTGGTCTTCAGGAGCATTGCCATGCTTTTTATTTCCCCAATCTGATACTTAACAGGGACCACTAAATGCGGGCTCATACATTGTAGACATATTCTTTTCCCTTTCATTTCCAATGAGTATTTGCTCTACAGTCTTCACTCAAGGGATTCATTGTGAATTATAGTTACTTTCATTTAAAAGGAAACACAATCCTCTCTTCTTGTTGGAAATACATTGGGAAAATTGTTTTTAAATATATACAAATTCCTATGGTAAACTGAACGGGGTACCACAAAACATGAGTGTTAAGTATGGACAGCAAGAAATGCCAATTTTCTTAGGGAAAGTTGTAAAGTTATAAAGAGTGTGGGAGATCAACCCCAATTCTTTAATTTCTAATGACTGTATAACCTTGGAAAATCCAGATAATCTTTTAACATAAGTATCATTAAGTTCATTTGATAAACAGGTAAATAAAGATCTTTTTTGAAAGAACATGTTTAAAAGGCTGAAATAATATTTACAGGGCTTCTCGTGCCCTGTCCATGACACGTGTTAGGGGCTTGATAATTGGAAGTTATAATTAGTTATGTATTCTCTCATTAGTTAAGTATCAATGGACATCCTTAACTCTATGAAAGGAGCAAGGATATTTTTACGTGATCAAACCCTCAAACTGGAAAGTAAACACCAGGTAGAAGGTTGAGGATTAAAATCAGAGAAGTACTCTTTTAAAATTGTTAATGGTTCTCTGGTTCATAAAAGGAAAAGAACAGTTCACATAGACTTCAATTTGCTAAGCTCTTTTTTTTTAAGTTTACTTTGAGAGAGGGTGTGTGTGAGACAGAGCAGGGGAGGGGCAGAAAGAAAGTGGGGGAGAGGGGAGAGAGACAGAGAGAGAGAGAGAGAGAATGAATGAGTCAATCCCTAGCAGGCTCCACCCTGTCAGTGCAGAAGCCCTATGTGGGGCTCCATATCACCAACCATGAGATCATGACCTGAGCCAAAATCAAGAGTTGAATGAATGCTTAACCAACTGGACCACCCAGGCACCCTGCTAAGCTCTTTTTAAAATTCTCCAGGATCTTTAGAGGTGCCTGGGTGGCTCGGTCAGTTGAGCGTCCAACTTCTGCTGAGGTCATGATCTCACAGTTTGTGGGTTAGAGCCCTGTGTCGGGCTCTGTGCTGACAGCTCAGAGCCTGGAGCCTGCTCTGCTCTGTGTCTCCCTCCTCTCTGCTCCTCCCCTACTCATGCGCTCGCTCTCTCTCTCTCTCTCTCTCAAAAATAAAATAAACAAAAAAAATTTTTTTAAACCTCCCCAGAATCTTGCTATAAATGAAGAAAAAAAAGAGAGAGAACTCAGAAGTTTGATAACTTGAAAAGATTAATGTCTGCCCACCCGTGTGGTTCAAGTTCAAATATACTATTCCATGTGCTCATTAAGCTCAGTGCCAACATTTGTCCTCCAATCCTCTTCTGATTGTTCATATATGATGTAATAGTGAATCCAAGTCTGAGTTGTAGTTAATAACAATATTTTAATGCCACCCAGCATTTTAGTATGCTATGGTCTCTAGAAGAAAATGAACCTTCATTATAATATAAATGTCTTTTATACACAGCCTCAACCAGATTCTTGACTACTATTTCAATACATTTATTTCAAGCATAATCAAATTCTAAGAAAATTGGTTGGTAGAGTGAGCAATGACTGAGTTATCCATCCTGTTGAATTTTAATTCATTGTCCTAAGTAAACCTGAAATTGGCGATATGATTTGAGTGCAAAGTCAACCACTGAAATGAACATGTATAATTTGGAATTATTTCTATCACAGTGTCTGCCCAAGAACATTATGGACAAAGCAGTTCCCAAAGGATTCCACTTTTAGAAGCTTATGAGTGTTAAGAGGACTGTTGAATGCAGTTGATATATGTATATCTGTGTCAGGACATTGATCCAGTGTTTCATTTTTATCATATAGTGGGATACAAAAATTAAATAATTGTTATTTTGTTATTAGTATCTGTTTGGCAGTAATTTCTTATCCTTAATTATTCACAATATGCTTGCAGATACATTATACCATTATAAAAATCCATGAGAAGAACAAATATGCTTGCCTATTCACAGATAAGGAAATAGATACAGAGTAGTGATGACTTATCTACCTTCTCAAAAGGGATTATTAAACTGGGTAAAGCACACCCCAGAGGTAGGTAAATACAGTTTTCTTTTTCTTTACTTGATGTGTAGTTGACTCAGAGTGTTACAATAGTTTCAGGTAACACAGCGATCCAAGTCTATATGTTATGCTGTGCTCAGCCAAGTTTAGCTACCATCTGTCACCATACAATGAACACTATTACGATATCACTGACTGTATTCTCTATTCTGTACCTTTCATCCTGTGACTTACTCATTTTATAACTGGAAGACTGTATATCTCACTCCCCTTCACCCATTTTGCCCATCCTCTCCTTCCCTCTGACAACCCCCAAATTGTTCTCTGAAATACTAACATTCTAGTAGGAAGCACTTGGATCAAATCACTCTTATTTGACCAAGACACTACTTGCAAATAATCATACTTGACTTGTCATTAGTACTATAAAGAAAATAAAGCAACATATCACTGAGAAATGACTTTAATTTAGATTGCATAGTCCTCCATCTCCAGGAAATAAAAATCAGGGCAATAAAAGTGAAGTCGTAATATTTCTGGAAAAAAAAAGGGAGAAAACGATACATAATAACAAATTGTTCCCACAACAGCCACAAGAATAATACAGATTAGAATACACAATGTGACCTGTTACACACCACAGAAGTCCCCCGTTATTGACTTAGGCATGCACTGTGTCTGTCAGAGAGGTGACATATTCATAGTTAGTGCATTCACCTTAACTCTTTGTAAGTGCATGGCTTGTGACAGTATAATTATCCATCTATCAGTTTTGATGTTAGGTAGTTACGTTAAATGACTCAGTTCAGGACAATGAGAATCAGAGCTTTGTCACTTTCCACACTGGCCAGACAAGGGAAAAGGGAAAACCACCTTGTAAACTGCAGGGTCGTGGCGGGGAGGAGTGATGGTGTGAGGCAAGCCCAAGATTGAATCACATGATTCCAGAAATGTGAAGTCCTTTCTCCTGAGTCCTTTCACAAGAAATAAGAGATCTTAACAGGTTGTGTGTTCTCACAGACTCTATTGTTTCATTTATTTTAGAACAATAAAGAAATAAAAAACTTTGTGGAGAATTCTCAAACTTGAGAACATTATGAAGAAGAAAAGAGCAGTCCCATGTTACTGCTATAGTGCACTATCTCTAGGAGAGCCTGAAAGGCATAGATCCTAGAGTCAGGGTACCTAGGCTAGAGTCGATGCTCAGTCACTTACAAACTTATTAACCTTGGGAAACTTGACTAAACCTCACTGTGTCAGAATTTTCTTATCTGGAAACCACAGATAATTAACAGCACTCCCCTCATAAGACTGTTAGGAAGGCTAAGTAAGCTAATATATTTGAAACTTAGAACAGTGAAAAGCATATTGTAAGAACAATAAAAATGTTTGCTAAACGCAATTGAAAAATAAAAATAATAGTAAACATAGTAGATTACAGTATTGCTTCCACTTTTTCACTCCTGATTCTGATAAAAGCATTATTCATTCCCTCTCCCTGCAATGGCCTTTCATATCTCCTAATGGAAGGCACTGTGGCCCCACCCATCAGAACATGCTTTGGCCAATGAAATGTGAACAGGACCTTGAAAATCATTCTGTGTTTATTCCAATTCGTCCATACCTACTCTTTGCTTAGCCTTACCTAAAACAGGGATGGCTTCTTTGGCCCAAGTCCATTTGAGACAAAATAAAAAAAAAAGTATGAAATAAATATCTATTGTTACACAATAAGATTTTTTTAAAGACCTCCATTACTCCAGCAAAGTTGACTAATACAACAACTAAACAAATAAATAAATGAATCAATAAATAATAAGCTCTATTAGCATTTAGGTAATGTTTTAAATGTTACCCTTGATTATTTACATATTCAACTTCTGTAGTAATCTTTAATTACATATATGTATAATTTTTAAACTTGCTTTTTACTTAGCTTATAAGTGTACTTTGTATCTTTAAATACCCTTGCAAACCTTAGAACTGATAGATTAATTGAAATAGCCACCTATAAGTGAAAAAATGATAATTGTAGCAATATATTATTCTCAAAGAATGAAACATATAATCAAACATAATTTGATTATAATGAAATAAAATGTATTAACACATCTAAATAAACTAGGACAAGGAACGACACAGAGGCTGAAATAATCAGTGCCCAGCCAAGAAGTGCTCAAGGCTTATCCAGTAGATACGAGTATGATACTTTGTTTGGCATTTTATGCACAGGATGAACTGTGTGCATTCTAAGACTGGTTTACTTAACGTATAAAGTAGCCACGTATTTATGCTATCAGTTAACATGGGTATACAAAAAAATAACTTGATGATTTTACAAAGTTAATAATCCATCATGGCATATTCATAAATTCATTAGATGTGTTTATTATTTAACCTATGTCAAAGTGGACAATATTAGCATCATTCAGTGTGTTCATCTGCTAAATATAATACTGACTGTAAGCATGGCATTAAGTATACCTGTTGCTATTAAATCAATGTTTTTGAAGCATATTCCATGAAATACTTGTCTATAACTATGTATACATATAACTATATATTAAGTTATATAGAGTCACATATATAACTATATATAACTATGTATCTATATAACTATATTTATATATAAAGCTATATATATAATCATATATAACACTATATATATGGGGGAAAGCAACAAAAACTGAAAGCACATAACAACTTATTGAGCTCCTACTGTACGACAGGCGCTGGACGTAATTACTTCATCTTGTGCCACCATCTCTGGAGTCAGAATTATCTTCACTGGCAAATATATTAACTGAATCTCAGGCAGGTTAAACACCTTGACCAAAATGCATCAGATAACTGTGGTGCCATCAAGATTTGGACCTGTGTTTCAAAATACCCATAGCTTTTCCACTACACCGATAAACATGAGATTTATACGTAATGGCAACCTGAGAGGCACGTGTTTTCAGATCATCAGATCTGGTACATTTAGTGTAGAACCACTTCCTAATAGGAAAGAGTGTGAGATGCTGTGATCAGAAAGTGTACACATCCATTACCATCTGACTGTCACCTGCTTCTCCTGGTAAAACCATTTTATTAAAGTGAGTCACATTTCTAAGCAAGTGTATCCCCATCATTGAAGGTAGGCAAGGAAATACTGAGCAGATGACCCAGGAAAACATTAAACAAAAAGACAAAAAGAAGCCGATACCAAGATGGGGGACATGTATCCATTCTTCTATTTTTAATCTATCTGGCTTAAAAAAAATGTTCCAAGAAATAATTGTCATGAAAAGACATGCTGAAAATGTGTTGGTGTGAATGTGTTTCATGCACAATGCATTTTTATTTAGAGGAAGAATATTCCTAGCTTCTCCTCTGAGGTATAACATAAGTACCATGAAATTCATTTGTTAGGGGCGCCTGGCTGGCTCAGTCAGTTGAGTGTCCGACTTCAGCTCAGGCCATGATCTCACGGTCTGTGAGTTCGAGCCCCAAGTCAGGCTCTGTGCTGACAGCTCAGAGCCTCCAGCCTGCTTAGGATTCTGTGTCTCTCTCTCTCTCTCTGCCCCTCCCCGCTCATGCGCGCGCTCTCTCTCTCTCTCTCTCTCTGTCAAAAATAAATAAACATTAAAAAAAAATAAAAAAAAAAAGAAATTCATTTGTTGGAAGTGTATTATTCATTGAAGTTTAAATATTTATATTATCCCACAAGTTTTCCATGCCTCTTTACAGTCTATATCCATTCATTTCTCCAAACTCAGCTAACCCCTGATGTGCTCTCTGTATATTTATTTATAAACTAAATCATACAGTATATGTTCTTTTACTGTCTGGCTTTTTCACTTACCGTGTTCTTGAAGTTAATTCATTTGTAGAATGTATCAGCCATTTATTGATTTGTGCAGGCAAATAATATTCTGTTGTATGAATATACCACATTTTGTCTATCTAGTCTCTAGTTTGTGGACATGTTTTGACTCTTACGAATGATACTGCTATGAATACTTGCATACAAGTCTTTGTGTGGACTTGTGTTTTTATTTCTTTTGGTTACTTATTTGGTTATTTATTTCTTCATTTTGAAGAAAATGCCAAACTCTTCTTCCAAGGGTCTAAACCATTTTCCATTCTCAATAGCAATGTGTGAAGGTTCCCCTCTCTATGTCCTTACCAACATTTGTTATTATTTGTACAATATGTAGTAAAGATTTTTTCATCTGTGTCATTAGAAATATCAGTTTGCAATTTAGTTGTGATGGCTTTGTCTGAATTTGCTATCAGGGTAATACTAGCCTCAATGAGTGAGTAGAGAAATGTTATTAGCTAAAAGATTAAGTGAAAGGCTCTTATTGTTTATTTTTTAGATGTTTTTGGAAGACCCCACCGGTGAAGCCATCTGACCTGCACTTTTCTCTGTAAGTAGATACTGAATTCCTAATTCAGTTTCTTTACTTGATGTAGGTCTATTCTGAAGTTGAAGTAGATGGAGGCATGAGAAGTTCAAGAAGGGCTTTCAAAATAGGGAGAAAAACATGTGCACATGTATACAGGAAAGCAAGCACTTGACCTGAATTTATTACTCCAAGTGGTTGGGTAGCCCATAAATGGGATGCCACAGTCAGAATAAAGTAAACTTGTCTTGTTCATCACCTAAATTAAAGGCATTAACAAGATGTATTTAAGTATCTCCAGTCAGTCAAATATGTCACTTAGTGATAAGAAATTTATAAGCAGACCGTGATATCTGAAAAATCCAAACAAGGAGTAAGATTATAAATTAATGAGTAACCATGTTATTGATTAATTTTTGTGTAATCAGAATATTGAATGGTGAAAATATGAATGGTATCCCAAACATTGAGTCATATTTTATCAACTGTGGTAGGCAGAATAATGGCCTATAAAAGACACTTCTGACCTAATCTCTAGAACCTCTGGCTATGCCATTTTATGTGACATCAGTAATTTACAGATGTCACTGAAGTTAGAGAACGTGAATTGGGAAGATTGCTATGGATTATCATAATATATACGGTGTACTCACATGAATCCTTAAACCAGAAACTTGTCCCAGCTTTGGTCACAGAGTGATGTGACCACAGAAGAATAAGAAAGATGCAATTTTTCTGGTTTTCAACATGGAAGACAAGGGCAGGGGGCCAAGGAAGGTAGGAAGCCTCTAGAAGGTAATAAGCAGAGAAGCAGAGACTCTTCTAGAACCTCCAGAAAGGAATACAGCCCTGCAGACATCTTGAGTTTAGCCCACTGAGTCCCGTGTCACATTTCTGACCTTCCCAACTGTGAGATCATAAATTTGTGCTGTTTTAAGCCTCTGAGTTTCTAGCAATTTGTTACATTAGCAATAGAAAACTAATGCAGTAGCTATTCTAAAGATTATAAAAATCCATCAAGATGCTTCCAGATTATTGCTGAGAGTGATATAAAATACATAGAGGGGTGCCTGGGTGGTTCAGACACTTGAGCGTCCAACTCTTGTTTTCAGCTCAGGTCATGTTCCTGGGGTTGTGGGATTGAGTTCTCCTTTGGGCTCATGCTGAGCTTGGAGCATGCTTGAGATTCATTCATTCTGTCTGTCTGTCTGTCTGTCTCTCTCTCTCTCCCCCTCTCCCTCCCTCCCTCCCTTTCTCTCTCTCTTTCTCTCCCCCTCTCTCTCTGTTCCTCCCTCCCCTCCCTCCCTCCCTCTACCCCTCTCCCACTCACATGCTCTCTCTAAAATAAAATAATATGTATATATTTAAATGAATATATATATATATATATATATTCATTTATTTATTTATAACCTGTGGTTTTAGGCCACTCAAAATATCCAACACCATCAGTAGAATTTATATGATGTAGTTACAGACAGTGAAGTCTCTGCCGACCACTGCCAGGAACATCCAGCAACAAAACTATCAGTACACACATGTCTATGTTTGTCTTTTCTGCTTTCAGCAATATTTTTTTAAGTTTATTTATTTTGAGAGAGAGAGCAAGCACATGAGCAGAAGAGGGGCAGAGAGAGAGAGGAAGAAAGATTATCCCAAGCAGGCTCTGCAGTGTCAGCCCACAGCCCTCCTTGGGGCTCATGACCTGAGATCAAGAGTTGGACGTTTAACCGACTGAGCCAGCCAGGCGCCCCATGCTTCAAGCAACATTTTAGGTCACTCGTTGCACAGACACTCCATGCCTCATTTTTGAAAAAAAGACCCATTTTTTTTTTCTCTCTCTCTGTAGCTTGGACTCCAGAGTGGATTGTGTATTTGTAACCTGACTCTAGAAATATATGTTAAGATCAGTTATCAGGTGTACATCTCATTTCAGTGTTTCTTAGTGTCCATCCTAAGATAAAGCTTCTTTTGCCAAATCTGAGATACTGCGAAAACTTTCAATGATTCTCCTAATTCTCAATCCCTCTACTGTTTTCTCAGACCTCCCTCTAGTCGTCTTCTTTTTTTTTTAATGCAAAAATCTTCCTTGGGTATCTCTTTCTTATTTTTCTCTTGCTTCATCTTGACCCTACTACAGTCAACTTAACCTTTAGTCATTTACCTCTGCATCGTGTCTAATGATATAACCCAAGATAACTTGTTTTAATTTTACAAAATACTTACATTTTTAAAATTTTTTTTTCAACGTTTTTTATTTATTTTTGGGACAGAGAGAGACAGACAGAGCATGAACGGGGGACGGGCAGAGAGAGAGGGAGACACAGAATCTGAAACAGGCTCCAGGCTCCAAGCCATCAGCCCAGAGCCTGACGCGGGGCTCGAACTCACAGACCGCGAGATCGTGACCTGGCTGAAGTCGGACGCTTAACCGACTGCGCCACCCAGGCGCCCCTTTTTTTTTTTTTTTTTTTTTTTTTTTTAATACTTACATTTTTAGATGAGAGATGGGACCTTCCATTCAAGCAGCACGACCAATTTGTTGCCTATAACTCGCATGTCAAATGAATTTCTCAAAACTGCCAAATCCTTTCTGAACTCCTGTCAAAAAATACTTGGCATAGTTTTTGCCACCACTTTCCTACCTAGTATGCACATGTCTGATACTATTATCAGATCAGTAATCTCTCGTGTTAGTTTCTTCAGGCTGTCCTACCAAATTGCCACAGATTTGGGCAGCTGAAAACAACAGAAATTCTGGAGGCTGGCAGTCTGAAATCAAGGTGTCACCAGGGCATACTTCCTCTGAAGGCTTTGGGCTTTAGCTTCTGCTTTTTGCCAACATTTCTTGGTATGCTGTGTCATGTAGTTGCAATGCTCCAGCCTCTGTGTCTGTCATCATATGACCTTCTTCCCGCTGTCTTTCCTGTGTCTGTAAGTCTCTTTTCTTACACGAAGACCAGTCATTGGATTTAGGGCCCACACTTGTCCAGTATGCCCTCATCTTGACACTGCAAAAACTCTATTTCCAAATAAAATCACATACATAAATACCAGGGATTAGGGTTTTAATGTATCTTTTGGGAAGAAACAACTCAACCCAAAACATCCCTATGCGAGGGCTTTAGAATATTTAATACACTATCCCAAACAACCACTTGCAACCAGTAAGCGATAGGATGTAGAATCAAGTGTGTTTGGGGAGGCAATCTTGAGGAGGGTTTAAAGCATGGATTCTGGAATGAGACTGCCTTGTTTGGAAGGCGGGTGGGACATAACAGGTGTCTGACTTTGTGAAAGTTGCTTAGCCTTTCAGTTTTTAGATGTTGAATGTGCAAAATGAGAATCGTTATAAGACCTATCCCGTTATAAGACCTATCGTTAATTTATAAAAAACTAAAATTATTAATTTTACTGAAAATATTTTAATTTATTATTATAAACACTATTTAAGCTGTTATATGTAATTAGCATTGTGAAAAATATCAGAGTAACAAAAACAGCTATGCCTTTATCTCCTAAAAATATATCTAGTCCATATTACATACAAATTTAAAATTTACAAAATTTGAATTGTAGTGGCTTTTATTATTAAAGTAATAATCACTCCTTGGGGCGCCTGGGTGGCTTAGTTGGTTAAGCGTCTGATTTCAGCTCAGATCATGATCTCAGTGTTCATGGGTTCACGGCCCACATTGGGCTCTGTGCTGACAGCTCAGAGCCCAGAGCCTGCTTCAGATTCTGTGTCTCCCTCTCTCTCTGCCCCACCCCCACTCGTGCTCTCTCTCTCTCTCAAAAATAAGTAAACAGGGGCGCCTGGGTGGCTCAGTCAGTTAACCATCTGACTTCTGCTCAGGTCATGATCTCAGTGTTCATGGGTTCACAGCCCGCATTGGGCTCTGTGCTGACAGCTCAGAGCCCGGAGCCTGCTTCAGATTCTGTGTCTCTCTTTCCCTCTGCCCTTCCCGTGCTCATGCTCTGTCTCTTTCTGTTTCTCAATAATTAAAAAAAAAATAATAATTTTTTTAAAAGTAATAATTGCTCCAAAATGTCAAGCACAAAAATTTTTGGTGATTTCTTTTTATTTTATCTAAAGTATTTTCTGTCTTTCTATCACTGTCTCTCTCTCTGTTGGTCTCTCTTTCTTTCTCTCCCTCTCTTTGTCTCTTAATATAGAATTGTGTGTGTGTGTGTGTATATATATTTATATAATCATTATTTTATTATATTGAGATCTATAATATGCAGAGTATAATATATAAGCATTTTTTCAAGTCTTTACAAACCTGTGGAAACATAATTGTTAGAATTGTGTAATATTCTACTAAGGGCACTTATTAAAATTCATTTAATTTTATAAGATATTTAGCATTGTGTTTGCTCCCATTTGAACACAGTTTTAATATTAAAATATCTAACACCTTAAGAGAAAGAAAACTGGTATGTTTTTAAGATTAAGTAAAAAATAGGGCATAAAACTGAGTGAATAGTTAAGGGGAAAAGTACTACTTAAGTACAATCGAAGAAACAGAAGTAATGACCGCTAATGCTAGGGGCTTTGCACAGCAGATAAAGATCACATTTCACATGTAATAAGCAGTTAGGCTAAAGTTAAGCTCGTATAAGAATTTCTTTATATAGGTTTTTAAATTTGTGAATCCATATTTTTTCTATTGGTATTGGCTATGATATATTAAGTAAAAGAATAATGTTGATTTTATTTTTGCTGTTACATTAAATCAACTTGCATTTGTGCTTCCAGATTATTTTACTAAGTTGTGGGTTTATGGAAGCATACTATTCCTTTGGGTAACAGTAGAACAGACAAGAGATAGATCTGCAAATTATTAGGGTTTTTTTTCCAATTTTTAAGTTACTTAAGCACTTTTATTCTAAAATGAGGGGAAATGGCACTGGTATTTACTTATTACCAACTTAAATGTGAGGGTGCACAAAAGGAACTTGAAGCAGAGAAGGATCCTTTGTCTTTTTTTACTTTCTTGCTTTGGTTTGCATTTTCCCCCTATAACACGGAACCAGCTTTGGATATCAACATAAGGAAGGACTTGGACATAACAAGAGACATATTACATTTAGATGCAAATTATTAATCATGCAAGGGGGAAAAAAAACCTATTGTACCATGACAGACAGAATGAGTTTTATGACTAACTTGATAGTTTGCTCAGCTGTCAGTGCCATTGGGCATTAAAACTTTACACTGACATTAAAACTTTACATGAATTATTACTCAAGATTATTTTCCCAAGAAGAATGTTTTGTGAAGTCTTGTATGTGTTGTAAAATACCGCACATATAATTTTTCTAAGCATCACGAGAATGAGTAAGGAGGAAATGCACCCATTTATTGACTTAAACTTTTCAGAGGAACCTGTGTTTTAAAGAGTCAAAGACACTTTTGTCCCTGGGTTGGGATTGGGGAGTTATTTTTATTTCTCCTTAACAGAAGTGTAGTGTCTGAAAGCAGCTGAGTATTTCTTGTCACCTGTTCCAGGTATTTAAATTTATGTTGCTCTTTTTTCCACATGCATAATATATATTTATCCACCCCAGGTGAAAACAACATCAGAAGGGGGGGAACCACCAAACCAAATTAAACCAGCAGGATTAAGCCAAAATGTAGTTGCAGCCAGCTTGATCAGTGATGTTTTATTCATCAATCACCTGCACTCACCTCGAATTGTTTACGCACAGATTTCAAGCATAAATAGCAAATGCACCACTTCCTTTTACTTGTGTAATATCATGGATTAATGTGGTGCCCATTAGTCTGTTAGATCCCCCTTCAGTGTTCAGGTGCTGCATAAAATGACTTCCTATTAGTTGTATTAAACTTCCTTTTTTTTCACATGAAGTGAAAAGAACTTTCAGGTGTTTCACATAATGAGGCAGATTATTTAAGCACTTAGGCTACTTTAGAAAAGCAAGTAGGCATGACTAGAAGCGGCATTAATGCCTTTATGTCACAGAAAAATTACTGATGCAGTTTATACGTTTTTCCAAAGCTTATGCGTCTTGTAACCTAATATTTTCCAGTATGTGTCCAATTTTGTTATGGAGGGTGTCAGAATTTACAGGATAGACTGAAAGTATGTGAGCAGCCTCCTTTAAAGAGGATGATCTGATAAGACCTCCATGAAGAAGGAATATTTAAGCAGAACATCTGCAAAAGAGTCAAGACCGCAAAAGTTGTAGGGAAGAACATACCAAATACCAATTGAGCCATTGTCACCATTATCAAGTGCAAAGACTGTGAGTAGGGGACAAGTGTGGTGTGTTCGTGGAACAGGAAGAATACTGGAGTGTCATTTAACATACTCAGTCCTGCCACATTCCAAAACCGTGGTCTTTACACCAAGCTGCCTTGGGGGGGAAACAAAAATACGGAGAAAGTGAGTGTGCTTCCTTTTCCTCAGCAATGGCTATATACGGTATATAAATGTCTCTTTATAAGCTGTCAAACTGTTTGATTGTTTATTTAAACAGAATTAAATAAAATCTCTTACATTGACATTAGAGTAGTTTCACACTTTGAAATGATAATAATAAGACTGTAGGTAAATTCTAGCCCAGAAATAAACCACAAATGGGACACTTTTATATTGAAAGTACTGAGAGGAAATGAACCTTGGATTAGAAGATCCATACATTATTCATGAATAAGTAGAATCCATTGTTGAAATCATGTAGATTTCATTTTTGCTCACTGTACATAATAATTTGATCCCCCCATAATTTAAAAGGCACGATACCATTCCAGTAATTTGAGATGGAAAAAGAACATCTTTGTGTTCTCTATACCAGACATAATCTTCTAATTAAGGAAATGAGTGTTGTAAATAGGAGATCTCTGAGAACCTTCCAATTCTGACATCCTCAGATTCTGTACAAAGTTAGCCTCTCCAAGAAACTGTCCTAAAGAATGATATCATGGTTTTGCTTTGAGCTTCTAATTGTTAATTATCCCTACCATATGATGTTTAAAATTGGGTTAGAGCAGGGGCTCCTGGGTGGCTCGGTAAGTTAAGCATCAGACCTCAGGTCAAGTCATGATCTCTCGGTTTGTGGGTTCAAGCCCTGCCTGGGGCTCTGTGCTGACAGCTCAGATCCTGGAGCCTGCTTCGAATTCTTTGTCTCCCCCTTTCTCTGTCCCTCCCCTATTCGTATTCTCTCTCTTAAAAATAAATAAACATTTTAAAACATTAATAAAGAAAAAGGAGGGGGATAGAGTAAAATGGCTTGCAAAGGTGTTTACACTCTAGGGTCCTTCGCTCTGCCACCAACAAGCCTCCTTATGTTGAATATCTCATGTAATTCCGCCAGTCATCATTGAAAAACTGAGATGACATCATACTGTCTTTCTCATAATAAATGATAAATTGCAACAAGAGATACGTTGCTCTTAAAATGAATCTTTAACAATAATTATAGCCAACACAGAATGAAAACATTCTCAGCAAACAAAAGACTCTATAAAGTCTTCAAATCTTGATTTGTTTTTTTTTTTTTCTTTTTGAAATGTGGAGTGAGTTATGATGGCCATTTGGCATACTTCAAGTCCTTCAAATTGTCAATTCTTTGCTCTTTCTAAAGCTCTGGAGGTCTGTTTTCTCTGAAATGTTTGTTTCTCTCAATTTGTAGCTCTCTGTAGGGTCCCACACTCAGAGCATAAACTAAAAAAATACAAAGAAAAGTGAATAATCTTACCCTAAATTTATTACAAATAGCAATTTAGAAGACTCATTATCACAGTATGAAACATTAAAAAAAAGAAGAATCATAATCAAAGAATGTGAAAAAATGTAGAAAATGTGTGGGTACGTATCTATCTAGCTATCTCAACAACATCTGAATGCATGATGTTGTGCTGTTATGCGTGAATCAATAAATACATTTCTGTACTCATTTAACAGTGTGTTATTGAAATTAGACTATAGTTATAAATACTAATTAGAATTAAATCATTAGAAATGAAATGTGCCCAGCATCTCCTGACAGGCTGCTGTAAATGAAAACACTTAAACTTGTTGAAATTCATCAATTTTTGTTTCATACTTTTATCAGGGTTTTATAAGACAAAAGTTTGGGGCGGGGGAAGTCCCCAGGCTTCAAGAGACTATAAAATCTCATTGAAGTCAGTTTCCTGCAAGTCAAATAAAAAGGGAAAAAAGCCCCTTGGTACTCATCCACTGCTGAGTTGGTCGAATCGAGCCAATTCTAATTTTTCAGGGTTGTTGAACTCACCAGGGAGGACATGAGCAGACAGAAGAAGTAGACTATACTCTATGCCCCAGCTTCAGCAAAATCCAAGTGATTTCTCAGCCTATACTTTTGAACCCTCACATCATGGGTCTCAGTGTTCTCTAATGCTCTTCAGTGAGTACCTGGGGTGCCTCACTCAAGTAGCCCTGTTTCCTTGATAATGTAAGAGCGACATCAGCTCTCTCCAGGTCTGAGCTGTAAAATCTCAGGCCAGAGCAAGACTGACCTTGGCAGCTTCTTCAAGGAAGATAGGAAGCTTTGGAGTTCAGAAACTCCTTGGAAGACTTCAGTGTGTTCCAGGATGGATGTAGCCACACAGGGAAACCAAAGAAGCAGGGAGTGCAGACCAAGAAGAGGTATCCATTGAAGACTGGGGAGGTGGTAGAATGTTGCTGAGAAATGTTCACCAGGCTATGCCAGGGTTCCTCAGCCTCAGCACTATTGAAATTTGGGGGCAAGTAATTCTTTTCTGTCAGTATGCAGTGTTGTTGCGGGTGTGTGTTTATAATAGGATATTTAGGAGCATCCCTGGCCTCTACCCACTAGATGCCAGTAGCACTCTTCCCGAGTAGAACACATCAAAAAATGTATCCAGACACAGCCAAACATTCCATGCTGGTGGGGTGGGGGGTCGTAG
Source organism: Panthera uncia (assembly GCF_023721935.1). Lineage (NCBI taxonomy): Eukaryota > Metazoa > Chordata > Mammalia > Carnivora > Felidae > Panthera > Panthera uncia. The sequence goes on along the minus strand of NW_026057589.1, from coordinate 2,874,715 downwards.
GGGGGTGGAGGGAGAGGTGGCAAACTCTCCCATGGTTTAGAAATCTCCTGTGGTACATTATCCACTCCTGTGGTTTGGATTAATGACTTTCTACTTTAACTTTTAATAATCATGCTTCTTCCCCCAGAAAGCTTTCCCTTCCTCTCTGTGAAATTTCAATGCTCACCGACATGCACTTTTAATACCCTATTCTTGGATCATTCAACAAAAATGCATTAGACACCTACTATGTACTGTGTATGTCCCAGAGATATGGTAGTCAATAAAATTGACACAGCTCCTATCTTTATAAACCTTGCGTGTTTGAAGAGGAAGTAGGTCTTAAAATGCTTACCTACAAATGAGTGAGATATTTGTGGTTGCTAGGAAGGATATTAAACAGTGTTGTGATGAGATTGCTACTTAGGAATTAAGGAAATAATTTAACTTGAGTGGTCATGAAAGCTGATAATTGAACAGACACATGTGTAAAGAAGGCATCCTAACAACCAGGCTGAGGAAGTAGCAAGAGCAAGAGCCCTGACATGGGAGCAAGATGGATTTATTTGAGGAACTGTAAGAAGCCAATGGCTATAGTGTTGAGAGCAAGGGGAAAGGCAGACCTGAGGTGAGTGAAAAAAGGAAGGTCATGGCCAGGTGATACAGAGCCTAGTAAACCGTGGTGGAGTGTTAGCTTGTATATCAGTGGTGTATCATAGCTCTTAATACACTATCCCTACTTGTGGAGAGAGATTGGTCTCTCTCTCTTATTGTTCATGTGGCCTTAAACCATGTATTTTTTTAAAGCTATAAAATGGATAACACTATATGCCTCAAGTAATGTTGTAGGATTAAATAAAATATTGTGAAACTGATGAGTGTTAGTGAAATTTTAGTTACAGCATTTACCTGCATTGCATCTCTTAACCCTCACAACAATATGCTTTATTCCTATCGTAAGCATGGAACAAAAACACTAGAATTCAACGTTGAAGGCAGGAAAGGAGTTTGGCAGGCAAAAAAAACGTGATGGAGAAAAGGCACTTCAGGGAAAATGGGAGCAACATATGTGCCAGGCACAGTTATTGAAACTCCTGAAGTAGAGAGTGACTGTGAGCAGTTAGATGTGGCTGGAGGGTCAGGAGCAAGGAACAGGAGGAGAAAAGCCTAAAGAAATACATTCTTTTTTTTTTTTTTAATTTTTTTTCAACGTTTTTTAATTTATTTTTAGGACAGAGAGAGACAGAGCATGAACGGGGGAGGGACAGAGAGAGAGGGAGACACAGAATCGGAAGCAGGCTCCAGGCTCCGAGCCATCAGCCCAGAGCCTGACGCGGGGCTCGAACTCACGGACCGCGAGATCGTGACCTGGGTGAAGTCGGCCGCTTAACCGACTGCGCCACCCAGGCGCCCCAATACATTCTTAATATATTTAGGTTATGTGATCTTGCTGAAAGTAACTTTCTTCTTTAGTCCTCAATTTCCTTGTGCAACGGTGTTTCTTTCATAGCATTGTTGTGAGGAAGTATAATCTTTTATCAGAGACCAACATAAAGTTTTAAAAATGTTAGGTGTGTATCCAAATATTGAAGGGATGCTTATTAGTCCGCCAGTGCCTTTGTTAGCTCATTTCCAGAGATAGGCTAGTACTCTGTTCTCAGATCTTTCTCATTCTACATTTTGATGAAAGATTTGATTGCTAACACAGATCAGATTTTTTACATTATCAAAGTTGGAATGGATAGTTAATATACCAAGTGACAAAAATCATATCTTGACAGGCTAAAGTGATTAAATTTAACACAGATAAATGTATAGTCCTAAACTCACATTCAGGAAAAAAAAAATGTATCTATTGAGATGAGACAGATGTCGGTGTACAGCCATTCATCTAAAATATCAAAGGGCATTTTTGGGTGAATGCACACTTATATGAGGTAAGAATGCGATATATTTGCCCAAAAAGGCAGATGCAATGGCATTTTAGTAGCATTCATAGAGGTAGGTGTCCATTATAAGGAAGTAATTATCTCACTTCACTAAAGCCAAAGAAACTTATGGTAATGACAGAACGTGGCTGGCACGTATTGATTGTTTGAATGATTGCGTCTTTGAAACTAATGAATGAAGTGGTTAGTATATTAATGCTATAAATCTATCTCTAGTTAGTGTCCATTTAGAATGGAAAGTATGAAAGATTCTCTGAAAGATGTGAAAAGCAGTGTCCTGAAAGGAAATGGAGCCCATGATATTGACCTTCATCCTCTCTTTTGATTCCTGTAATTCCACTGCTGTTAAGGAGGCCAGTAGACCAGTTGGCAGATCTTTTCAAGGAAACTGACCCTGAATAGCTCGCTTTTGACATATGGCCAATGGAAAGTCAGGCTGTAATTCATCTGGGGAGTCTGGTTGAAATGTGTAATGATGGGCATGACATGTACTCAGCAAGAGTGGCATGAACCATACAAGGGCACTGGAATGCTTGCAAAGAGGATGCTCCAAAAAGAGGGTGCAGAGAAAAGCACAGCCCTCATTTGAAATATACTCTTAGTGAATTTCAAGAGACTGGAACATGATTTAAGGAAATCTGGGCTTGCTTTCAAAAACAGGATCCATTTATAGTCTGAGGGGAAAGCCACAGGAGGCTAAGGGATGCTGGCTGAGATTTACTTTGAATTCCTTGATTTTCCAAATCTGAAGCTCAAAGTCAAGTTCAGGCTCTGCCAACTACTTGAACCATGACAGGAGTTAAAAGGTTTTTATAAGTCCTTGAAAAATGTAGCTATAGCTTGATGACTTCAATTCTGCAACATCAATAATGGTAACCGGGTTGGGTAATCCTTGTGATACTACTCAGTTTCACTCCCTAGTACAAACTGCATTTATTTCTTGTTTTGGAAAGGTATTACTCATACGGGAATGACTGTGAAGTGATTTGTGTAAGACGATTCTCTTGAAGCCCTGACAGTCCTGACTTGCTTGTATTCTTGGGTTGGATTTTGCCTTCTGCAGCCATGAAATTTTGTAAGGGCACATTAAAACTCTTGTTAGAAGCAGGTGCCGAGAATTCTACAGGGAAATGGTGAGCACAGATTAGGCACAGGTGCACCATTGGCAGTATCATCTGGATTCAAGAGATGATAGATGACAGGTAGAGTAGATAGATACAATTTTTAAACTGGATAGTGATTTTAGTTACCAGCCCTTTTTTTCTGTAAAATTCCCTCTTACATCACTCCTCACTCATTTTCAGCTAATTGGCACTTGCTCTCAATTTCAGAAAGACTGCTCCTAACTAAATTGGTCTTACCAAAATATTGCTTTTCAATTATTTTCCACATGTGAAGGCTCCTTATTCATGTTGACTCTTACCCTGTTTATAAAACTCCCTGTAATAAACTATATGGTGTGGATTAAGGTCCTAACTCCAAATCTTGTTTGCACAACACTGTAAAATATATTTCAGAGATATACCATGTTATAGACTCACCATCTGTGACACTAGTAATTGTGGCAGGGGAAGAGAAAGAACAGACACTTGTGCAAAGGTTGATTAAGACCTCCTTCTAGAAGTGTTATAAATCAGTTGTATTCATATCTCATGGCTTGGAACCCAGCCACCAGCCTGCTGTTGAGGAGTCATTGTTCAAACTTCACCTGTGATGAACTGAGATGTGATACCAGCAGGTGGGAGGCACTAACAAGAACAATTACCCAGACAGTTGGAGAAGTTGGAGTAAAGTAGTAAAGATAAGGACTATAGGAATGAATGGCCATTTTTATAAAAAATGATACACTCTGGGGCCCCTGGGTGGCTCAGTTGGTTGAGCGTCCAACTTCAGCTCGGGTCATGATCTCACAGTCTATGAGTTTGACCCCCGCGTCGGGCTCTGTGCTGACAGCTCAGAACCTGGAGCCTGTTTCAGATTCTATGTCTCCCTCTCTCTCTCTGACCCTCCCCCGTTCATGCTCTGTCTCTCTCTGTCTCAAAAATAAATAAACGTTAAAAAAAAGGAAAATAAATAAATGTTAAAAAAAATGATACACTGAATAAGATAACAATAGGTTGAGGATGGGTAATCAATAATTAAAGGCTAAGCGTGAAAGCCAATGAACTGGTACAAACAAAACAAAACAAAAACAGCCTTCCTTACTGTGTTTCTCCTTTACTCTCCTGTTACTATCACACTTAGAACACTGATACCAGATGTGTGTTGTTGTAGGTCCCCCCCACACACACACACAAAGCAATTCTCTGAAACACCAGTTGGGTACTCTACAATTTCACCCTGTTCTAATGCTATCTACCTGGACATATCACCAGATACCATAGATTAAGGGCTCAGTCCCATAAGACTGTCCCCCATTTCAGATTCAGTAGCAAGTAGTGAGTCCCCAAGTTACCCACAATTTCTGTCTGATTTGGCTATTAATAGGAGGTTCCCATGGCCTTCTACCTCTTAGATTCAATTATTTCCTAGAACAGGTCACAGAACTCAGGCAAACACTTATTTATATTTACTAGTTTATTATTAAAGGATATGACAAAGGATACTGAAGAACAGCTAAATGAAAAGATACATCAGGTGAGTTCTGGGAGGGACCTGCACACAGGAGCTTCTTTCTCTGTGGAGTTTGGATATGTCACTTGTTCATAGGTGGATAGATTCACTAACCTGGAAGCTCTCCAAATCTCAGACTACTGGGATTTTATAGAGGCTTCATCACTTAAATGTGATCACTTAACTCCATTTATAGCCCCTTTCCCTCTTCTAGAAAATGGCAGGTGAGACTGAAGATTCTAAACTTCTTTTTTCTTTCTTTCTTTCTTTCTTTCTTTCTTTCTTTCTTTCTTTCTTT
>NW_026057589.1:2686715-2869866 GCF_023721935.1 Panthera uncia | reverse complement strand
TTTCTTTCTTTCTTTCTTTCTTTCTTTCTTTCTTTCTTTCTTTCTTTCCTTCTTTCTGTTTGAAAGAAAAAGCACAATGGGGAGGCGGGGCAGGCAGAGAATATGGGAAGAGAGAGAATCCCACGCAGGCTCTCCACCATCAGTGGAGAGTCGGATGCAAGGCCTGAACTCACAAACTATAAGATCATGATCTAAGCCAAAATTGGATGCTTAACCTGAGCCATGAATGTGTCCCAAGATTCTAAGCTTCTAATCATAGTTTGATATTTTTGGAGACCAACCCCTATCCAGGAGTCATCCAGGAGCCCTCCAGAGTGACTTCATTAGAACAAAAGATGCTCCTAGTGCTCTTATCACATAAGAAGTTACAGTGGTTTTAGGACCTCTGTGCCAGGAACTTGGGAGAAAGACTACAGATATGTAGATATAGATACAGATTTTTTTTCTATTATCGCACAGTCAGTGAACTTCCATGGCAGCATGTAAAGAGAATTTCAAGTCCTAAATTCTGCAGGCATAAAATTTTGAAGTCCAGGGCCAAATCTTGTTTATAAGACTATCTCAATTCCATAGGAAGTTGAATTCTCCATTGCAGCTATACTAATGTCTGGCCCTAATTGAGAAGGAATAAAACCAGAAGATGACGTGTAAACTTCCGAGTCATTCATATACAAATCTTGAATTCCAGATCCTTTTAGTATCCCTGGAACTAGAGAAGTGACCCACTTTTTGTTAAAGGCTGGTACTTCTGGGGCACCTGGGTGGCTCAGTTGGTTAAGCATCTGACTTCGGCTCAGTCATCATCTCATGATTCGTGGGTTCAAGCCCTCTGTGCTGATAGCTTGGAGCCTGGAGCCTGCTTCAGATTCTGTGTCTCCCTCTCTCTCTATGCCCCTCCCCTGCTCATATTCTGTCTTTCTCTCTCAGAAATAGCATAAACATTAAGAAATATATATTTAAAGGGTGCCTGAGTGGCTCATTCGGTTAAGCATCGAACTTCAGCTCAGGTCATGATCTCACAGTTTGTGAGTTCAAGCCCTGCATCCAGCTCTGTGCTGACAGCATGGAACCTGGATCCTGCTTGAGATCCTGTGTCTCCCTCTCTTTGCCCCACGCCCACTCATGCTCACTCACTCTTTATCTTGAAAATATCTAAACATTAAAACATTTTTTTTTATTTAAAAAAGGCCAGTTTTTATTTCTCTTTACTTAAAAATGACTCAAAAGACTTGCCTCACAAGCAGAGGCATACCCTTAAGAATCCTCACCTACTTCCCACCTTTCACCATCCATTAATCAGGGCTGAGTCACAGATGACCTGGTTCAATGTATGTGTGTGTGTGTGGGGGGGGGGGGGCACTAAATACCAATGGACATATGGAAAGAGCAGTCAAAATTTAGCAGGCTAATGGATTAGCCTTCATATAGAGCAATATTTGGGCAACTGAGAAAAAAATGATGGGAATATCAGAGAAATCCAAGATATACATACGTAGACGGATTTATGGAGAGCACAAATGAGAATATCATTATATCACATGTTAGTGCCCAATAGAACACGTCCACTTTTGTGGTAGGCAGGATAGTGCCCCCTACTCCAAGATGTCTGCCTCCTAACCCCTAGAATGTGTGAATACGTTATCTTATATGTCAAGAGGGACTTTGCGCATGCCATTAAGTTAAGGATCTTGAGAAAGGGAGATTATCTTTATCTCGCTTGACCCAATGTAATCGCAAGCCTCCTTACAATTGAAAGAGTAAGGCAGGAAGGTCACCATCAGAGGACCCGAATGATTGAAACAGAAATTGGGAGTAATATGGTTGGTGCCAGGTGATCTTGAGTCAAAAAATTCTGGTATCTTGTAGAAACTGAAAAAGGCTAAGAAGTAGATTCCTAAATCTTCCAAAGGAAACCTTGCTGACACCTTGATTTTAACCCCACAATACACATTTCAGACTTTTGACTTCTAAAACTATAATTTACTAAATTTGTATTATTTTAAGACAATAAGTTTGTGGCAATTTGTTAGAGTAGCAGTAGGAAACCGATACAACCAGGGAAGAGGGACTAAACAACAAAGTAGACAGCATTACTCACCTAGCTGACCTTGGCATGTTTCTATCAAAAGTACTAGAATAATGGTCTTATGAATTTAGACATATTGGCAGAGATAGAAGTAACACATGGGCTCATTGATGCCCACACACCAAAGCTGACCTAATTATCACCACCAAATATCTTTATTGCCATTAACTAAGACCAGTGCTAAGCCCTTTGTGTGGCATTCATCACTCAGAACACCAACCAGCCACTTAGTCACAAGTGTTTATATTACATCCTTCCTAACACAGAAGAGGTTCATCTTTCCTGAAGTTGGCAAATACTCTTGGTATGGGTTTCCCTTTCATGCCTGCAGAGCCCCAACCAGCCCCATTGCCTAGAATTTACAGAGGATCTGAACCATTGACATGGGATTTGCATAACATTGCATCCCATCAAGGAACCCATTTAAGAGCAAAAGTTATGGCAGAAGGCAAATACCTTGGAATCCACTGTTTATGTTACATATGCACCATACAAACTGTCAGACTGACACAGCAGTGAGAACAGTAATTGAAATACAGCTTGGAGATGATCCTGAGTATATAGGATAACATCCATCAGTATACCATATACACCCCAAATCAATGACCATTGTCTTTTCCACTGTACTTGGTAGGTATAATATGTGGGCTTGAGAAATATTGGTTGCAAGTAGGAGTGGCCACATGTATCACTCCCAGTGATCCCCTTGGGGAGTTTGTGCTTCCCATACCACATCTCTGGACTCGATAGGTCTGGAAGTCCTGATCTTTGCCAGAGAACACAGACGTAATCTCATTAATTGTTTAGTTATAGCTGACATCTGGTTATTTCAGAATATGTATGCCAATAAAGGAATAATTACAAAAAGGAATTACCAACGTTGCTATGGTGATTGACTCTGATTATCAGGAGAAGACAGGGTACTTTCAGTCCACAAGGTAGCAGAGAATATATTTGGCATCCAAGAGATCCACGGCCACATCTCTCAGTATCCCCTGGCCCAAATTTAATAGGAAATTGACAAGCAAAGCGCCTGTGGCCTGAGAAGGGCATGGTGACTACAGGGTAAGACTCCCTCAGAATAACAGTCTGGGTTACTTGACTAGGTAAGCTACCTAAGACAAGTACAGATGCTAGCCAAGGCTAAGCAGAATCTAAAATGGGTAGTAAAGGAAGGAGATGGTGAGCATCAGTTGCAGATTCAAGATCAGCCACGGTAGTGAGGCCATAGTGCATCCACTAGCATTGTTCTTGTAAATTTCCCCAGGAAGATAGAGCAACCAGAATCCCGGAGGAGGTGCTTCCAGAGCACATCGTATGACAAAAGTAGATTTACTGGTGTAAGATGTACCACTCAGGTGTGTCACCATCCCTCCAGTCTATAATTCCCACTTTTCAGAGCTGAGTCATACATCCTTGAAGCTGCTGGAATTGTTGGTGTCTGAAGGTTCTCAGGTGAATCATTGTCCAGGAATTCCCTCAAAAGAAGAGAGCTGAATTACACAAACACATTACCTTTCCCTGGGATATGCCACATATAGTAGATGGTCAAGAAAGAGGTGTAAATGTCTCAAAATAGAACAGTTATAAAGACCTGTCCCATCTCCAGTGACACCCTTGGATTGTAGCGACTACATGCATAGGTCAACGTCTCTTTCTGTTTAGGCTTACTTTTTTCACTCACCCATAAGTTTTAATCTAAAGCATATTCCCCAATAAATTTCTTACATGCAGATCTCCATCTCAGACTCTTTTTGGGTGAAAATATGACAATATTATAAGATCAAAGAGGCAACTATTGTTTTTTGTAATGCAGTTTTTGTGAATCGGAAGCAAGAAGTGTGATATGATCAGATTCTCATTGTGAATGGACCTTTCTGCCTTTGGTATAGAAGCAAAAGGTGCATACAGAATATGGGAGGAATGGACACATAACTATGAGGGTATAGGTAGAAGTCAATGAGGACATGAGAAGGGACATCTAAACCAAACCAAGATGGTCCTTAGCATCATGTAAGGCTTCTCAGTAGAAATCACAACTAAACAGAGTGGGAAAAGCTGTACAGGCAGAGAAGAGAAAAAAAGGGTTTTTCTAACAGAAAATGTGTGAAAACCTCTGATCAGGAGAGGACAAGCCTATCACTAGCACTATAACTTGATAGTTATGTATCACTGAGAACAAAAACACATTAGCCTCAGAGCTAAGAGGTCATTTCCTAAATGAACTTCTAGGGCAGAGTTTAGACTTTACAGTAAAGGTCAAGTGGAACTATTGCACAAAATTAGCAGCAGAGGGGCCTGATCATGATTCCACTTTAGAAAGATCTCACTAAAAGCAACTTAGAGGACAAAGTGGAAGAACTGAAGAAACATAGCAAGATTCTTACATAGGTAGGGGCTGTCTGTCATCTGATTATAGTTTCACATCAGAAAGATTACTCTCTCAGCTGTGTTTATAGTGGAATAGGACAGGGAGACTTACCACCAGAAGCAGATAAAAGATAACACAAAGATACTTTTATACATTATCAAAAGATAAAGACTTCGATGCACATGGTTGTAAGATGTACATGAAATCCTTGCCTCATCTGTCCATGGAATTTCCAAAGACAATAACAAATGTATCATTAAGGTACAATGAGGTACAGAGGAGGCTTCAGCTGGTCCTAAAAAGAGCTCTAGAATTGGGCTGGCCCTTCAAAGTTGTTCCATATTGAGGCATGGTGGCTGGGTATCTATACTCCTACATAGATCACTCTTTGGATTTCAAGTTGTCCCCAGAGAGGGAGCATACACTTGGGGATGGTCATGGTTAATTTCTGGTAGGGACTCAGTCTTAAACCATCAGCAGTCTATCCTCAGATTCTCAGCAGCTGGAGAAATGAGTATCTTGGCCCTTAATGGTAGAACTTAGTCATGCAATAGAGCATCCACTAGAGAAAGCAATTCCCGGGATAATCCCGGGGAAACTGCCTCCAGTTCTGCATAGGTTTCTGTTGCAACTTGCTCTCTGTGAGGGCTTACAAAGCTTTCAGTAAGTCAGCTTCCTTTCCTGTATTCTTCCGCAGTTTATTTTGGATCCTGTAAATCAGCTGTTTAGGCACACTATAGTAAACACTTTTCCAGCTCCTAGGAAGAGTAGCCCATACTAGGTCTTGAATACATGTGCTGTTCACTTCTTAGCCCTGGAAACTGAAGCTACCCCTTTATTTACCTGCCTTTTTTCTTCTGGCTCTCCCACTAAGGGAGAAAGTTTTGCCAAAATCAAAGAGCACTCTAACTGTAGAGAGCTGACTTAGCCATCAAGATTTCTCATTGATGTGATACATGTGACCTTCTCTCTTTTGCTGTCACTGAATTCTACACTCTACACTTTTTTTCTAAGATGCAGAGAGAAAACCAACTCTCTCCACCTTGAGGAGAATGCCTTTCTCCTCAAATTATCACTTGAGGAGATAGAATGATCCCTCTCAGACTTCAAGTTACCCTATGGGCTTCCAAATATGAGAGAAGGCACAGAATATACCTTCCCAGGTTTTTGGTACCTATGTACAAAAATGACTGGAAGAGAAATGTAAAAACTCATTTGAAATGTGTTGAGAGGCAAATGATCATTGATATTATTTTAAGTTCAAAAGATTCTATCTGTAAGACATTTTATTGAATATAGACTAAAAGCTTCAACTTTGGAGTCAGACAGTTGTGTCTCCAGTTGGACCTCCTTCATCCCCTACTTGTGTTATTTGAGCAGATTAGTCAAACACACCTAACCTCAAAGACATCACTTGTGCGAGGGTATTTATAATAGGTAGCACGTTGTTGGTGTCCTACTCAACTTCCTCTTCTCTGACAGTGATCCCTCCCCCTGCTGCAGGTGTTGACTGCTTCCAATACACATCTGAACTTTTCTTGAGAGGATTCTCCTTGATTTATGAGGTCTACCAAAGTGCCTAGGAGGTTACCCACCCTCAAGTCAAGCCAGTAATTGATTATGAGGTGGGTCTACATCCCATTCTGACTAAACGATTATGAAAAATGTTCTACTCAGAAGATCTTCCTCATTAGGAAGATACAGTCTATTTTTTTTATCCTCTGTGTGTTGTTGTGCTTCCATGCACCTCACAAAACATCTGCAGTTACCAGCACACTATACTGAACATGAAACAAACATTGAAGTTGTCAGAGCAGACAGGTGAAAAAGAGCTAAAGTTCTTGGAAAGATTGGTGAGTATTCAAGCAAACATTCTGGAGACTTTTCTACCGCTGGACTTCCTACTATGTTAGTCAATATATGTCATCACTATTTAGTGAGTTGTTGCAAGATTTATCTTACTTGAAATCAAAAGCAAGTTAACAGATAAACAGTGTATAGGAGAGAGAGAGAGAGAGACACAGAGAGAGAGAGAGAGAGAAGAAAGAGGAAAGAAGAGCGAAGATGTATGTCCTGGCATCCACATTGATTCCCTAGTCTTGGTCCCTGAAGAAGCCATACATCCTTCCCCTAAACCCTGCTCAGCTTTCTCTTTTACTTGAACTAGATTGAATTGAGTTTCATTAAAGGGGACCTGAAAGACTAATATTGATTAATTCATATTTTAAAGTGCTTTGAACAGTTACAGTACAATAAAGACTCAGTGACTACTAGCTATTTATAGCATCCTTAATTATCAAGATAATCATTATATTCTTTCATCTTATCACTCCTTGTGAAACCAAAGTAGTGATTCTTAAACCTGGTTTCACATTAGTATCACCGATAAGGCTTTTAAAACTTAACAACACTCAAATTTTCCACTTCTATAACAGAGTGACTTTTTCAGGTCTTCAATGTAAATAGGAAACTATACAAAATATATAAAGCAACTTTTGTCAGTACAATAAGTTTATCTTTGGTCTTTGCCCGTAGTTGCTGGCATGCAGCTCCCAGAACACTTGGAATCTCCAGAGTAATAGGAACATGTTTTGTTCTACTAAGACTGCTCTTGACAGGGTCCTAGATCACTTCAGCTTGGGGTCTCGTTGCCCAAAAGACCAAGGCATGATTAGAGAGTTGGAGTTTTCATCCCTATCCACTTACCTTTAAGGAGAGAAGAAGAACTAGATATTGAGCGAATCACCAATGGTCATTGATTTAATCAGTCATACATACTTAACTAAACCTCCACAGAAACCCCTAAAGGACTAGGTCCAGCGAGATTATGGTTTGCTGAATACATGGAAGTGCAAGTGTCAGATGGGTGGTGTGCCCGCAAAGAGCATGGATGTTCGCATGCCTCCCTCTATACCTTTCCCTATGCATCTTTCCTTCCCACTTGGCTATTCCTGAGTTGAATATTTTATAATAAACTCATAAGTAAGATGCTTTCTGAAGTTCTGTGAACCTTTTAAAATGATCAGACTTGAGGAGAGGATTGCGGCTAGCTGGTCAGAAGTACGGTGACAACCTGGGACTTACAAATGATGTCTCAAGTTGTGTGGGGACTCTGATAACTCCAAGCTGTTAGTATCAGAATTGAACTGAATTATATGACATTCAGTTGGTATCCATAGAGTTGGAGAATTGGTTGGTGTGGAGAAAAAAAGCAGCCCACACATTTGGTGTCATAAATGCTGTGAGTAACAACAGTTCAGTTGACATTATACAGCAGGCAACAAAGGCTGGCACCTGAGAGAAAAGAAATAAATGAGGTGAACCTTACAATTTCCCCAGCTATTGTCTGGAGGAACTTTCTAGACCTCATACAAGTAAAAGGAACCCTACAAATGCAAGGAGTATTTTTGAGATTAGGAAGCAGATATCAGAGTTAAGATAGTCTAAGGTAGCTGCAAAACTCAGAGTACTGATGGGATGCGGCCATGCAGAAAAAGAGCTGCAGACATCTGCAAGAAGCCCTATGGGTCTGTTATTGAATACAAAATTGTGTATGTGTAGGGGACGATGTCATAAACCCAAAAGTACACTACCAGAAAAGCTATTAGCTAAATTATTATGAGAGGTCACCTAAGTCTGGCAATATATTTATTTCTGACCAGTTAGATTGAAGACTGTTCACTGAACACCCAGAATATCTGGTAGTAGTAGATGAGTCATGACTTAGTTGTAGAGCAAACCTACCTCTAGGATAAGAACTGCTATAGATCAACACTAGTAAAGTTTAAAAGGAAGCAAGCCTGGGAAGCCTCAAACTGGTCCACAGGTAACTTACCTGCCAAACAAGATAAAATTCAGCATTTGTGAAAGAAGGCACGAGAATCCAGATACTAATGTGATATTAACAATGCCTAACGCCTACTAAAAATTAGGCAGATAATTTTGGGTAGTCAAGACAATGTCAGCTATGTGAATTTGATTACTCCTCCCCCCATTTCTCCAACAAATAAACAATAAAGGACAAGAAAAAATACAATGACAAAAACTCAATCTGTCAGCATCACATGAAGATTGAGAACAACTAAAATTACATTGCCTGTAACTAGAAAAACGTACACCAAATTCTGGCCAGCTTTCTCTCTGCATCCTCGCACAAAAATTTGGAAATGCATATAGAGTTTGGAGAATACTCTGGTGTAGAGAAATTAGAGAATCTATGTCTGGGTCTTTTTATTTTTCTAAAACTACATCAGAAAGAGATAGCCTATTTTCTGTTGAAAATGCTTAAAAAACATGCAGGTAGATCAAAGCAGGGAAAAGGCAAAAATCTTTGTGTGAAGGGTGGGAGGGAGCGAAAGGAAGAGACACTCTTTAAAAGGACATGGGAAAGGAAGAAAAAGCAAGAGGAGAGAATTCAGGATTCTGCAAGATAAAGTAAAAGATATCAAAGATATCCTCTGCTTTCCAAAAATAAATAAATAAAAGGAAAGACATACACTTTTGTACTCTGACAGGAGAGGGCACTCTTGAACTACCAATCTTCTAGCCTTTACAAGCTGGCAGACTTGATCATCTGTGTGTGTGCGTGTGTGTATCTCAAAAAACAAAAAAACCTATGTAGCACAATGTTCAAAATTGAATTAATTATACTCACACAGCATTTAGGGATATGAAAAACAATCTGAATCAGAAATTTTAAGAATGCAAATAGAAATAGATTTAAAAAATGAAAGAATGAAATGAAAATGAATGAATGATATTTGGAAAGAAATAGGAAAAAAAGACAAAGACATATTACAAATTACAACTAAATTACAAAGCACTCAAAGAGGAAGCTATTTGAGTGAAAGCATTAAAAAGGCAAAAATCAGTGTGCCTGGGTGGCTCAGTCAGTTAAGCCTCTGACTCTTGATTTTGGCTCAGGTCATGATCTCAAGGTTCATGAGTTTGAGCCCTGTGTTGGGCTCCGCACTCACAGCATGGAGTCTACTTGGGATTCTCTCTCCCCGCCTCTATTTCTGCCCTTTCCCACCCCAAAATAAATAAATGAACTTTCACAAAAGGCAAAAATCAATGCCGTGAACAAGTTAAATAAGTAAAATTGTGTGGAAAAAAAATAAGTGTTTGAAATTGAATAAAATCAAAGAAAAAAATAACATCTGTATAATTGGAGTATCCAAGGAAGCTAAGATAATGCAACAAAATTCATCTGAAAACTGCAGTACAAAAATAATTCCAAAAACATAAATAAATAAAACCTGTATCAACATATGCAAAGGGCCCATTGCATACCTGGAAAAAATATCCTGTGATTATCAACCAACTCTTTGATATATACTAGTAAAAGTTATAGTCTGTAAAATTTAAAAACAATCCTTAGGACTTCCAGCAAAAGGATACAGTATCTCACAAATGAAAAAGAATGAGGCTGACTTTAGACTTGTCCAAAATAACATACAAAAAAAAAAGAGCAAAATGGAGTATTTTCAATAAATTGAATGGTAAAAATCATGAAACACAATTTGCTCTGTATTCCTTTTTCTTCCATTATTATCAACAAAGCTGTCTTTCAAATATCAAGGCTATTAAAAATAAGAGTTACAAGAATTCTAAAACTATGAGACTTTCTTCGGAAATCTGCTAGAACATGAACTTTTTCCAATGAAAATATGTCTAGGGAAATTAAAACAAAGGATTAATAATAAGCATTTAATGTATTAATATATTAATTAGAATTGTATTAGATATAATTAGTTAGATATTGTAAGACTAACGTCAGCTGAGGGTGGAAGAATAATATGCTATATGATATATAAATTATCTTGTGGGTTCTGACAAGTAGAAATAATGCCGCTTAAAACATGGAAAGAGAAGAGGAGTAGAAAGTGAAATAAAGTGATTCTTTTATGGGGCGCCTGGGTGGCACAGTCGGTTAAGCCTCCGACTTCAGCCAGGTCACGATCTCGCGGTCTGTGAGTTTGAGCCCCGCGTCAGGCTCTGGGCTGATGGCTCGGAGCCTGAAGCCTGTTTCCGGTTCTGTGTCTCCCTCTCTCTCTGCCCCTCCCCCGTTCATGCTCTGTCTCTCTCTGTCCCAAAAATAAATTAAAAAAAAAACGTTGAAAAAAAAAATTAAAGTGATTCTTTTATAAGAAATGAGTGTGGGGGCGACTAGGTGGCTCAGTCAGTTAAGCATCTAACTCTTGGTTTCTGCTCAGGTCATGATCTCATGGTTAATGGGATCAAGCCTCACTGAAGCCTGCTTGGGATTCTCTCTCTCCCTCTCTCTCCCTCTGGCTCTCTCTGCCCCTCTCCCACCCATGCCCATTCTCTCTCTCTCTCTCTCTCTCTCTCTCTTTCTGTCTCTCACAATAAATAAACTTTAAAAAAAATGAATGTGAATTAAAGGATATCATTAACAAATGAAAAACCAAATAAAAAATTACCTAAGTGTAAAAACTTGAGATAAAGGGCATTTTAAAAAGTATAAGTAAATAGGTATCCACTAAAACAAAACTATAAAACTTCCTAAATATTGTAATAAATTAAAACATAAAGAGCCAAGAAAAAATATCATGTAGAGAAAGAGGTATAAGTTATAGATACAAGTACTAATTTTAGGATAAAATAATATGGCAGAGGTGAGACCAAACTATCAGTCTTATCAATAAATGTGAATGGGCTTAACTCACCTATTCAAAAACAAATCTCAGTCAGACTCACAGAGACCCAAATATATGCTTTTTACAAAAGGCATACTTAAACTGAATACTAGGATAGAAAAACCCTAAGAAGAAAGGATTAAGAAATACCAGGCAGAACAATCAAACAAAACAGCAAGACAGTAAGAATGCGGCTGCAGAAACACTGATACTAGTTAAGGAAGAATACAAACCTAAACATAATATACATGACAAAGAACATATTTTGATGCTAAATATCACAATTCACAATGATTAATTACAAATATGTATGTGTCTGTACCCCAATGATTATAGCATTACTATCAATAATAACCAAATTATGGAAAGAGCCCAAATGTCCATCAACTGATGAATGAATAAAGAAGATACGCTTTATATATACAATGGAATACTATTTGGCAACGAGAAAGAATAAAATCCTGCCATTTGCAACAACATGGAGGAACTGGAGGGTATTATTCTAGGTGAAATAAGTCAGTCAGAGAAAGACAGGTGTCATATGTTTTCACTCATATGTGGAATTTGAGAAACTTAAGACCATGGGGGAAGGGAAGTGGAAAAATTGTTTCAAACAGAGAGGGAGGCAAACCATAAGAGACTCTTAAATACACAGAACAAACTCATGGTTGATGGGGGAGGCGGGGGTAGGGGGAAATGGCGATGGGCATTGAGGAGGGGACTTGTTGGGATGAGCACTGGGTATTGTATATAAGCGATGAATCACAGGAATCTACTCCCCGAGCCAAGAGCACACTGTATATACACTAAATGTTAGTTAACTTTACAATAAATTATATTTAAAAAAATTATATGTGCCACATAACAGAGAAACCACCTTTATATACCCCAAATTATAAGAGTTATGTAAGGATTCATAGTTATAAGACACTAATAATGAGTCTTAAATAAGCTTTTCTCAGTGGAAGACCTATCAAACCAAAAAAATGAAGGAAAAACAGAGATGAACTGTATTAGCACAATCAGTATGGATAAACGTCTTTATACCCTAACAATAAAGAATATGATTTCTCAAGCATACATGGGCCATTCATGAAAATTTAACATATTTTATAATACAAAGCAATCAATAATTCCATAAATATTACAAATATTACCCTCTGATCATAATTTAGTAAAGACTAAAAATTATTGAAAAACAAAACCCTAGAAATCAATTAACTTTTTGGTTTTCCAAAAGACTCCTTCAACTATTTACAATCTCTACTTTGAATCAGATGTGCCCTGGCTGAAATTCAGCCTGAAATCTTTGGTCAGATGCTACATTCAGTGAAAGCCACAACTCTCCTAGTTTTCCTTTACAATGCTGTTAGTCAAAATTTAGATGATTCAACCTCTTTAATTGGTTTTGTTATATTGCTAGCATGTACAGCACACAGCAGCATGGTCATCAGTTTTCCAACCCTACACTGAGACTCAAAATCATAATGTTACAAGTATTAAGTGATTTCTCTGAATATGTACTTTTTGAAACACCAGTACATTGCAAGTCATTAAAAACGAATGCTTTTCAGTTCACTTCATTGTGTTTGGGGGTAGGGGGAGGAGAAGAGATTTCTTCTGGAATTAACTAAGAGGATACTCTAAATCACGCTTCCATTGTTGATAAGACGCTGACATTACTACCTATTTTTGAGTAGGTTAGATATTCTCACCTTCCTTCTAAGGAGGAATCTTGCCAGAGAAGCATAGAGCACATTGAATACCCAGATGGAAAAATCATACCAAATGAACAGAAAATACATTCATCTAGCAAGGCATTCCATCATTCAGAAAAGTGTATTTAACGCTAGCTACATGTGAGGCACTCTGACAGGTAGTGACCCCCCAACTTTGTAAGATAAAATCCTTGCCTTTCAGTAACTTATCATCTGAGAGAAACAAATTCACAGAGAAGATATTTCACTAAAATGTAATGGATATTATAGTAGACATGACAAACTCAGAAAAATGATGCTTGACATGGAGAAGGAGTGCCTCCCAAAGCAGAGGAAATTAAGTGTGCACCTTTGCAAATTAAAAGATAATTTATTCAAGTATAAAAATGGGGTGGGTATCTGTTGGCTATTTCTGCAACACTGCTGCATAATATGGAACCACAAGGTCTAAGTGGCACACAACAAGCGTCTATTACTTCATGAGTACTTGGTTGGACTGGGTCAACTCTGATGATCTCAGCTGGACTCATCTATACCTCTTCAGGTTTGCTGTGGGTGCTCTAATCCTGACTGCTCCTGGATGGGTGGCTTGGCTTCAAGCTCTAGGGCTGGCCCTTGTGTTTACACTTCACCCAGGTCCTCACCCCGGGACTCATGCTGAAGGGCCCTTGAAGGGGAGCACTTCTCTTAACATGAACAAAAGGGTAAAAGATGGAGCAGCTTACACGGTACCTCATGGGCTGAAATGAGAGCCCAGAAATGGCAGAGTGTCACTTCCCCCTACATTCCACTATCCACAGGAAGTCATAGGGACAATCTACTCTCAATAGCATGGTAAAGTAAATTCATCATCTCTGCTGGAAGTTTTTAAAAAGGGAACAGAGAGAGAAAATATATAAGTCTTATATAGGAAGGAAATGAGTAATTGGGAATAAATGATTTAATCGATAAGCGTTATTCATAGCTGACATAATAGCCTGAGCCAGAATTATTTTTAAAAACATAGAATATATTAAAATGCATTAAATATACAAATTATAAAAATATATTAAAAAGACTACCTCTGCATATGTTATTTTAGGGAACTTTTAGTGGTTCCGTTAGGTTAAATGACATGGCGGGGGTGGGGGGGAGGCACTGGCAAATGGTAAAGAGGGAATCTGGGCTCTTGTAGCCTAAAACAAAGATTTAATTTTCCTTTGAATCAATGTTTGTTTAGTTATCAAATATGTTTTCTTTTTTTATTTATTATCTGTCATCTTTCACCCAAAATTACAAATAGGTCCTTGTGTCTTATTCATCAGTTTGACATGAAGGAAACACAGACTATATGGTATGTTTTCATCAGATGGTGAATCCTTGCTACATCCTAGTTAGCACTGAAATTATTATTAACAAAAAAGGCTGCATATCAATTGGTACCTTATGAGATGCCATGGGGAAGACACGAACATAAATTGGAAATGGAATGAAGCACAATATTTAGGATTTCTAGTATTGCAAACACTGCACAGTTTTCTGTGAAATGAAAAATTCTGACATCTATACCTTTCATCAGTTGGTTAAAAATGACACATGAGGAATGCTGAAATATTTAAAACCAGCATAAATATCCTTTTCATTCCATTTCCAATTTGCACCAATATCTCTTCCTCTGTATCTCTCAAAATGAAACTTCGTGTTTACTAACCTGTGGAGAAAAATTTTATTAACAGCACTGTTAACAGGAAGGAAAGGAAATATTAACTATTTGAATCTGTGGTTTAGGGAGCACATGTGACCCTGTAAGAGTTTCCTTTTTATTGTTTTTATGTCAAAATATTTTTGTGCAAATGGAATTCCTGTTCAAAATAGAATCTTACATTGCTATTGTTGCAAAGGCTCTTAATTTATAATAATCACTGAAAGCCTTCATATTTGGAAACCTTGCACTATGTTATATTTGGAAGCTGCTAACACATTTTTAATCATATGATTTATATCAGAAGTCTTCAAAAATTTAGCAAAGGGAGTTTCTGGCCTCCTTCATTTTCAAAGCTAGTGACAGGTGGTCAATCCTTTCTGATGCCTTGAATCTCTCTTATCTCCCCTTGGTCTCATCTTTTCTGCATTCCTCTTCTGGTTCTAAGGATTTATGTGATTACATTAGGCCCACCCAGATAATCCAAGATAATCTCCCTTTCTTGAAGTCAACTGACTAGTGACCTTAATTTCATATACAATTAGTAACTTTAATTCTATTTACAAAGCCCCTCCATGACAGTATCAAGATTAATGTCTAAGACTGTTTTTTATAGTGAAGAAGAAAGTATCTTTAGATTCTGTCTACCATACCGCCTCACTGAGTTCCTCCAGGGATTAAATAAAGGAATATATATCCTATGTATAGTGGCTGACACATAAGAAAATTTCTATGAATAATAGCTTTTATCATTGCTGATGAATCAATAGAAGTCTGACATTTGGGTACATTTGACATCAGTCATCTTATAAAGGCTGGAAAAAGGAAGTTCAAATTTTGAGGGAATGTTATGTAGACTAAAATCATTAGGATGATCAGAGTTGTTAATTCTCATCAAAAATTGGAGTCAAGTTCTTATTTTAGACTTTGAAGTTCAGATATGTCACGTAAACAAAATGTTTCAATAAATAAAGAAGATTACCACTACCGATAGAGGCTATGCCATTCTATTACCATGTGACCCTGGGCTCTTTACCTTCCCCATATCAGCACTCAGGGATTTAAGCTGTAAGATGGTGTGATAATACCTACCAACATTAAAAAAAAAAAAAAAAAAAAAAAAAAAGAAAAGTGTGATGATACCTCCTAAGTAATAAGTGCTCAATAAATGTGAGTTTCCTGTAGTACCCTTATACCCACGTGTTAGTTTTGGAGTTAAGACAAAGAAGTGTTATTTTTGGTTCAGTCATTTATGAGCTTTTATTTTCATAGTCTATAAAAATGGACATAATTGTTCTTACCTGTAGGACATTGGTAAATAAAATTAGAAACCTCCATGATTTAGTGATTACTGAAGTTTCCCTTTTAAAAGATTGAAGAATTTTAGAGGTGCTCGTTGGCTTAGCTGGTTAAACATCGGATTTCAGCTCAGGTCATGATTTCATGGTTCGTGAGTTTGAGCCCACAGTTGGGCTCTAGGCTCTCAGGTCTCAGCACAGAGCCTGCTTCAGATCCTCTATCTCCCTCTCTCTCTGTCTCTGCCCCTCCCCTGTTCGTGCTCTCTCTCTGTCTCTTTCAAAAATAAACAGACAATTAAAAATATATAAAAATAAATAAATAAAAGATTGAAGAATTTTAAAGCATTTCAAAACCTTTGATTGGCACATGTCCACCTGTCAGGTCACCCCTTAAATAATATTAATGTTCCAGTTACTATAAGACTGATTGTAAAACACAATGCTCTTTGGGAAATGTGCACTTGTTACCACTGGGGATTCACCTCCTGTGCCTCTGCTAGAGCGCAGTCACCTGTAAGCCTTTAGTTGGCCAATCTGAAAAGGCACTGGCTTGCTCCTACTATTTATTAATATGTGTTATCTGTATTCTCAAAGGAATCTTCTATATCCATGTACTTAGTGATCACTAACAATGTGGTAGGCAAGGTCATGGAAGATTAGCTAGGATTTAATGTAATTTGATGTTTGACAATGATAATGAAATGTGTACTGTATTGGAACTTTGCTTGTTAAACAGGGATAGTTTTTAATCTGAAAAGTTGCATTCAAAAAATAATTACAATGCCAGACCCTAAAACCAGAACACTGAAAGAGAAAAAACACCTGGTTACTTGATTTATTGAAACATTTTACAACTTTGGAGAATATATTTATTCTCTCAATGGACCCAACTACCAGTGTGTTCATGTGTGTGTATGCACATAATAATGCATATAAATTATATACCTATAAGTAGTACTATATATATATGTGTGCATATGATTATTAATGTTACATAAATTATATAGTATATATAAGAAAAGTAACATAAAACATAAATACATATAGTTATATATACACATATATACACACACAACAAATATGTGTGTGCACACATAAATGGTTGCTATTACTATAACATAATGCCTTGTTAACATGCTATTTCTAAGGCTGAAAGTTCTTTGAAGGAGAGAACTATCAGAAAGCTATAGATATAACTGATCTGTTTGATTACACTAATAGTTTCCATACTAAACTTACTGGGTCAATGTATATGAACATGTCTTTGGTTCTTATGTGCAATAATTTAATTTTAGTAACTCCCATAAAGAAAAAAAAAACAAAGTAGTATATCTAATGTGAATTAGATTATCCAGTGCTCTTCATTTCAGTGTTATTTCCTATAAAACCCTGTTGGGTAATATTGATTCACTTCTGGATAGCAAGGGGTCTTTTCCAAAGCATTTGATTAAAAAAAAAAGTTAGTTACTAATCATTCCTCTTTTACTAGTAGATTTTGTCAAGGTAATTGGGTTTTATTGTACTTGGAGACACCTGTGGGTAATGGTTAGGATAGTATACCTTACACAGATCAGCAGGCAATAAACTGGCTTCTGCCTGGGCTTTCAATCCAAGGGCGTCCCCATTTAATCTAACAACCTGCTGTGTAGAAACTGTTTCCTGAGGTATTCTCACTTATATGCAGCATCCAAGAAATGTCTTTTTGAAGTACAACACAGTTGTGTTTTCTTAAAATACTTCCCACAAGGGATGTGAATATCAATAAATGAGAATATCTTAAGAAAAAGAAAAGGGGGTCTTATTTTAGAAAAAAAAAAATTCATGCATTCAAAAAGCATTGTATTCTCAACCACTGCTGAAACCAGGGGTACAGGAATGAAGAAAATGTGGTTCCTTCCCTCAAGGAACTTGAAGTCTTATAAAAGAAATAGCATGTTAACAAGTCATTATCTTATGGTGCCCATCAGTATTTATCACAGTGATCTGTGTTGTTTGGTAGTCGTAAAAAAAAAGAGCAGTCATTTACTAAGCACATCATGTTTGCCACACCTTGAATAAAATATTTACAAAACTTATGTCACTGGATGCTCACAACAGCGTATGTAGTGGGCATACTTTGATCATTCTTGTTCTGAGGATGAACTGTGGTTGGAGAGATTGACTTGCCTGCCTGAAGTAATATGGAGAGGACATCACTCAGTCAGGATGCATGCCTGTCTAACTCGCATCAGGGCATCTCATCACTATGCTGTGTGGCCTGAAGGAGGGTGGGATTGTCTCTTTATTTAGTGGGGTGGCAGGGGGTAGGGATGTGGGAGGTTATTAGTGGTGGTGGCAAGTGAGGACGTTGAAGGATTCACAAAAGAGTAAGGTATCAAACATACACTAAAAAATGTATATGTTGGGACACCTGGCTGGCTTAGAAGAGCATGCAACTCTTGATCTTGGGGGTTTGAGCCCCACATTGGAGGTAGAGATTACTAAAAAAAATAATTAGCTTAAAAATAGATATGTTTTCTAAGCAGACTTACACATGGGGAATTCCAGGTGAAGGATACAGCATGGGCACAGACGGAGAATCCTGAGAAATCATGGCTAGAAAAAGACAGACAATTCTGCATGGCTGGGAATAGGCTGCAAAAGGAGTAGGTGGCCCTCTAAGATTCTGGAAAGGCAGTCATGTGACATAGCTAAAGCTCTTACATTATGAATTGTCATTCACTACCATAGAAAAGAAGCAAGAGTTCTGGGGTGATTAAGGTTTCAGAAAGATAGCTCTTCAGAGTGATTGAGGTATCAGTGGAACAGAACCTGAAAATGGCCATCCCAAGAAAAATGCCATTGAAAACATCTAAGACAAAACTTACAAACTGAGGCAGTGGCAATGGGAGATCAGGTGAGATGAAGGAATGCCAGATTGGATGTGGGTCCATGAAGCGGAAGAAGGATTAGGAGTTTACATTTCTAACTCAGGTGTCTGGTTGAGAGAGAGGCTTGACCATTGGTGCAGGATGGTCGGAAGGAAGGAAGAAGAATAATGATGAGGGCGTTTTGTTTATGTCTGACCTTAGTTATGGCAAATTATGGGTTACTTCACCAGGATGAAAATTGAGAGCGATCAAGCCATTTTATTTCCAAATACACAGTAATAAATGCCACAGCATAGTAACTTAGCAACCTTCCAAATTATTGAACTATAACTGATAAGGAACATTTTATCTAAGACCTCTCTCCCAATCAGTAGGTTGAAGAGCTACACCTAAGTGTATGTTTGTTTACCACATTAGATGCTCAGGAGAAACAACAAAACAAATATCAGCAACAAAAATACTGCAGGAGCACATTTGTATCTTCACACCAAGATCTTATTGGTGAATGAAGTTCATTTCTTAATATGACCTCCATTGTTGAGAAAGCTCCCCATCCACTCCTAGTATCCTATGTTAGCTACTTCTGTTCCTGGATCCCGTTCATGTTAATTCTCTTGGTATTCTCACTGCCATCAAAAACTTCACATACAAAAATTTTCTCAAGTTTATTAGGCTTTAGTCGGCATATTGTCAGGCATTCTATTTACTGGCTGACACATTAGCTATGTAAAATATATATTACTTTGTTTCCTCACTCAAAGACACTTTCTTAAGAAGTTTTGAGAGTAGAAACCACAAGTTTCATTAGGAATTAAAGATACAGATAAAGGAGAAGAGTTATCGAGAATCCACTCTGCCAGGTGCTGTGTTTCTGTGACCTTTTATTTTCCTAACTCACAGTACGAGATTAGTATTATTATCCACAGTTTTAAGAAGGGTATAATGTTTAATGAGACTGAGTACCTGTTAAACATGCCACATCTTGCTAAGATTCAACTCAGTCTCTTTGAGGAGATAAAACACTGCTGTCTTCATTTGCTTCCCTCTGGAGAGATGCTTGGAAATTACTATGTTTCTTACCTGCTTCATTCAGCCCACAACTTCTAGGGGTTAGAGATGAACAGATTAGAGAACTGCCCAGGATGAAATAATGACTTTAGGACAAACAAATATTGTCGCAAATTGTTTTACTAATATATACCAAAGCTATCATTTCTCTTCCTATGGAAAAATGAGGCAGGTATTCACGTTGTCCTTTTTCATGGATCCTCAGTCAGAATGCAAATTTTTGTGGAAGAATTTTTAAGATAAGCTAAAAATTTCTGAAATATCTCCTCCCTCATGTCTAAAGAATGATCTTTTCATCATATATCACATGTCAACTACCTTGATCTTTTTGATTGTATATAATTCAGATATTGATGCATGCATGGAGGCAGAAAGGTTGAAATACATATAGCAACTCAAGTAGTCCTCATAATAAAATGTTGAGTCAAAAGTGAAGGAAAAGACACAAGAACTCTGTGTGGTTTGGTTTAATGACATTTTAGATATTGGGGTTAAAGGAAGGGAAAGGTTTCAGTGTGAGGAAAATACTGTGGGGAAATGGGGAAAGCAAATTCTCCCTAAGTGTTGAGAATCAGAGATCACTGTAGATCATGTAATTGTCTTTTAGCTGTTTTTAATGCCAGATTAATATTTTTTGGCTAGCATCTTATGAAAAGGTGTTCATTTATTTAGTAGGTTTTATTAATCACATTCATACAAGATAGAATAAAGAAAAAAAGAAGAAAAAATGATAATGAAACCCTTAGATCCTAAATGTTAATTTATTTTTTTGAGTTTTAATAGTCTTTATTATTTTTTTATGAAATTTATTGTCAAATTGGTTTCCATACAACACCCAGTGCTCATCCCAAAAAATGCCCTCTTCAATACCCATCACCCACCCTCCCCTCTCTCCCACACCCCATCAACCCTCAGTTTGTTCTCAGTTTTTAAGAGTCTCTTATGCTTTGGCTCTCTCCCACTCTAACCTCTTTTTTTTCCTTCCCCTCCCCCATGGGTTTCTGTTAGGTTTCTCAGGATCCACATAAGAGTGAAACCATATGGTATCTGTCTTTCTCTGTATGGCTTATTTCACTTAGCATCACACTCTCCAGTCCCATCCACGTTGCTACAAAGGGCCATATTTCATTCTTTCTCATTGCCTCATAGTACTCCATTGGTATATAAACCACAATTTCTTTATCCAATCATCAGTTGATGGACACCTAAATGTGAATTTAGATTCTACCATGTTTATTTCTGTGATAAAAAAGAAGATACCTTATCCTCAGAGCTTTAATTTTCACCAAAAGAGTGAGAGATAGAGGGGAAGGAGAAGGAGAAGAAGAAGGAGAAGGAGAAGATGAGGAGGAGGAGGAGGAGGAGGAGGAGGAGAGGAAGGAGGGAAGGGAAGTGGGGGAGGAGAAGAAGGAGAAATCCTGGCAAGGAGAAGCTATCATAATGTTCATCAACTCAACAAAGTCATATAATAAGTTGCCCACCTTGCAAATAATACTTTTATTAAAAGTTAACCAAAATTCAAAAATACAAATTATAAATATTAGAATTACAAATTATTGTGCCAATTCTATCTCCAAAGAAGTAAAACGTGATATTATATCACTGATTTTACCTTTCATTTTAGATACAATTTTCAATAATGTAATACTAGCATTTCTTATAATTTCCTTAATTTTGTTTCTTTGTTTCAAAATCAAAGATTGATAACTGGCTTAAGGTCACTGAGGGTCCAGCTAACCCTAGGCATGTATTGTTTTTGATAGGCATTTGAACATTTTCCATTTGTTTTTAATTTCATCACACTTTTATGATACTCCATGTATCAGTGCTACAGGCACTTTTTTCTGTTGTCCACTGTTTTCATATATCAGGCAGATTCAATAATATTCAAGTAGTTTCACAAACTGGCATGCTACTGATAATGGACGATGACAGCAGGTAGAAACATTGTGTTGGAAAATGAAATGTCAGTTACTCACCTGATGAGCAACAGCCAAAATCTGGCATAGGAGAGTTCAAAGTGCCCACATATAATATGCACATGGCAAGTGTTTTGGAAGTGAAATCTGTAAAAATTAAAGATTAGTTGATACTTGTGTATGCAAAGAAAACAAAGATTAGAGGAAGAGGTGACAGCTCTTCATGACAAGCTTTCCAAAAGAAGCAGCAAGTACAGTCAGGAAAGCTTTCTAGGACAAAGAGAATATACAAAAGAATTTCAGAGTTTTAGAATTTAAGAGCTGGAACAATTTCAACATGAAGGAAATGATCAATAAGGAGATGCAAGGGGAAAGTTCTGGAATACATTTCAAGAGAGTATCTGTCAGCATCTGGATAAAACATCATTTGAGAGAACTGAGGATATCTATAGAAATAGTAGAAACTGAGATGTGGCTTGTAGAAGATTCAGATAGATAGTTTGGGGACAGAGAAGAAACACTTCTGTGTGTCTTAGGACAGTCTTCCTTTCCTTTTCATTCGAGTCTGTATGATCCATAAGTTTCTTATTAGTGGAAACTTTGAATTACTTTTCAATACATGAATATTCTAGTATCTCCTGGAATCAAAAAGCAATATGAAATGATTCTAAGATAAAACCAAAAAAAAAAAAAGCACTCTTTATTTAAGCCGACTTTGGATAGTATCCCTTATAATAACCATAAGCTCTTTCCTTCAAACTAAAGGCTCTGTCTCTCCCCCCACTCTACCTGTCTATTGTGGCTAAAGTTTTGATGATTGGCTCAGCCATCGCGGGGTCTCATTTTCCTTTTTTCCTGAACTAGTGATGTGATAAATTTCAAGTCTCAAGTTGCCTGCAAAAAAAAATGATATAGCCCATTCCAAGTGTTTTTAAAAAATCATGAAAATATTGGTGTCTTACTGTTACAAAGGGAATTAAAAAAAAAAAAGAGGAACAAAAATGAGAATTCTTTTTTCTGTGTTCAATTTTGAGACAACCAAACATGGACACAATGGGAAATGCAATAAAAAATTACGTAAACTGTTTTGAGTTTTGAAAGATTAAATTTTTCAATAAACCATCAATTGGACATGTTTAGATTATTGTCCCTGAACTCCCTATTGTATTTTTTTTTCCAAACAGGAAATTTTTTCTTTGTTGGCATTTTGTTTTTAATTTTTAGATGATGTGCATAAAGGAAAAAGCATTAGGAAGAAAATCTGCAAAACTCAGTCACAGTTTTGAACTATCTAAACTAATCTTGAAATTTTAAATAAGCCACCCAATTTGTTGATCAGTTTTATCATCTGTAATAAAAAAGAATTGATCAATATAGTTGTACATAATTTTAAGGTTGGCAATAACCTTATCTACCTTTATTTAGTTAAATATTGAAGTAAAAAAGTATTTGTTTCTCGGCTAGCTCCGTCCACAAGTGGTAAAACTCTCTCAAATATACCTCTCCAATATACTGAGGAATCTCACTTTTCCCAAACCAAATTCTTAGATTTTTCTCCACTGGCTATGGAGTTTTCCATATGAGCACACCAACAGGTTGTATGTCCAAGCAAGCTATGTCCAAGAATCAGACACAGGGTGCTAATTAAGTAGAGTGGGTCCAGTGTATCTTCACTTGACTTTCAGGAGGCTCCTGCCCTGGCCTTTCTCTCTGGTGCACAGTAAATGTGTCCTTTTTTTCCCCCTACCTCAACCTGGGAGCTTAAGGTCTCTGTTCAATTACCTTGAGTCAACAGTGCTGATATGTGTCTGTTAACTGTATTCATTCTATCATTGCTTTCCGTTGACTGTTTCCAACTCCCTCATCTCAGGAATGAGCCTCTTGAGCAAGCCCACACATCACCACCAACAGGAGAGTATTCAAAGTTGAATGAAACTTTACTTTGGTAGAAGAAATGGGCATTTATCAGAGATGGTTAGCAGTGGACACTGGAGAATGGAAGGGATTGTACTGTCTCCAGAAAGCCAGAGACTTTAGCACTTATTTTGTCTGTTTAACCAAGCATTACTGAGTAATACACAAAGAAGCAAATCATCTAGCTGTTTAAGGTCTAAAATAGTGTAGCACCAGCTACATTATCCATTGTTTATGCCTTGCTATAAACTTGCTTTCACTGATAAGCTGACTAATACTTGGTGTGAATAGTTCCATCTTTCTCCATCTTTAAGAATGGTTCTTAAAGCTATTTTTTGTAGAATATCTTGAAATGGCACAGTTGACTCAATGAGCACAAGTTCCTAGAAAATCTATACAACTTCATGGCTCCCCCGAATTATTGTCATAGTCTGTGATCTTCAGAAGAGAAAACTAAGCTCTCCAAAACATACAAAGTGTCATCTGAGACAATGATCTCATTTGCTATTCTGGACAATTAATACATGTCTGAAATTCTGAGATCTAGCTCTTCTCCTCCTCCTGAATTTATTGGAATCTAATGAACTGAGAGACAGTTTGTAAACAATTTAGGGGGTGAGGTAGAGGGCTCATTCTGCTTTGAACTGGTCAGCAACACAGAACACGTATGGTAGGTGTGATTCAAGGATAACCTAAATACCACCTGATCCTTTTATAACTCTATCCACCTTAATCATAGCTGATGGAACTAAAAGATTAATATATAGGCAAAGCTAAAGTAAAATATTTTTTAAGTTTATGTATTTATTTTGAAAGAGAGAGAGAGCATCCAAGTTGGGGAGAGGCAGAGAGAGAAGAGAGAATCCCAAGCAGGCTCTATGCTGTCAGCACAGAGTCCCACGAGGGGCTTGATCTCGTGAACTGTGAGATCATGACCTGATCCAAAATCAGTAGTCAAACGTTTAACTGGCTGAACCACCCAGGTGCCCCTAAAACATTTCTTTCATTATTTCTTTTCTGACAAAGTGAGGTTTGGTCCTTGGGAAACATGTTAATACATTAATGTATTTCACCATGGTTTTTTACTGAAAACTTCACAGTATTAATGAAAGAAATCAAAGAAGATATAAATAAGTGAAAGGACATGCTGTGCTCATCAGTTGAAAGACATACTTAGTAAAGATGTCAATTAAAACACAGGTTTAACACAGTACCTTTCAAAATTCCATCAATTTTTTGTGGACATACACAAGATTGTTCTAAAATTGATATATATAAAGGCACAGGATCTACAATAGTGAATGCAGTTTTGAAAAGGAAGAATAAAAGACAAATCAGTCTGTTCAATTTCAAGGATTATTATATAGCTATATTAATCAAGACTATGGGAACGGTGGAGGGTTGAATACATAGGCCAATAGAGTAGAGAATCCAGAAATATATATGTACATTCTCTTAATAATTTGAACTAAAAGAAAAATTTTCCTGAATCACTCTGATGATGGTGGTCAGTTGAAGGAGGAAAATCAGGCATGGAACAACATTGGAAGCCAGGATTATAGAAAGTATAAAGAAGCATAGGTCAGAGATTTAGGGAGGTTAGGGGAGAGAAAGAGACTAAGATTGATTTTTAGTTTCTGGAAATTCCACATGCTTCTAGAGACTCCTCATTCCTTCTGATTAATCGATTTTATCCTCAAGGTAATTAGAAAGGTGTCTTACTGTTATTGCTGTTGTCCCAACATTGTCCCAAGCTACCAGCTTAGACAGATGTGCAACTTGGAAACAGTTCAACAAACTAAAGAGTGAAGGCTGTAATATGAACAGAAGTTTGCTGAGTTCAGATTTCCAGGACAGGCCTTCGTGTTTCTGTGTAGAGAGTGACAGAACAGCAATCTCCCAGCCACTATCAGGAAGCAAAGACACACGACTTTCAGATTTAGGATGAGATTTAGAATTCTAAGATGGCATATATGAGGCAATAAAACCAGTGCTTTATGGACAGAAGCAAGAGTGAGAGTTGTACTTTCATTAGAGTCTCCCTGACCAGGGCTGGACTAAATCACCCTGAGCAAGTTACTTAACCTCTCCAACCTTTAGTGAGTTCAATGGAGAAATGGAGATAATAACAATAGCTCTTCCACAGGATAGCTGTAACAATTAACATACAGCATAGCACTCTGCATGATGTACTGAATATTTAAAAGTGCTTTAGTGATATTAACATTGGCTCTGTCTTAATTTTGTTATCTGTCGTTTGGACAGGTTTTAGAGAAAGTCTATAGATGGAGACATTAAAGTATCATTTGTTAAAATTTCACAAAGGTATGTCCACATGTACAAGATTTTCTTTGTTACTTGAGACACTTGACATCCCATGAACTAGGGGAACAAAGCCCAAGTTTAAAATATCTCACGTTCACATTTGAACAGTTTCAGCAATGTGCTCAGTGCCAGCTTTTCTGAATATGAAGTTATTAATGTAGAAAAAGAAAGTAGTGAATTGGCCCTCAGAGATAGATCATTGGGATGAACAAATAAAATGTGTATTCACTGATTTACAAAGTTTTAAAATACTTTAAATAAGAAATGAGTTTGAAAGAAATTTTATTCTGGCAAACTGATACCTTTCTTCCACATTTGTTTGCAAAATAAGACTTCTCAGCGTTCGTTTGGTTTATAACATATAATTTGCACTAGTAGAAGTAAGAACACAAATGATTTATGTTTATTAAATAGCTGTTTGCTAACTGGCCTAAGGAAACCTATGGAATATCAGAGTTTGAGATAAGGAATCCAAATGCACTGGCTCTTTTTAAAGGATATAATTGTTTAAAATATATAACTATTGATCGATATTCTTTTAAGTATTGTTAGACAATAGGATATATGCAACTGATTGTGAAATAGTTAATTAAATTAAGCATAGCCATTTAACTCACCTACCATGAGTCCCAAGAATGTGATGCAATTGAAATCAAGGTTTCCATTTGTCACAGTTCACTGCAATGAGCTTTCTTACACTCTCTGCCAAACAAAATGAAATGAATAGAGGTTACACATTCAAGGCCCCTATCTTTTATTCCTTAAAGCTCATCAATATGTAAACCCCTGGGGAGTTAGCTTTCTCAGTTTGTACACCAGGCCTTCACTCATGTGGGGATCATAGTTCAGTGAGTTATGTAAAAGATCCCTGCCATCACTCTTTATGTACTCTTCCCTCCAAAAAAGATAATCTGATAAAATGCTTAGGCTATAAACAGGGGAGGCAGTAAGGGCAAAAAGGGCAGAATGCTTAAGATGTGGGAAAAAGAGATGATAGACAAATAGGGAGGGAGGGAGAGAGATAGATAGATAGATAGATAGGTAGGATATTGGAAATATTTTATTTTGGATATATAATTTTATACCTTGGAAAACAGATAACATTGCCGTGGACTAAAACTGCCTTGCGGGGAGAGAACTGCAGAAAGATTTTACATAAAATTCTAAATTGCAATAACTTTGTAGTCTCTTCTGACTGATTCAAGCTACCTCCCAACCACTTATAATCATCCAAGTCAACACCTCGGCTTGTGTGTCAGCTCCTTTTGTACCTTACATCTCATCCTAATGTTCTTCCCATCTGTAGCTATTGCTGGTCTACTTTGCTCTTGCAGTGCGTTCAGCCTGTAGAGATGGTAGCATTCTGAGATGTTAACTTATTCCATGTTAATATTCAGCATTTATTAAAGGGTTTAGGATTTTGTAGATACTCAATAAATGTTTTGAAATAAATGAATGATTGAATAAACAAATTAATGGATGAATGAATGGGTAGATAAATAGGACAAATGGATGGATAGATGTATGGATGGATGTATGGATGGATGGATGGATGGATGGATGAGTGGTTAGATGGATGAGTGGATGGATGGATAAGTAGATGGTTGTCTGAGTTTGGGTCAAACAGAGCTATTTAATTGTCATAAAATCAAAGCATAAATCATTAAAAATAAATAACCAGTACTCTAATTTTATTAAAGTCTTCTTCACCATCTACTTTGTTGTTCTTCACATTTGGGATACTCAGTTAAAACTTCTTTCTCCTTAAAATTATCAAACAAGGAATTTTGGGGAAAACACTTTTTTTTTTTAATTCAGGAAATATTGAACAACTTCCAAAACCCCTACACAAAGAAAAAAGAAATCAATTGATGTTATCATCAGTGCATTTAAACATAGCTTCTAAAAATGAGACACTGATGAAAAGGAGTTTAAAAGCTGTTCCCTTTACACTATTCTAAAATAGTTGATGTTATTTCATTTTTTCTCCTCTGAGCTTTCAAAATACTCATGCTGAGATACTGAGATTGTATTCAGTTTCTGAAATTAGTGACATAAAGCTTCTCCAGCCACCCCTATTATCTAGCACAAAGATGCTAAAGCAGAATTGAAATCCTATTATATATATTGCATTAAATTGGTTCCCAGCGGGGCGTCTTAATTAAGATGTGCTTATTACCTGGGTCCAGATTAAGTGGCATGGACTGTATCACAGTCTTTATAATCAGACAGAAAGCAGGGTTAGCCAGGCCCTGATTTGCTAATGAAGGCTAATGACCCGTCGACTTCAATGGTACCATTGTGGTGGGGGCTTTTAATACCACACCAGACACTGTTTTAATTTAACGCTAAGAATGCACATAACCCTATTGCCCTTTCTTAAGTAAATACTCGTAGGTCTTTAAGCATTACTCTCTTAAAGAGAGATTTGCATCAGAACCTCACTTTATGCTTTAGGGCGATAATACAGTTCCTCTACAGAACCTGCAGAAAATGGAAACTCTTTACTAGTTTGATTCCTCTTCTCTCATTTCTATTATACCCCCAACTCCAACACCCATGGCATCATACTCCTCCTCATCCCATGTATACACCCTTGTGACAAGTCTTCATCTTCCCTGTTAATCTATCCAGAATCCCCAGAGCATCAAATCTAGGATAGATCAAGAAGCTCTTTATGATGTTATAGCACAAGTCAGGGTTCAGTTTCCAAGGTCCAAACTGGCTAAGAGATTGAGCTCCAAACTACTAAGTATATTTTTGTGTGTTCTTTGTGAAATCATAGATATATCTATCTGGACCATCCATACAAGTATGTATTTTCGCATCTTTTTCCCTTTCATTGAATTAGAATATCCTATCTTTCTATTCTTATATGAATCTGGATGCAAATCAGGGGAGAAACTATCCTACCTGATTATAGAAAGTAGGAAATGTAAATGTGATCAAAGTAGCAGGAAGTATTCTCATCCAGGTGAACACCCTCTGGTTCATCCCCATCAACCTGGGAGTAAAATCTTATTGAGTGCCCTAGGTTTCTTTACTCTTAAGTGCCTAGGAAACCCACATATGAATTAAATATTCAGGTGGGTAATAAAGATCCTATGACACAGTCCACCAAACACCTTTAAAATCAGCATTGCTGAAGGAGCCAGCAAAGTTACATAAATATTTGATGAAGGGGACTTAGTTATTGGTGCTGCAATAATTATACAGATTGTAATGGTAATCCTCACTATCAATAATACCTTTGGAGGTAATGGCATTATATACTTCTCTCAGAGAGAATAATAACAATATTAACACCGTACTGACACTTGGCAAGCCAATATCTCCCGAGCTGGGCTCACTTGGCAATCAGGACAGCAAGGAACCTTAGCAAACACATATTTTTTTGGCTGTCGTTCAGTTACTGGAGTGTCAGAGAATATTTGGCATTTAATGCTATGCAAATTGTTGTTCCCGTTTGATTGTTGTATACTATATAAGCCTTGGAGCATGACGTGAAGTAATTTAACAACTGGAAAAACAGACATTTGGGACAAAACTAATTTCATAGAAAGGCTGATCACAGACATTTAACTTGTTCATAAAAATGTTACCTTGTCATATAATACAGAGCTGAAGATCAAGCTATGGGGGCAAAAAAAGCCAGTTGTGGGAATGTGACGTGAAGTCTGTTTTTCACTATAATGTTATCTAAGCTCTAAGTACCAAGATGTGCCTTGGTCTTTCTTGCTGTGTCTCTCTTCGGTTTGCAACAAATGGGCAATTGAGTCAATAGGTTTGTGTTTTAATGAGCTCTATTACTCATATCATCATATTGATATGCTCTCATATCAGCTGTTTACTTCACCTGGCTCCTGTAAAAGATGCTGAAACAGTCTCATCAGTGTATCAGAGAATGCACAAAGACCCAAGAGAAACATAAGGAAACAAGGCAGACTGTGAGCCACATCTGAGGACTGGAGTCTCCTTTCTTTTCCTGGATAATTTATACAGGTATAGTCTTAGGAGCCAATCTCCTTACATTTTCACATATCCAAAGTCACCTCACTTTAGTACCTGATGGGGAAGAGGAGGGTTCATCCTATGACCTCCCGGATTCACCCACTCTGCAGCTGCTCTTCAGCATCATGCTGTCTCTCTGTCAACTGTGATGCTTGTCACTGCCAGGGACTTTTCAGCATTGATAGAACTGTGACATTGATAGAATCCTACATTTTCTGCCCAGAATGGAGCAGGGGATTGAGAGTAAGAAAAAGCAACACTTCCTTTTACTGCCTATCTTTCTTTTTTCTTCAAAGACCTGCCTAGTGTTTTAGAATTTACTGAATCCTTACAGTATAAAATCTGCAAGTTCCAACATCCAAAAATATTCTCTATATACCCACTGATTACCACACCCACTCACAGCAACCCAATTCATACCACTATCATCTTTTACCTGGATTATTGTGATAGAGCTTCTCTTGGTGTTCTATTTCTCCTGTTGCATCGCTACTGTCAATGGTCCATCCAACAGCCAACATGTTCTATAAAAAAATAATGAAATACATTCAAAACATTAACACATGTAGAATAAACGCACATTTAAAATAAAACAGACCAATGATACATAATGTATAGATAGGTACAGAACATATCTCTCCCTCTCCTAGTACAACATACACTTGGACAGACAGAGACCAGGGTGTCTTTGTGTAGCTTATTCATTTTAATAATCCCTAGTAACTGGATCAGCTCCTAGAATATTGTAGAACTGAATATAAACTTGTTGAATTAATTAATTATGAAGTATTCAACATCCCTGGGTCCTCTGACTTCATAGAAAGTTCTACATATAATCCTCTGTATTTGGTCTTGCCACATATCTTTCCTCCTACTAATGCTTCTCCCCGATGTGAATCTGTCCTCAGGACAATTCATTCTCAGTTTTAGTAACACATGCTCCTTAGAAAACTGGGTGTGAGTGTTGTAGGTCTCCCACTTCCCAGTGAGTAGTTGAATCACACACAGACACACTTGTGTGTACATAACCACATTATGCTTACTTTGGGTCTGCAGAGAATCAGAAACACCTATAGAACTGAAACATTCAGCACCCTTTCCTTGTTTTATTCATAGATGGAAGAAGGCCCACTGAAACTCTGAAACCATGGATTGGAAGAACCTTCTATTTTTTTTTTAATTTTTTAATGTTTATTTATTTTTTAGAAACAGAAACAGAGCATGAGCCAGGGAGGGGCAGAGAGAGAGACACACACACATAATCCGAAGCAGGCTCCAGGCTCCGACCTATCACCACAGAGCCCATTGCAGGGCTTGAACGGACAAACCATGAAATCGTTACCTGAGCCAAAGTTGGATGCTTAACCAACTGAGCAACCCAGGTGCCCCAAGAACCTTCTATTTTTGACCAGGGGCCATCTTCCTTACCAAATTCAGTGAGGGAAAGAGGATGTTTCTTTCAGTACCAAGTAGAATGTCAGCATTATATTGTCCATTGTTACCATGTTTTAAGAGATGTGCTGTGCTTAAATCATTGGAAAGAAATGGTTCTTTGGGGGGTTATTAATTATATTTTGTTCAATTTTCTATGTGTCTTATGATGTTTTGACATCTCTCTTTGGGCCATACAGACCTGGGGAGAGACCACCCATCCCAGGGCTAGCTAATTGCTGGGAGAGGTGGACAGCTTGCCT
Source organism: Panthera uncia (assembly GCF_023721935.1). NCBI lineage: Eukaryota > Metazoa > Chordata > Mammalia > Carnivora > Felidae > Panthera > Panthera uncia. The sequence continues at coordinate 2,838,252 of NW_026057589.1, read as the reverse complement.
GGGACATGCCCTTCCTGTACACATTGGGCATACCAAGCCAACATTTCCCCTGCCCTAACTCACACCAAGGCCAGGTACCAGACTACTAGGGACTGTCTCTATACCCTAGAGCCCACCAGAATAATTCAAACTAGCCAATCCTAAACTCTTAACCTTGCCATGCCCTGCCTTGCCTTTCCTGCAGAAGCCTCAGAAAAGCCCCTGGTCTTGCCTTCCCCTTGCCCCTACTACTGCTTGGCCAAAATGGTCAGTAATACTTTTTTCTTCCCCTTTCCATGACACTTACCTCTCTGTATTGGCACTCAGTCATCTCCATAAAAATGAGTCACCTCCATTAAAATCCCATTGGTATAATTTTTCCCAATGGTAAAATCCCATTGGTCAATCTGGACAATAGTACCCCATTCAGAACACATTTGAAGGAGTTCTTTTTTTTTTTTTTTTTTTAATTTTTTTTTCAACGTTTTTTATTTATTTTTGGGACAGAGAGAGACAGAGCATGAACGGGGGAGGGGCAGAGAGAGAGGGAGACACAGAATCGGAAACAGGCTCCAGGCTCCGAGCCATCAGCCCAGAGCCTGACGCGGGGCTCGAACTCAGGGACCGCGAGATCGTGACCTGGCTGAAGTCGGACGCTTAACCGACTGCGCCACCCAGGCGCCCCTGAAGGAGTTCTTTAATGAATTAGACCATGTACATACAAGACTCGTCCATGAGTGGACCAGGAATTGAAAACAGACTTGGCTCTGTTTGAATTGGGATATTCAGTCCTTCCGTTGTGACCATTAGGAAAACCACCTTTCAAGAGAGGAAACAGGCATGTAATATTCATGCGTAATTCATAACATTGGTTTTCAGGTCTCTTTTTCCAGTACACCTTTGTCAGGTACATTGAGAGTAAATTCGTCGTCTCTGGATCATGCACTTCATTTACTAGGTCTACTATTTTCTTTTAATAGCACCTTTCCTTGGCCCATTAATTCCACTTTTGACACCTTAAAATAAGATAAGAAAAAAAGCAAGAACTTAGTTCTCCTGCCTAGTCATTGAGTGTTTCAAATGATTGATGGAAGGGCAGAACTATTCATATGTGCCTGGCAGGAATCAGGTTTGTGCTCCAAGAATCAGAAGATTGAAAGGCAGGAAGGGCCTTATGATTCATGACAGAGGGTGGTAGGTGTTTGGATGAGTGGTTTAAAAAGTGGGGAAACATGGAGGCAGGGGATGGGGGGACTGGCGCTGTAATGACGGTAAGGATTCACCACTTACAAGAACATTATATGCATTTGTTTAAAGTCATTGTAAATAAAATACATTGCTAATATTGTAGAACTTCTGTCAACCAGAATATTATTCATTTTTCGTTTGTAAAAGAAATGGAATTTAATTATACAAAGGGAGCCACGTCTGGATAGCACTAAGCATTTTCTTGTATTGCTGATGCTTCCTCCTAGCTTTAAAAAAACTGCATGGCAATTTAGCTTGACAGATGTGCTAACAGAGATGGATGTGACATTACATTCTGGGTTTTGTTGGAGTTGCTGTTTTGGATGAATACAAACGCAGTTCTATGTGACTGATATCCTAAACTTTTGGTGTTTAGTGATTTCATAGATTTCATAGTAAGAAAGACCCCAATTTTATTTAACACTTTCAAGCAGTTTGTCTTACTCTTTTCACCATGAATACAGCCTGCAGAGATGCAAGTTGGAACATGGTCTTGTTGATAATGGGGCAAGAATAGCAAAGTTAGAATTCGGCCACTGGGCCTGAAAACAAGTAGAACCTCAGGCCAGACCCTCAGGCAACTTAGAATCAATTCTCCAGAGTGAGACTGTGATGGAGAATTGCAGGCCAAAGGTTTATTGGGGATTGTTCCCAGGCCAGAACACCTATAGGAAAGCGATTGAAGCAGAATTGAGCAGGGAGAGAAGCTGACTGATAACTAAGTTGCAATGGAAGCCTCAGAAGATCCTATGAGGAGCTCTGAAGTTGGACTGGCCCTTTAGAACTGTCCCACATTGATTCAAGGTGTCTGGACCTTTGCACCTCTGAGTCAGCCAAGCATCACCTGTGGCTGAGACAATGTCCAGTGAGAAACAGCTGTGAGCTGCTGGCAGCCATACTGAGGTGATGAGGAGGAGATAGGGAATGGCCGCTTCTACCCTGAAGAAGGATCTGGGCAGAACACCATAGTATCTCTAACACTCGGCCTGGAAATCTAGAGCCAGAGGAGTAAGTGAAATTAGAAATGCATGTAGAACAATTAATTTTTAAATGTAGGGTATATCGGGGCGCCTGGGTGGCGCAGTCGGTTGGGCGTCCGACTTCAGCCAGGTCACGATCTCGCGGTCCGTGAGTTCGAGCCCCGCGTCAGGCTCTGGGCTGATGGCTCGGAGCCTGGAGCCTGTTTCCGATTCTGTGTCTCCCTCTCTCTCTGCCCCTCCCCCGTTCATGCTCTGTCTCTCTCTGTCCCAAAAATAAATAAAAAACGTTGAAAAAAAAATTAAAAAAAAAAAATAAATGTAGGGTATATAAACTGAATAAGTGAATAATGAATCCCAGATAGACCTCCAGAGGGGACAAGCCAAGGTTTGGGAATGAGGAAGATAGTACTAATGAAATCTTTACCAGGATGAAGGGAAGTGATTTACAAGGGGTGATAGCCTGACTGCAAGACTTTAAATTATCAATTTCCTAAAGGTATTTTACAGGGCAAATAGCGGATGCTTGTTTAATGGATCAAAGCTGGGGTAAAAAATAGATGTTTCACTCCTAAAACACCGAAGGCTGATTTCATTTGTGGTGATGCCAAAAAGCAAAAGATTTTTTTTTTCCCTCACCAATAAGTATTCCCATCTTGAAACTGAAATGTTTAAAAGAGGGGAAAAAAAATGAAAGGAGATAAACTTTGATCAAGGAAACACAAAACCTTCCAGAGCATCAAAGCAGCATTTTAAGGATTCACATCAAGGCTTCTCAAAAGTGGCACTGATTGGCATTTTGGACCAGACACTTCTTTCTTGTGAGGGCCTGTGCTGTGCATTGTAGGATGTTCAGCAACATTTCTGGCCACTACCTCACAGATACCAGTAGCAACCACCCCTCCCCAAAAGTCATGGCAACCAAAAATGTCTCCAGGAATTAACAAGAGTCCACTGGGTGTGAGGGGTGGGGAGAGGCAAAACCACCCCAGTCTAAATACACTTATATTCTTTTATTTTCATTAAGGGTTACCAATGGTCTGTTGGCCCAGAGCTGAGAGGTTTCTCCTGATGCGGGAATTTCAGTGCTACAACCAGGCAAGTCACAGGTAAACCATTCAAGTTGGTCACACTAATTGGGCTCTGTTTTGGAGAGCAGTGTGTTGGAAGAAATACATTGACATTGAAGAAATACATACCTGAAGAAATACATTGTAATACCAATTTTAATGAAAATAATAGGCAGCAGAATTGCCCAGCAAGAATTGTCTTTCGCACCTAAAAGAGCTTCTGATTTCTTCAGGACAGTATTGGGGTGACATACTGCAATTAGCAAAGGTGAATTCAGTGTAATTTTACCTAATCAGATAGAAGCTATTTCACTCAAACTTGATCATATGTAAAAATGGATATATTTTTTTACTGACAAGGAAACAATGAAATCCATCTAAGTAAAAGGATATTTTGTTTATTTTTAAGTTTTTGAGTAGACTTTGCACACGATGTTACATTAGTTTCAGGTGGACAACATGGTGATTCAACATCTCTATGTTTTGCCAGCTCAGAACAAGTGAAGCCACCACCTACGACCATTCAGTGCTATTCCAGCATCGCTGACTATATTCTCTCTGCTGTACCTTTCCTCCTGTGACTTATTCATTCCATACCTGGAAGCTTGTATCTCTCACTCCCCTTTGCCCACCTTGCCCACTCCCTACCCCCTTCCCTCTGACAACCATTTGTTCTCTGTATTTATCAGTCTGATTTTGCTTTTTGTTTGTTTCTTTATGTTTTATTTTTCTTAAGATTCCACATATGAGTCAGATCATATGGTATTTGACAATGACATTGTATTTACAAGTTCTTTTAAAAACAATTTTTTTAATGTTGATTTATTTTTGAGAGAGAGAGAGAGACAAAGAGTGAGTAGGGGAGGAGCAGAGAGAGAGGGAGACACAGAATCCAAAGCAGGCTCCAGGCTCTGAGCTGTCAGCACAGAGCCGGATGCAGGGCTCAAACCCACGAACTGTGAGATTCTGACCTGAGCCGAAGTCGGACACTTAACTGACTGAGCCACCCAGGGGCCCCTGTATTTACAAGTTCTTAAGAAAGAATGGTTGTCCCAAATAGGTTTTATTGTTCAAAATTCAAACTTTTAGGCAAAGACAAAGACCAGTGATTTGTTTTTTCTTTTGTTTTGTTTAAAGTTTACTCATTTGCAGTCACATATATTGTTCTTTTCTAATAACATGAGATGTGGAGGGAAGAATTTGAGGATCGTACAACTAGTTCTTTCTTTTTTTTTTTTTTTTTTTTAGATTTAATTTACAGTGAGGGAGAGCATGAGTGGGAGAGAGGAGCAGAGGGGGAGAGAGAGAGAGAGTGAGAGTGAGAGTCAGAGAGAGAGAGAGAGAGAGAGAGAGAGAATCTTAGGCAGGCTCCAAACTCAGCACAGAGGCTGACGTGGGGCTTGATCCCGTGACCCTGGGATCATGACCTGAGCTGAAATCAGGAGTGGTATGCCCAACTGATGAAGCCACCCAGGTGCCCCAAAGCCCAGTGATTTGTAACTGACTTTGCAGCAGAGATTTCTCAAATAAATCACATATTTATCCACTGCATCCATTGGTCTCAGTAAATTGAGGAAGTTGAAGAGCAAATGATTTACTCATAGGCACACAACTAGCATTGTTCTCTCAATATATAAATGAAAACTAACTGGAAATTTACTAGTGAGAGTAAAACTAAGGTTAAATATTATTTCTGCTTTTGAAAATTCATTGTTTAATCATTAAACAAATATTGAGATCCTATTATTTGCTAAGGACACTGTTAGATGTTGAGGTGGAATAACTCAATAATACCCCATAAGATAGCAAATTTGATGAACACCAATAAATCACTGATTGCTGTGCTTTTGCTTATGAGCAAAGATTATTAACAATAATAACTTTTATTGATCACTATATGTCAAGCATTGTGTTCAATACATTTGTATTTTTATTAATAATCAAGACAATCTTCTAAAGTAGGTATGAGCACTATTTGGATTTCAAATATTAAATGTTATATACATATATATATATATATATATGTATATAACATTATTATTGGGCAACTAATCATATTATATGTATATACACATATATGCAGTATATGTACAGTATATATGCAGTATATATACATATACATATATACAGTATACATATATACTGACCTTAAGATTTGGCATGTAACAAGGTCACATGGTTTGCAAATGATGGGTCTAGACTCTCACTCTAGAAACTATGCTTTTAACTTCCACTCTGATTTTTGACAAAATATGTTACCTCTATGATTTTTAATTCTGTACTAATTATAATCTTGATATTTAAATGGACAACTATGTATTATTGCTTTCAGAAGTAATATAGCAGCATGAGGTAGATGTGCATTAACTTTTCTTAGATTTTCAAAATTAGCCTTAATTTCAAATATTTTGTAATGTTCTCAGGCCATATATCTTTATGATTCAAAAAATATATATGGGTACTCTAAAAAGCATCAGTATGATTATTTGTAAGCTAATGAAAGAAATCCAGAGCACTTAGTTGCCCAAGATCTCAGAGCTGGTAATTAGGAAACATGGAATTGGAACCAGGACATCTGATTCCAATGTCCACTTAATCAAGTCCTCTGACTCATAAAAGTTGTGAGAGGGAAAAAGGAAAGATGGTTTAAAAAGAGAGCTCAAGCTCATGTTTGCCTAAGATTTTTCTTTTCTGGGTTTATTAAAGACTAATTGTCTTTTTTATGCTGTCAATGGGAATGGTGTTGGACAGCAAGCAAAAAAAAAACAAAAAAACAAAAAACAAAAAACAAAAAACAAAAAACTTCTTTGAGCACTAAAATCCCTCTAACCCTCTACCTTACTAATCAGAGAAAGACGTGTCCAGGGTGTGAAAGCCTGAAAGCCTTTCTAGGGTTTCCCTTACTTCCCTGGACTCTCACTACTGAATATCTCACTACTGAGTGTAAGACCCTATATTTAGAAAACCCATTTGTTGCTTGGTCTTTTTCTATGTTCCACTACAGATACTCTCTTAAGTATCTTATAAAGTGAGCTGGAATCTCTTTTGCTTCTTGCAGTTCCTCAGCCAGCCAAGTCGTCATAAGGAAGGGAGGAAAATAGATCCTCCTTCGTGTTTCATGAGTTCATGGTTCACAGAACATCTCTTCAGAATAGATTATTGGATGTAGAGGTGAATGAGATACTGTTTATCTTGTTTGACCACCCCTCGACCTGGCAACTCACTATTACATAGAAGAAATCCTAGTGTCAGACATCTTCTGTGTTTTTATTTTATTTTATTTTTTTTATAGTACATTTTTAAAGCTAAATGAAGGTAACTATCAAGGTTCTAGAAAATGTAATTATAAGACAAGCACATGTATTGTTGGAAAAAGGCCCTATGAAGAGGTCAGGAGTTTGACTTATTCTTTGTGCCCTGAGGTCCAGAATAATTGGCACATGATGAGTGCTCAAACTTCAGCCCTATTGGATTGAAATGGGTTTCATGTATCACACCAGAATCCCCTAAATTATATGCAGTAAGAACACTATTGTTATACGTATTGTATAATTACTATAGTTATGGTACTTTAAACTCTATGTAAGTATATATATTACTACATATCTACACATTACTGTTATGTTACTATATATAGTGCTATCATTTAGCTCAGACAGTGATCAGAGGAACTTTGCATCTCAATCGGAAGCCACACTCCCTTTAAAGAGGACAGTGATGTGAAGCAAAACAGACAGGGGCTTGAGGTTCAGTCCAAGTTCTGACATTTACTGGCTGAGTGAAGGTGGCACATCTTTTTGCCCAACTGTGCTCCAGGTTTCATGCTTGTAAAATTTACCAGCAGAAGTTTCTTTCCAGATCTAAGGGCTCAATATTATCTGGTCACAAGCTAATCTATGCTCATTTAGTTTTATGATGAGAAACCAGTCCAAAACATTCTCACTTGAGAGCTTTCAAGAAAATACTCTAAGCTCTTTATTTTGAGCCTGTTGTAGATGTGAAAAATGTAGTCACCTCCCTATTTCCCCAAATTCTCAGCACTATTCTGCAGATGGCACCATATGTTCTGTTTTATAAACTCTGTTTTATTTAGTAAGGTGTTTTTGTTTAAATGCAAAGTACTAATTGCTATCTGAGATCTTAAAAGATAAATATAAAGGAGAGACTTTGTATTTTAAAAATTAGGAAAAGGCATATATTGACATGTATATCTAAAAATATAGAAAGAGAAAGAATGGGAAGAAAACAATCCCTCATTATGCATATCCACCACTGGATTTTTTTTCCTTCTTAAGGCATTCCAGTCCTGTCAACCTCCATTGAAGTGGCTGTCCCTGTCAATTGTCTGTCACTGCTTAATGTCATTCTTAAAAAGACTCGCAAACTTTATGAGTGACACTGTAACTTCAATCAATTTGCATTTCTGCCACGGTGGAAATTATTTTTGAAAACGTATGCATCCTCCCTAGGCTCTTTGAGGCCTTAATTGCCTAGAATGTCACTTAATCTATAAACTTTCTGCAAGAGGTTTGTCTGAAGGGAAGTCTGTATGAGCATGAGGAGTATCTTCTTTCATAGAACATTTTTAAACAAGTGCTAAAATCTTGCCTGGTATACACTGTTATGAGATCCTGAGGACGACCTATTGCCACAATATGTTGAATTATTTTCTGATATTCCAGACTTGGCAGGTGCAGCACAGAACCCAATGGTAGTCAGTTACACAGACTTGAAAGCTAGACTGGTTCACAGGCATAGATTTCCTTTTTACCAATCTTGTGACCCCACATACCTCACATCAACTTGTTAACCTTGGGTTCCACTTTGCAAAATTGAAGATCGAAAGTGCCTAACTCATAAGGTTACTGTGTTAAGTGCAATTGTACTTTATACTTGGAACATCAGCACTCAGTCACTGGCTGCTTTCCTTCTTTTGATGCCTGTCTCTGGGAAAACTTGAAGGGATACCTCCTAGGAAGCCCAAACATGAAACTGTGAGAACAAGTCATAGGTGGAGTGATGAAAAAACTGTGGCTATTGCTACCAAGTCTTGAATTAAAAGATTCTGTTTTTTGTCTTTACGCAACATGCATCTTTGTCAAACTGCAGAGGCTTCTTTGTCTGTCTGTCTTTCTGTTGCTTCCCACCCTCTTCCTTCTTTCCTTCCTGTCTTTCACGTGTGTGCTTCAGAAAATAGGTACAGGGAATTGATGTAAAGCAGTATATGGATTGGTATTTACATTTTGCAGATGAAAAAACTGAGAGAGAGGGTTAAGAACTTACCCAAGACCCTCAGCTAGAAGGTGTCAGATCTGGGCAGGCCGGTTCTGTCTGGTCTTTGTCGTGCATGAGGCAGCTCTGTCATGGCATTTCACAGCCGTCCTATTAGTTTCTCTGATCGAATGACACTAAACCTGCACTTTTGTTTCCCTCTTAGGGAAGGGCTGATTCCAAGCCTAATAGCAGCTATTAACATCCTCATACAAGGTCCTTTTAAAATGTGGGAATAGCTTTGAGATTAATTTCTTTTAAAGCAAACTTGAACTAGCTTTTCTATTGATGCTATGAAGAGGAAAATAGTCTTGCCCAAGGTCGATAAAGAATTGAAAAGTGAGGTTAATAATAAAAGCAGAATTAGAAGCAGTTTCAGCGGTGATATGTCATGTACAAGCCTATAAAATAAATAGCAATTATCACATTAGAAAAATGAGTCTCTTGGAATGGGAGCTGTTTCTGACAACTCTATCTATGTACCACTCTCCTCTGCCTTGCTCACTTTGTGACTCTTATTGACTAAATCAAAGCATGATACTGCCCACCCCGTGCTTAAGATGAAAGCTATTTTCTTCCATAAAAACTCAATAACTAGAGACAAAACCATGCCATTCCGAAAGCAACCCCTTACGTATTAGCTTATTGTATTAACAAATACTATCTGTATTATGCTTTATTTGTATATGAAAAAAGAGTACTTGCTTTATATATATCTATAACATATAACAATAAATTCTTACTAAATGGTAGCACATCTTGCCTACAAAATAATACATGTAAGTGCTTGTTTTGTGTTACATCTCTGAATCCTTACAACATCCCAGTTATTAATTATCCTTATTGCATTTTACAGAGCAGAAATCAGAGTTTGGAGAGGTGTAATGACATGTTCGGTTTTATGGTGCTATAGAGTAGTGGAGATAGAATTTAAACTTAGTTGTGCAGGCATACCTGGACTTAATACTAAGTGTGGATCACCTCCCTAAATTTATCATGTAAAATGTCCATATATACGTTATATGTCATTCACTGCCAATAGCAGAAAGTCATGATTCGTTTTGCCAAAGCTTGGAGATAGTATCTCCTCATTTTTAACCAAGTAAGGTAAGTGTATATCTTAGTATAACTCCACGATCTCCATTTCTAACTCATTCCCACCAAACACAAAAGTCCTGATTGCTTCTTGAGCCCTTCATGATGGAGCTGCTTATTTGTTTCAGAGATCACATGGCAGTGGTAAACTTCATATCTGTAGCAAAACTGTAGCCTCCTCTTGAAGGAAGACCTCCACCCAAGTTCTTTTTCCACTGGATGTCCTGGTGTCTTAATGGGCACCACTAGACAGACCCCTGTGAGCCTGTCTTACAAATGTAAGCCTTCTTGTGAATAATATGACTCCAACAATGTCTCAAGGACAGAGAAAAGTTACCTCATCAGTAAAGACAAAATGTTTTCAATGCTCAGAGATAACTTTTCCCAAAATGTATTCGCTAAATTGAATACTTTCTACAGAGCAACGGGTTTGGCAGATGGTTAGTTGAGAACAGCGAAAGCAAAGTTTGGCAAAATTGCAATTGTCGTTGTAGGCTTTATGTCCACCCAGGCATGTCTCAAGACCATTTGAGCAGTCATACCTGGGACTTAGTTATATGGTGGGTCAAAAAGCATTTCTGGGAAAACTCATCCTAGTCGGAGCAGTAGAGTCTAGAGCAATGGTCTCAAAGTGCAGTTCCCAGATCAACCAGGATGCCCTATGTACTTGTTCATGCCAACTTCTCAGGTTCCAGTTAAAACCTACGGAGTCATAAATCTGCGGAGATAGGCCTAGAAATCTGTTATTTAATAAGATTTCCTAGTAATATTGCTAGGTGCTAATTTTTTTTGACATTTTTAATTCATTTTTGAGAGACAGAGAGAGGTAGAGTGCGAGCAGGGGATGGACAGAGAGAGAGGGAAACACAAAATCGGAAACAGGCTCCAGGCTCTGAGCTGTCAACCCAGAGCCCAACACAGGGCTGGAACCCACAAGCTGTGAGATAATGATCTGAGCCAAAATCAAGAGTCGGATGCTTAACTGACTGTGCCACCCAGGCACCCCTCGGTGCTAAATTTTAACTGCTAAGCTTAGTGCATTTCTTTTCAAATATACCTGTATTCTTAAATCACGTGGGGAGGCTTGACGGTAATTACAATTAAGTGAAAATAGCTGGATATAGAGCGTAAGGATTTGTTTGGTTTTGTTTGTTTGTCTGAGACTTTAATTCTGAACTTCTCTCAGCCACTGTCTTCTTTGTAAAATACTTAATGTTTTCCAATACATGCTATGAGTCAGACATGGAATAATTGTTTTGCAAGACTATTGTGCCTTTATGACATAGATACTAACCCTATTTTGCAGATGAGGAAACTTAGGTGCAGACAAGTTAAGCAGCTTTCTCATAATCACTATGTAAGTGGTAGAGCCAGTATTTGAACCTGCCTTCTCAGGCTCAGAGCCTGCACTCTGATCCACTCTTTGATGTCAGTCTAGACGAACAGCAGATAACCAACACATATTGGTTCTTTTCCTCCCTGCCAACACATTCAGGTACATTTCTCTTCCTATTTTCTTGTTCTTTAGTAGAAAAACATTAAGCTGATGGATTTCCTTTGTAACTCTGCTTTATATGAACTAATCACTTCTCTTTCTTTTTTTATCCCCCCCCCCAAAAAAAGTAAGAGATTCCTTTTAGAAAGAAAAGAGGGAGAAGAAGGGACCATGTGATTTCGTGCAAGACCTTAGGGTCTCTAGATCTCAAATGTGAGTGTAATTTAAAAAAAGAAACTTTTGGGGCGCCTGGGTGGCTCAGTCGGTTGAGCATCCGACTTCGGCTCTGGTCACGATCTCGCAGTCCGTGAGTTCGAGCCCCATGTCGGGCTCTGGGCTGATGGCTCAGAGCTTGGAGCCTGCTTCTGATTCTGTGTCTCCCTCTCTCTCTGCCCTTCCCCCGTTCATGCTCTGTCTCTCTCTGTCTCAAAAATAAATAAACGTTAAAAAAAATTAAAAAAAAAAAAAGAAACTTTGTTAGCATTCTGTTCATTATATATTGCCCTGTAATGTATTCTAGGTTTTATCCCCCATCCTCACTAAACTTTAAAAAAATATATTATGGGTTACAACCATCATACTTTGCAACTGGGAAACAGCTTTAATGTGAGCAGATAGATATTAGTCTATTTGAAAATACCTCTTTGGTAACATTTTTAGCTAAGTAATTGGCAGCAGTGATAGCACAAGGAACAGGGTGGTATTTCCATCCTTGTGCTGATGAAAACCTATTTTACCTGTAGCCTACAGATGACTTTTGGGACTCTGTCGCTGAAGGGATGGGATTGGGCTCAATAGATTAACCAATGAGGCTGATCTAAAAGAGCAGTATAAGAAAGAGGCAGTCCTCTTTACGTGCATCCTAGCAAAACAAAATTTATTGAGTGTTTACAATGTGTCATATACTCTCCTCTGCCTCTGCCACATACCATCTAATTTGATCCCTCTGAAACACCATGAGGAATCGCCATTATATTCCCATTCTAAAGAAAGTTAAATAATTTCCCCAGGGTCACTCAGTAAGTGGCACCGGTAGATGAACTAAACACAAAGAGTTTGCCTTCAGAAACTGGGTTTGCGTCTTCTGTATTGTTTTGGCTTCTTGACTATCATTTTCTAGAAAACTCTATGTTACTTCTAATCTTTTCCTTAGTTTAATTAACAACAGTTTTTGAATGTGTATCTTGTGCTAGAGACTGCTGAAGACACTGGGGATTTAAGGGAAATTCATGGTTATACATATTTTGAAGGAATTCCTAGCATTTCATTTAACCTACTGAAATTTGTCCATCTCTACCACAGTGCAAATGAACGGTAAGTTATAGTCAGTATTGATACACATTTTTTTCAATGAATAAATGTACAAATGAATACATGAATCCAACCTGGGAGCAATGGACTTATAAACATATGCTCCTAACACATATGCTAATGATTTGGGCACAGACTAATGGATTTTTTCCCCCAAATCCATTCCTCCTTTCTTCCTCAGTAAAGGAACCCCTGATATTTACCTAGACTAGTGGTAACCATGAATTCAATTACATTTCCTACTCATCTGTGTAGTAAGGTATAACCATGTAACTCCTTTCTCTTTAATTAATACTAAATGTAGCTGTACGTACAATTTCCAAGAGTTGTCCTTGTAGAGAGGTAGCCTGCTTTTCTTTATGTCTTCCTCCTTAATTCAGACATGATGGTTGGAGTTTGAGGGGCCATGTTGGACTGCGAGGTGACATATTAAAAATTGCAAAGCAGCAACTTATAAAAATACTGATGGTCACGAAACTCTCTAATCTCGTCTATGTAAGATTATGTGAGAGAAATAAATTTCCATCTTGTTCAAGCCGTGGTTATCTGTGTTTTCCTGTCATAAGCAGTTAATCTAACCTTGTTGATTCAGTGTTAAGATACAAATGTGCATAGTGTTGCAGGAAGACAGATCAGGGAGCGTCTACCTTAAAAGATGGCTGAGAATTAGGAAAGATTCCCAAGAAACTTGAAGAATGAGTAGGAGTTTACCAGCATCCAAGGTGAGGATATTCTTTCAGGAACCAAAAATCGTATTTCTAGGAGTCTGTAGTTCTATCTTTCTCCAGGTTGTTTCCCAGTGGTGATTTTGAATGCGTAATATCCATTAAAGATTCATTCATTAAATATTTACTGGGCATCCAATGAAGCAGACACAGACTCTGTGTTCAGCAGAAGCTCCCTGTTCTTCACACTCTGGGATCAGTCTACCTCTCTAGGCTTGCATCCTGCCACTGAGCTGGCTTGCATTTTATAAGTATTTAATGAATTAGGAGAATGTCTTTTAATACACCATGCTTGTTTTGCATCCATGCTGTGACAGTTATCCAGAATTCTTCTTTCCAGTTGCAAGGTCTGCCAAAACTCTTTGCACCCACCTTCTTTCCCTCTTATCCTTCCCTCCTCTTCTCTTGCCAGATAATTCAAGTGAGACTGAGGAAGGTAGGTATGCACGCCAGGTCCAAGAACGCTGTGTGGTCCAGAGCAGTTTGTTAGAATCCAGTCAGGTAGAGAATGGCATAAAACCGTGTCTGGAGCATCTTAAATCAGAAAGTAGAGATGTAGTAATGGACGGTGGGGAATTTCAAAAGGAGACGGAAATCTCATTGAAGGGGCTCTGGTCAGTTTAGGGAAACTTGAGACTCAGAATAGGTAACAGGAGTAACAAATTGCAATCCCTTGAATAAAATATGAAATCACTATTCTACACTCTTATATAATGAATGAATATATTGAAAGTTTTATCAGAATTGGATTATGTATATAGTTTCAAAGTAGCTCCCCATAAACTAGTTGTAAATTGTAAAGGAAAACTGGCTCATTTACAATGGAAAAGCCTGCTGGACACTGTTTATACCAAGAGATCCAAGTGTGAACCTCAACCTACAATGGGAGAGAGAGAATCTGGGCATCGTGGGATGAGATGCAACGAGAACAACGCAGCACTGATTTTGCAGAATTCTTGCCACAGATACATAGCCTGAATCTGCTCATAAGAAATTTTCAGATAAGCTCTAATTGAGAAACATTCTCCAATGTAAGTGGCTTATAATCTTCAAGAGGAATAAGGCCATCAGAGGGCGAGGAAATATAGAAGAATGCTCTCAGGTTAAAGAGAAATAAAGAGATACTAAATTCTAGACTGCTTCCCTTTGTTGTAAAAGGGCACCTTTGCATCTACTAGCAAAACTTGAAGGAAGTCTCAGAATTCAACGTTACTCATGTATTGGTGTTAAATTTCTCATGGACAGGATTGTACTGTGGCCATGTAGAAGAATGTATTTATTGTAGAAAATGCACAGTAAGGTGGGCGAGGGTTTGTGGGCACCATCTCAGCAATTTATTCACACACAGTTTTAGGAAACAAAAAACAATCCACAGAGTATGCGTGCATTTTTTCTTCAGGTTCAACAATTATTTTAAAATACACTAAATAAGTACACCAAAAAATTAAGTGGTTGCAGGTTTTCCTCTGATTCTTCTTCACATACCCTGATGTGGAACACCCCTCCTGCCTCAATTTTCTGAACAAGAGAAGAGCACGAGATTTAAATTAAGGCCGATATGGGTTTTAATCTAAGATCCACTGTCTGTTTTATTTTCTATGTGACTCTTGGCAACTTATTTACTTTCTTATCCTCAGTAACCACCTCTGCAAAAGAGAAAACATAGTAGTGTTTGCATTTTAGGCTCATTCTGAGAATCAAATTAGCTAGACTATGACAAGAGAAACACAGTGTCTGGTGCAGAGCAAGCACTGAATATCTGTTAACCCCTTTAACTGACCTCTTCTGTCCTCACATGTACATCAGTAACTCCAGCTACCTCACTATTGTCTCACACCCCTAGGGGCCAGTAAGGCACTCCTCAGAAATGTGACATCACTCATCCTCTGATGTGACTCCTTTCATCTACCTCAGGCTTTGAAAGTTCACAGTCTCTCGAGGAGCATAGGTCAGTAGCCAGAGTGCCTTTTTTCATCCCTGAACTCATTTGATCCTTACAACCCCCACCCTGGGTTATACCACTGTGTCCATTTTACAGAAGAGAAAGCCTCAGGTTCTTCAAGATGTTACCTGTAGTTCTGACTGACTATAAACCCTCCCCCTGTCCGCTGCCACCCCCATCCATCCATTTTGCCCTGACCCCGCAGGAGCCAGAAAAGTAAATTAAGTAGGACAGGAGCAGAGAGGAGGGGAGAGACAATCATCCCCAGTTTCTGAAGGCAAATTCTGATCGTCTCTGTTTCTACCTAAACAAAGATGGCCTAAATAATTATAGAGACTGAGCTGGGTAGAGGGAGCAGTAATAGTTTCAGCCGGTGAAAGACTGAAGTTTTTATATTCTACTGAATTGCACATGTACGTATCTATGAATGAAGCTGTTTTCATACAGAAAAGTGAGAGGAAAAATAGTGGACTCTTCTTGACTCAGTGTCCATGATTGAGTGAGGGGAATAGAAAAGCATACTGGAAGAGCTATGGTAGGAAAGAATACATGTGTTTCTTCCTTATAACCATCCCCCATCGTTCGTTCCTTTCCTTTAGTTATTCTCTGTATTAGTTTGCTGGGGCTGCCATATAACAACATACCAAAGACCGGTTGACCAAACAACACACATTGATTTGCCCACAGTTCTGGAGGCTCAAAGTTGAAGATCAAAGTGTCTGCAGGTTTGGTCTCTTCTAAGAATTCACTCCTCAGGTTGCAAGTGACTGCCTTCTCCCTATATCCTCATATGGTCTTTCCTCTGTCTTACACACATTCCTGGAATCTCTTTCTGTGTCTCAATTTCTTCGAACAATGACACCAGTCAGATTTGATTAAGATCCAGTTTAAGGGCCTCATTTTAAAAATGTAATCACCTCTTTCAAGGCCGTACCTCCACATACAATCAGATTCTGGAGTACTGAAAGGTAAGACTTTAGTATATGAATTTTGTGGGGACACAGTATAGCCCATGACACATATTATTAAGCACTGCTTCTATACCAAGGAGTTGACACAGTGCTTTCCTAATAATAGCAGAGTGCCTGGCATATCTGATGTCTTCAGTGAAATTTAGGCAAGTACTTTACAGGCATTATATCATTTAGATCCCATACGATGTTTGGGTATAGCAATCATTACCCCATCTATAGAGTGGAAAACAGCTACAGAGATTTAGGTAAATTTCCCAAGGTCTCACAATTAAGAAGTAATTCAGCAGGAATTGTAGCACAGATATTTGTGTCTAAGCCAGATTTCTATATTTATGATCTAATTCATCATTGCATATCTATATAACTGCATGATTATCTATCTCAAAACCTGGGGTTTGCAAATATCTCATTGATGAGAGATTTCTAGTTAATGTCAAATGTTTGTAACTCTGCTCTTTTTATATTTGATAAAAAATATGTGTAAAACTAATGAAGAATAAATTACATATGGTTGTGTGTATGTAAATTATGAATGCATATATATCTTCAAACATATGGTGATATAATATGCATGTATTTATTCATAAGAATTAGCTGTTTGGTAACATGACCAAATCCTTTTCACAGTACAGTATTTGTTCTTTTGGTGAATCTTATTGTTGCTTTTTAGTTAAGGAATTAAAGAGCAATTGCATTTATTATAAAAGAAGCCTATTACTAACATTTATTGAGGGTTTTCTATGTGCCCAGGTCTTTGAACATTTATTTGGTTTCATCCTCCCTGAAAGCCTTAGAGGATTAACACCTAACAGAATATAGGTGGGTTCCTGGAGAAATTAAGTCACGAGTATCTGTATCGGGGAACTAGACTGATATTTACAGAATACCCCAACAGATCCAGAGCAAGGAGATGCAGGAAGTTGGTCCCTGACAGAAGTTAGCTGGCCACAGACTTCCAACTCCCCTGAAAAACTAACTTCTGGCACCTTCCCTGAAGACAGCAGGACAGACTCCAGAATTACAAGGGAGCTCTACACCAAGTAAACAACCAGTCAGAGGTGTTAAGATGTCAGTAGTCACAGTAGAGGTTGCAATTTCAGAACCTTTAGATTGCTGACTACCAAGCTTCGTGGTCCATAGGCATCAACGAAGATGCTTATTAAAAAAATATTTGTCCCCTGAGTATCCACTCTCAGAAATTCTGTTGCATTCTGTTTTTCTAGTGCCCAGGAATTAATGCACTTTATGAATTCCCCCAGGTAATTACTGGGGCAGTTAGCCCAATTCTATTTCATATTGCCAACATAGTACATTTTGAGAAACATATATTTATATTAGTGGTTCTTTAACCTGGCTTCCTATTAGAATCAACTAAGGAGTTTTGTGTTTTCTATTTTTAATTATTTATTTATTTTAACTATCATTGCTGTTGCCCATACTCCAATTCTCAGTTAATTGGTCGAGGATGAGGCTTAGGAATTAGGCCATTTTAAAGTTCCCAGAATGTTTCTAAAGGTTACCCAAGAAGCAGGGGCTGACAGTGGTTTCCCAGATACAATGTAATAGAGTCAGGAAGATCTCACAGACCAAACTGATTCTTGCAAAGAAGGCATTCCCATTAAAACACTGCCATTGAAAATTATTTTCTCCAGGTTAGGTGTTTTCTCCAACCTCCAAAATATGATAGTGTTATACTTAAAAGTATCAATTTAAAATTATTATAATGCAAAAAGTTACAGAAATATAGACAGTTTTTTCTTTTTTTAACTAAAAGGGAACTTGGTGAAAAGGGGCTTCAAAGAAATTGAAATTGTCCAGAGGAGATTATCACAGAAAATCACAGAACATGACAAGAATTTGTAACATTTGGAAAGTTCTTATGTTGTGCCTGGCTCTATGCTGAACAGTTAATGTACATAACATTATTTAATCTTTACAATAATTCCAAGATATGTGCATCATTATTGAACACATCTTTATAGCTAAGAAAAAATGACAAAATTCACAGAGAATATAAAATGACCAAATGGGACTAGACCTCAAGGTTCATGATGTCGGATCAATGGTCTACTTATTGTAAGACACTATCACTGCACACTATTCCCAGATAAATGTGTAGAATTTTTCCTTGGGAAATAACAGTTGAGCTGTGAGATTCCAGGTGTGATGAAAAAAATTGATAGGAATCAAAGTGACAGAAAAGAAGTGATCATGGGACGTGAACGCCATGAAACAAGACTCTTGTAGCCCAAATGAGAAACCCACATCCCTTACCATAAACTCCTGGAAAGAACCCATCTCCCTGGAATCCAGATTCCTGCAGAGCATGTAAGAGACATACCGGTTTCCTGATTCTTGCTTTATTTTTTTTTTCTTCCACTACTTTATTT
Organism: Panthera uncia; assembly: GCF_023721935.1. Classification (NCBI taxonomy): domain Eukaryota; kingdom Metazoa; phylum Chordata; class Mammalia; order Carnivora; family Felidae; genus Panthera; species Panthera uncia. Next base: position 2,819,775 of record NW_026057589.1, on the reverse strand, counting down.
AAATTCAAGTTAGTTAACATATAGTGTAGTATTGGTTTCAGGAGTAGAATTTAGTGGTTCATAACTTACATATGATACCCAGTGCTTATCCCAACAGGTGCCTTTCTTAATGCCCATCACCCATTTAACCCATCCCCTCACCCACCCTCCCTCCATCAACCCTCAGTTCTCTATAGTTAAGAGTCTCTTATGCTTTGCACCCCTCTCTGTTTTTATCTTATTTTTCCTTCCATTTCCCTGTGTTTTGTTTCTTAAGTTTTGTTTGTTTTGTTTCTTAAATTCCATATTGACTGAAATCATATGGTATTTGTCTTTCTTCTGACTTATTTCACTTATAATATGCACTCCAGTTGCATCCAGGTCATTACAAATAGCAAGATTCCACTTTTTTTTTTTTTTTTTTTTTTTTTTTTGGTGGCTGAGTAATATTCGATTGTATATACATACCACATCTTCTTTATCGATTCATCAGTCAATGGACATTAGGACTCTTTCCATAATTTGGCTATTGTTGAGAATACTGCTGTAAACATTGGGGTACATGTGTCCCTTCAAATCAGTATTTTTTATCCTTTGTATAAATACCTAATAGTACAATTTCTGGGTCATAGGGTAGTTCTTTTTTTAACTTTTTGAGGAACCTCCATATTGTTTTCCAGAGTGGCTGCACCAGGTTGCATTCCCACCAAAAATGTAAGAGTATTCCCCTTTCTCCGCATCCTCACTAACTTCTCTTGTTTCCTGAGTTCTTCAATTTAGCCATTCTGACAGGTATGAGGTACCTCATTGTGGTTTTCATTTGTGCTTTTCTGATGATGAGTGTTAAGCATATTTTATGTGTCTGTTAGCCATTGGTATGTATTCTTTGTAGAAATGTCTATTCATGTCTTCTGCCCATTTCTTAACTGCATTATTTCTTTTTGTGGTGTTGACCTTGACAAGTTCTTTACAGATTTTCGATACTAGCCCTATATCCCATATGTCACTTACACCTTTTCCCATTCTGTCATTTGCCTTTTATTTTTGTTCATTGTTTTCTTCACTGTGCAGAAACTTGTTATCTTGATGAAGTCCCTGTACTTCATTTTTGCTTTTGTTTCCTTTGCCTCTGGAGACATGTCTAGCAAGAAGGTGCTCTGGTTGAGGTCAAAGAGTTTGCTGCCTGTGTTCTCCTCTAGAATCTTGATGGTTTCCTGTCTCACATTTAGGTCTTTCATCCATTTCGAGTTTATTTTTGTGTTCAATTGTAAGTAAGTGGTCCAGGTTCATTCTTCTGCATGTCATCATCCAATTTTCCAATCACCATCTGTTGAAGAGACTTTTTTTCATTGGATATTCTTCACCACTTTTTCAAAGATTAGACAAACATATGGTTGTGGGTCTATTTCTGGGTTCTCTATTATGTTCCATTGATCTATGTGTCTGTTTTTGTGTCAGTACCCTACTGTCTTGATGATTACAACTTTGTAATACAGCTTGAAGTCCGAAACTGTGATGCGTCCCACCTTGCTTTTCTTTTTCAACATTACTTTGGCGATTCAAGGTCTTTTCTGGTTCCATATATATATATTTAATTTTTTTAATGTTTATTTTTGTTTGAGAGAGAGACAGAACATGAGCAAGGGAGGAGCAGAGAGAGAGAATTCAAAGTAGGCTCCAGGCTCTGAGCTGTCAGCACAGAGCCCAATGCAGGGCTCTAACTCAGGAACTAGGAGATCATGACCTGAGCCGAAACTGGACGCTTAAACAACTGAGCCACCCAGGTGCCCTGGGTTCCATACAAAATTTAACATTGTTTGTTCTATCTCTGTGAAGAATACCAGTGTTATTTTGATACAGATGACACTGAATGTGTAGATTGCTTTGGGTAGTATAGACATTTTAATAATACTTACTTCCAACCCATGAGCATGGAATGTTTTTCCATTTCTTTGTGTCTTCTTCAATTTCTTTCATAAGTATTCTATAGTTTTCAGAATACAGATCTTTTATATCTTTGGTTATATTTATTCCTACGTGTCTTATGTTTTTTGGTACAAATGTAATTGGGATTGATTCCTTCATTTCTTTTTCAGCTGCTTCATTATTGGTGTATAAAAATGCAACAGATTTCTGTATGTTGATTTTATATCCTGCAACATTGCTAAATTCATTTATCAATTCTAGCGATTTTGGGATGGAGTCTTTTGGTCATTCTACATAGAGTATCTTGTCCACAAAGAGTGAAATTTTGACTTCTTCCTTCCTGATATGATTGTCTTTTACTCTTTTTTATTGTCTGATTGCTGGAAATCCAGGAATCCAGTGCAATGTTGAACAACAGTGGTGAGAGTGGACATCTCTGTTGTGTTCCTGACCTTAGGGGGAAAGCTGTCAGTTTTTCCCTATTAAAGATGAAATTAGGTGTGGATTTTTTGTATATGGCCTTAATGATGTTGAGGTATCTTCCTTCTATCCCTACTTTCTTGAGGATTTTTATCAAGAAAGGATGCTGTATTTTGTCAAGTGCTTTTTCTGCATCGATTGAGAGGATCATATAGTTCTCATACTTTCTTTTATTAATGTGGTGTATCACATTGATTTGCACATAGTGAACCAACCCTGTAGCCCAGGAATAAATCCCACTTGATTGTGGTGAATAATTCTTTTTTTTTTTTATTTTAATGTTTATTTATATTTGAGAGAGAAACAGAATGCAAGTAGGGGAAGGGCAGGGAGAGAGGGAGACACAGAACCCAAAGCAAGCTCCAGGCTCTGAGCTGTCAGCAGAGTCTGATACAGGGCTCAAATCCACTAACTGTGAGATCCTGACCTGAGGGGCAGTCAGCTGCTTAACCGACTGAGCCACCCAGGCGCCCCTGAATAATTCTTTTAACGTACCATTGGATTACATTTGCTTGTATCTTGTTGAGAATTTTTGCATCCATGTTCATCAGGGTTATTGATCTGTAATTCTTTTTAGTGGGGTCTTTGTCTGGTTTTAGAATTAAGGTGATTCTGGCCTCATAGAATAAGTTTTGAAGTTTTTCTTCCATTTCTATTTTTCGGTACAGTTTTAGAAGAATATGTATTAACTCTTCTTTAAATGTTTGCTAGAACTCCCCTGGGAAGCCATCCTATCTTGGACTCCTGTTTGCTGGGAGATTTTTGATTACTGATTCAGTTTATTTGCTGGTTTGGGGTCTGTTCAAATTTTCTATTTCTTTCTGTTTCACTGTTGGTAGTTTATATATTTCTAGGAATTTATCCATTTATTCCAAATTGCCCAATTTGTTGGCATATAGTTGCTCATAAAATTCTTTTATAATTGTTAGTATTTCTGTGGTGTTGCTGGTGATGTCTCCTCTTTCATTCATGATTTTATTTGTTTGGGTCCTTTCTCTTTTCTTTTTGATAAGTCTGGCTAGGGGGTTATCTGTTTTGTTAATTTATTCAAAGAACCAGCCTCTAGTTTCATTGATCTATTGTACTGTTTTTCTTTAATTTCTATGTTATTTATTTCTCTCTAATCTTTATTATTTCCCTTCTTCTGCTGGTTTTAGGCTTTATTTGCTGTTCTTTTTCCAGCTTCTGTAGGTGTAACATTAGGTTGTATAGTTGAGAATTTTCCTGCTTCTTTAAGAAGGCCTGTATTACTATACACTTCCCTCTTATGACCGCTACATCCCAAGGGTTTTGAACTCCCATGTTTTCATTTCCACTTACTTCCATGTATTTTTTTTTATTTGATCATTAATTTTCTGGTTAATCATTAATTTTCTAGTAGGATGTTCTTTAACCTCCATATATTTGTGGCCTATCCTAATTTTTTCTTGTGGTTGACATCCAGTTTCATAGCATTGTGGTCTAAAAATATGATCTCAGTCTTTTTGTACTGGTTGAGGCCTGATTTGTGACCCAGTATGTGATCTATTCTGGAGAATGTCCCATGTACACTCAAAAAGAATGTGAATCCTGATGCTTTAAGATGAAAGGCTCTGAAAATACATCTGTTAATTTCATCTGGTCCAGTGTGTCATTCAAAGCCATTGTTTCCTTGTTGATCTTCTGCTGAGATGATCTGTCCATTGCTTTAAGTAGGCTGTTAAAGTTCCCTACTCTTATTGTATTATTACCAATGAGTTTCTTTAAGTTTATTAACTGACTATATTTGGCTTCTTTCATGTTGGGGGCATTAATATTCTAAATGTTAGATTTATTGTTGGATGATCCTTGCTTTATTTTTGTTCTAGATTCATCTTTTGCTTTGCCACAGTTTAGGTGTGCCAAACACTATAGACAGTACTGAGAACATACATTGCAATCACTATCCATATAGTCACCTACATAACCAAGAGTAATTGACATATACATGAAAGCAATGGAGTGTTTATATTAAGTGCTATGAGCAAAGTAATTTTTGCTCAGGAGGGATGACAAAATTGGAGAGTTTAAGGGAAGAAGGTAGGAAAAAATAAATGAAGCAAAGAAAGAGAGAAAATTATTTCAGAAACATAAAAGAGCTATAGGGGAAAAACCTTGAGTACTGAAAACAGGTGACTGAAATATACTTCCACAGAGAATCCACCCACCCCCTGCCATTTCCTCTTGACTCTTTGTCCTGAAAAGATAAAGAACCAATCACTTGTTAAGCCTTACTGATGACATATAGTGAACCTTCCCTTCCTCGTACATCCACTCAATCCTTCAGAAAATTCCCAATGGGCAAGGAGTGCTTTTTAAACCACCTATTTTCCTCTGAGTGCTATTATCATGGGCCAATTTCTTTGAAAGTGTTTCCGAAAAAACATTATCTACTAACTAATAGGGACCTGTTGGTGAGTAACAGAAGTCCTGTCGCAGCTGTTGACCAGTCCTGCAAGTACACAATGCATATGCATGTGTTTTTCTCTTTTAGTCTGAATGTTATTTTCTGGGGAAAAAATGTATTTATATAGACTTTTTTTTCTCCCCCAGATCAGTTGAGTAGCTCTCTTCTTCTATTCTAGGGAAACATTTCACTAGTTATTCCTGTTAGGTTGAGGTATTGGAAGAGATAGGAAAAGTAGAAATTCTATTCTCCTTTAATCCATCCCAAGACTTCTGCCATGGGGCACAAAGCCCCAAAGTGTTTGCTATTCAGCTGTGAATGGTTCAGCGAATCTACTCAGAAAACATACATCTCTTTATACATCTTCTATTTCACTATATTTTCATTTTGATTGATTTTTATATTTCTTTCTGAACTTTATAACTTGGAGATAAAACAAGCTTGGCACTGACCACTTGATATTAAGGAATGTACTGAACACTTGCTCTTAACAGAAAATTGGATCCGTGATGTGACTATTTCTATTTAATGTCAGGTACTCACAACTTGTTAAGACCTGCTTTTCTTAAAGCTCTGAAATTGCACTTATAATGAAAATTCATTTTCAATGTTTGGTGTATGCTTACAGCAGGGCTTCATCTGTAAATTACCTGTAATTTTCTTTTACTAGACTGGTTTCTAATATAAAATACTGATACTTTAATATAGTTTGCTTGAATTTACATCTATATGAATTAATAAAAAATAACAGTAACTGAATGATGTCTGTAGTCTAGTCAACAGTATCATACCAATGTCACCCTCCTGGCTTTGATATTGATAAGTTACCTTAGATGTTACCATTGGGGAAGCTGAGGGAAGGGTACATGGGACTCTGTATTAGATGTAAAAATTTCTGTGAATCTATACTAATTTCAAATTCAAATTTAAAACAGCAGTAAAAGGAGGAAACAGAGAGTACTACAGAGTATCAAATATGCTTAAAAAATTAAATTTGGGTTCCTGGCTCCACCACAAGAGCTGACTTTGGGATAATTATTTGATTACTCAAACCCTCATTTTATTCATCTTTAAAATGGTAGCAATAGTCTCCAATGTACAATTAAATAAGAAAAATTCGGGGCGCCTGGGTGGCTCAGTCGGTTAAGCATCCGACTTTGGCTCAGGTCATGATCTCGCAGTTCGTGAGTTCAAGCCCCGCGTCAGGCTCTGTGCTGACAGCTCAGAGCCTGGAGCCTGTTTCGGGTTCTGTGTCTCCCTCTCTCTCTCTGACCCTCCACCATTCATGCTCTGTCTCTCTCTGTCTCAAAAATAAATAAACATTAAAATAAATAAATAAATAAATAAATAAATAAATAAGAAAAATTCTCCAATGAACCTTTGCTTGAAGAAGCTACTAAAAGTGTGATAAGCTATTAGTGATACAAGATAAAATCAACAATAATAAGAAAATCTGTGCTGAATTACTTGTGTTTAAGTGTTTATACTACACATCTTGGGTCTTAGGCAAAAACAAAACAAAACAAAACAAGTTTTAAGGTAACCTGACCCTTAGTCCCTCTACATCTCTGAAATCCCTCCCCATCTGTGTCCCTTTTCTATGGCTTTGGGGTGACTGGAGCATACATAATTTATGCCAGGAAAAGGAATTTAATTTTCCTTGGCTTTCTCTCCTCATCATAATACCTCCCTGTTAACCACAGGGTTAAGATCTGGACTTGTTGGCTAAAAAGATTACCATTCCAAGGCCCTTTGATATGGTACAGGATGATCCTTCAAATGCCCTCTTTTACAATTAAGGCAGATAACCCATTGTAATTAAAGTAAACAATCTACTGGATATAATCTTTTGCAATGAAAGCAAGCTTTCATAATCCTGAAGAGTTGGGAAGCCACAATTCTTTTTTCCTTGTAATGGTAGAATATTGCACTTTCAATCACCAGTTGGAGGACATTGAAGTTTCCTGATTGTTTTTTTTTTTAACTTGTTTCTTATCTGATATTGAGTATGCCAGTGCATTCCTAACGAGTATCATCATTATAGACAGATTTCTCTGAAAAGTACTTCTGAAGCAGTATTGCATGCTAACAAGGAACACCAGCCTCAATAAATGGTCTAACATCTATAAATGACATTTTTAAAAATTTTATGTGCTAATGCAAACATGTATAGCATCCTTAATTTCTGTTTTAAAGAAGTCATCCCTTACAGAAGAATGGATCCCTGCTCTTCATTGTCTCAGTGGAATTTTATGTCTCTGGGTAGAATTTCCATGTCATTGTTTTCCTCTTATCAAATTCGCAGTGAAGTGTTCACAATCAGGTATGGGCCAGTGGTTGGAAGTTGAAATTGATGTGACTCCGAGATGCATATGTTCTTGTCAGTTATGTGCAGATCAATTCTAAATGCATATTTTGGGCCTTGTAAGTGTTCTACACACTTTGACAACTATCTCCTGAAGTTTTAACTGCGAGGAATGTTGATGAATAAAATGATAGCTCCCACATGAACAAAAGAATGCTGATGACATAATGTATGACCTGATGAACACTTATGATCTTCTCAGAGGCCTCGTAGAAAGGCTGAGGTTCCTGGAAAAAAAGACTTATCGGGTACAAGAGGCTGGTGCACAAGTCTTATACAGTGATAAGGGAAAATAAATCTTTTTTCTGGAAACTAACAACTTTAACAATATAACAGAATCACATTTTCAAGACTGTGCATAACTTTGATTGATTTTGAATGAAGCCAGCCAAGTCACTAAGATGTAGAAATGTATGCAAAATTGAAACCTAGACATTCGTGCCTGTTTCCTGACTGGTCTCAAATAAGATATTTAGCGCCTAAGTCCACAATTCCACTGGTGAAATGAGGGAAATTAAAAAAAGCTGTGCCAGCTTTTGTGTGGATGAAAGGTTGCCATGCTTCAAAACTGTTCCACATCACTTATGGTATGACTGAAGCTACACTACTTTTCCCCAAAATTATATTGAATTGGCTACCTACCAAATTGATTAGACTGTAATTGTCAGTGTCTTTTTCCTTTACCATCCCTTCTTTGTCTTTAGAGCCAAAGGATCATATAAGAACTGGAAGGTCCTTAAAGAGTTCGAATATCAGGCAGGCTCCTCTTATGTGTCAACTTGGCTGGTCTACAGTGCCCAGATATTTGGTTGAACATTATTCTGGATGGTTCTGTGAGGTTTTTTGTTTTTGTTTGTGATGAGATTAACATTTAAATGAGTAGGCATTGAGTAAAGCAGATTGTCCTTAGAATGTGGATGAGCCTTATCCAATCAGTTGAAGGCCTTACTAGAACAAAGACTTACCTCCCCTGAACAAGAAGGAATTTTGCCAGAAGACTGCCTTTAGATGCAAACCACAACTCTTCCCTGAGTCTTGAGCCTGCAGATTTTAATTCACTAAGTCTTCAAAATTATGTGAACTAGCTCCTTAAAGTCAACCTCTCTCTTTCTCATTCTTTTTCCCCTCCTCTCAATAGATAGATAGATAGATAGATAGATAGATAGATTGATAGATACATCATATTAGTTTTGTTTCTTTGGAGAACCCACACTGATAGAGAATGCTTCAAAGCTCTGTATCCACTACAGCAGAAATTAAAGGAATTGTTTACCTGGCACACTGCTAAAGATGAGAATACATGTTATAACCCAAACACTTGGCCTAATATACATCTTAGTATTTCTCCTTTCAGAGCACAATTCAAACTCCTTAATAAATATATGGTCTCATTACAACCTAGTCTCACATTGTCTTTGCAAACTTATTTCCCAAGGACCTCCATATTATAGATGATGCTTCTGCCTGTCTTCTCAGCCCCAAATATTCTGCTAGGTGCCCTAGGTTTTATTTTCAAACTCTACAGGTGTGGGGACTAGGTGAATGGGTGAAGCTAACTTTAACTAGAGAAGGCCTATTTTCATATGCCTTGATTTTTTTTTTTTATATGCCTGTCATTTGTGAAGAAAGATTCCTGCCATCTTTCATGTGGGTGCTGTGGAAAACCTATCTACACTGAACTGAAGTTCACAAAGTAAATCCAGCTTCATGACTTTCTTCATTTGTTTACAAATTCATTTTCTGTTATCTCCCAGTTTAACTCAATCTTTGCCTGCAAAGTATTTGTTGGGTAAATAATGTCTCACAGTCTCTCAGAATTGAAGTGGATTATAGCGCCTGACTGGCTCAGTCATTTGAGTGTCCATTCTTGATTTCAGCTCAGGTCATGATCTCAGGGTCATGAGTTGGGGCCCCATGTTGGGGTCCTTGCTGAGCATGGGGCCTGCTTAGGATTCTCTCTCTCCCTGTCTCTGTGCCCCTTCCCTGCTCAATCTCTCTTTCTCTCTCTCTCTCTTTAAATAAATAAGTGAACTTAAAACAAGAAAGTATTTGCTGACTTTTCATGAGGAAAATAAGTGCCTCACAAGGCCACTTAATAGGGCATTTTGTTCTAAACTAATTTTTGTGTGTTGTGCAAGCAACTCGATAGTGATGTTTTTTTGTGTAACAACATGTGTGCTGTTTTTCAAAGAAGGGCTGAAGATGAGAAGGGTGGTTTCTCAATTCCAAAATACATGAAAGTTCGGATTTTATATTTATTTTATTGAAAATGCAAGTGAACATTTACATGTTTGCAATAAAACATGTCCGTGGGTTAAATTACAGCTGGCAATGTACAATTGAAGTAGATAATAACATTCTTTCTTGTAAACTGATATGATACATAGATTTGGGGATGAGCAAGGATGGCAACTCTTATGTAAGATCCCTGACATTAAGAAATATGAAGGGGGGCATTTTTTGTCAGGTTGTCAGTCCATGTAGACAAATCACCACACAAATTTATTTACTTTCTTTCTTTGGCCAAAAATAATAAACAGGAATATTGACCACTGTCTTCATCATTTAGCTAACGAAAAAAGTTAAGAACGCCAAATTTCATGAAAGATATGTAACATTGTACTGTTTTTGAGTACTAATTGTGTATGCGGTGCTCTGTAGCGAGCTCTCTGTTGATATTTCTTTATAATTTATCTGCACAGTAGCTCTGCAAGAGACAAATATTCTTCAAAGAGACAATTGTCATAGAAGTATTATAATGGGACTTCATTGAGTAAGTGCCCCTTCCTTGAAAATGCTTGGCTTCATTTGATTCACTGAAAACCCTGGCAGGTATGTAGCAATATGCCATTTTACAAATCAATAAATCAAGGTTCAGAGAAGTTTAAAAGCATTGCTCATTCACAGCTTCATTTAAAAATAATATTTAGAAACTTTTTGTTTATTTATTTTCTTTTGCCTGGTAGTTTACCAAGCTTTGTCTTACAAAGAACAGAAAGTATGGAGAATCCATGATCTTTAGAATCAAGCAAGGGAGACAAGTGTTGATCAAGTATCCCTCCCTGTAACAAAAGAAAATTGAAAAGTTGACAAATTTGCTATGAAGGAAAGGAACAGTACTGTATGAGAGCAGGTAAACGTGATCTTAATGAAACTTAACCAAACCCCCTGGGCCATGGGAAGGCTTTCCCCCACAATAGTGTCACTAAAATGAGGCATAAAAAATAAAAATCCAGGGGTGCCTGTCTGGTTCAGTCAGTTAAGCATCTGACGCTTGACTTTAGCTCAGGTCACGATCTCATGGCCTGTGAGTTCAAGCCCACTTGGGGCTCCATGCTCACAGTGTAGGATTCTTTTTCTCCTTTCTCTGCCTCTCTCCCTCTCTCGTTCAAAATAAATAAATAAACTTAAAAATAAATCCAAATGTTAGGATGGGAGCCAAGAAAATTTAGACAGGTTAGAGCCATGCCAAAAGTTTACTGTAAGTCATTAGAGATTTATTTTATGGTTTGGAAAATAAACAAAGTAAAGCAAGCAAACAAAAAACTTAGCAGACCTTAATGGTCCACTTCAGTGGACCATTTTTTTTTTTTTTTTTTTTTTTTTTTTGAGAGAGAGAGAGAGCATAAGTGGGGGAGAGGCAGACTGAGGGAGACAGAGGATCTGAAGCAGCCTCTACACTGAAAGCAGAGAGCCCAATGCAGGTCTTGAACTCATGAACTGTGAGACCATGACCTGAGCCAAAGTCAGACACTACACCAAGTCACCCAGGTGCCCCTCCACTTTAGTTCTGATAGAGATTATACATACTTTTAGATAGAGCAGCAAAAAACGTAAAATATTCAAAGGTTGAAGGCCAGAATTCTTTTCTCATCACATGTGAGAACTCATGGGCTGCCCGCTCCACTCCCCATCAGTGAAGACGTCTGGGCAGTGACAAAGTTCACCAATTTCACCAATGCACATTTTCCATTTTCACTCATGCCTTTTTTTCCCCCTCTGCTGAGAATCTTATAGCTCATCTCAATCTTGGTAAGTAAATATCTGGCACTCCATCCCCAAGTCTAGAACAAAGGAGATGCATGTTGACATTTTGATGCTGGTCAATAGTTTCACAAAAAAATAGTCAAGATATCTCTTCAAAAAACCCTATGCCATAAACTTCCCTTAAATGAAAATGCCAGCTGAACTTGTTTCATTCTTTCTAAGCAAAGCTATTCAAAAGGTGCAGGGCATCAGAATGGACCACCTGGGCTGAGCTGTTAAAAAACAGCAGGAAATATAGGAGGTCAGAAAGAATAAAAGCAAGGTATTCACCATTGCCATAACCAGCAACATGCCCCCGTGGGTTAACCTTTCCCGAGGTTCTGACCCCACTCTGCCTGGAGAAGTTTCCCTTGCAAATGAAAGCTACCTCTGATCCTGACTGTAGCAATAGAGATATATCTTTGGGTAAGATCCAGGAGGTAATGAAATAAGGAATCATAAATTCCATGGGTGCTTATGCCTGCTAACAGAGAAAAATACTGGAGCCTCTGAGTGTTGCAACTGTTTCCATCTGTTCTCTTTATGTGTAACTGATGTAAGAAATTAGTGACTGCCAGAAGTCACTTGGTTTGCAATTACAGTGTTTCATGATATTAGTATAAAGTAGGAAAATGAGATACTCTATTCTAGAATGGAAAGCACAAATGAAGGTGAAAGCTACTTTTGAGATCCTATATCACTTCTGGCATCCTTTGTCATTACCTAAAGAACGGGATATTCTCACTTTACTTGCAGAGCATATGGAAAATCCCAGAGAACCTGCTGATAAAATATGAAGGAAACTTACACAAAAACTCCTGAATTCTCACAATGGGTCATAGGAGTAGCTTTATTTGTCTCCTATGGGTCAAGTGGTTAGGTGAAATAGAGCTTAAAAATTACAAAGCCAGTCCTGTTACAAATTAAACTTTGACCCCCTAGTGCTTGTTCTGTGTCAAAATGAGGCACTCGAATATTCATCCTTGTTTTTAGTCTGGCTCTGGTAGGTCACACATTCTGAAGTTCTGACTTTCATTAAGCCTCCCAGCCAGCAATATAACCTTCATGTTAATTCAGTGCAACCCTGGGTAAGGTGTTTCAGTAAAATGAGAGTCAGAAAAATGATCTGCAGAATGGGTTGATGAATCAGTGCCCTGGATAATGCACAAAAACAATGGTATGGTAAGAAGACACAGAAGCTGAGAATACTCTTGGTAAAACAAACACTTGCAAATATAACTAGTCAAAAAACAAATACTGTGTCTCTTAAAGCACAAGTGTAATACAGAGTTCTCTGTACAGAATATTCTTTAGTCAACAATGAAAGAAAAATAAAAATCCACAAGACAAGCAACCGTTTTAAATAAATATCTTATCTGTGGGTGGCAGTAGATTTTAGCAGAAAATGTATGCATCTTGGAGAAAGATGGATATGAGTTTGAATGCCCAATCTGTCACTTACTAGCTGGATGACTAAACAAATCCCCTAACTTCTCAAAGTCTAAAATTCCCAATTATAAACTAGAAGTCATTCCAACTATCTCATTATACCACAGTGAAAATTATATGAATTAATGAATGTAAAATGCTGGCATGCAATAGTTGATTAATAAATGCTAGTCCATTCTTCAAACCATCCACACCTTATATTTTAGTAGGATTTATTGTTTGGAGGGTCACTGGAAATCTAACGAAAGCTATCTTATAAAAATTGTAGACACATACAACTTGCCTTACCTTTCTGAAGGTTCACAGATGACATCCATGAGTTTCCCACGAGCCCCTGGCTTATATACAGTTAAAAGACCCAAAGAAGGTGAAGGGCAGGATGCCCATTTAGGTAGGGTGTTCTAAAAATTCTTGAGACAAATTAAACAAAAACTAACAGAATGTATTCCATTAAAATACTCAGCAAAGAATATTTCTTGGGAGTCTAGTTGTATGGCAACTATCACTTCCTTTCTGAAACGAACTACTAGGAAGTAAGATTACAACAAAAGAAACCAGATGCATGTATTTGCAACAAAACATTTTGTTCTGCTGCACTTAGATTAGTGTTATCAAAGTTATGATTATTGGCTTGCATTCTTGAATGTAGCACCCCCCCTGCTTCTGAATGCACAGAGCATCTGGAAATGATAGAGAACTGTGGGACCATAAAATCAGACACTTGGGAAATTCGTACCCTTGAACTCCTACACCAATATATGGTGTTTTGTTAGTTTCTGAAGAAATATTCACCTCTGAGGCCTTTAGACATTAAAAAACATTTTGTTGCGTATGGTTCCTTATCTAGGGCATCTAGTAATGTAAAAATCCCTTCAATCATTTTCTTTTGAGTTATTATGAAAACAAGTATGGGAAAAAATAAGCCCATATTTATATACAACCTCGTTTCACATTTATTACAATGAGTAACTATATTGTTAATAGCTAGAATTACTGTAGTTTTGCAAAAGGTACTAACTTGAGACTTCATAGGGGATTATTTGTAACCATCCTTTTGAATCAAATGTTTCCTATTTATCTTAAAATATGAAAACGTTTTCTTTCAGAGTTCCTGTTTTTAACAAAGCTTTGACATTCCTTAAAATCTCATAAATTTAGTTGTGCATTTTAACATATGGTGGAACTAAAACAACCATAAAGAAGTCTTTGGAAAAGAAAGACATGAATTCGCTTCATATTAGGTAAACTGGGGTCATGCATATCAAGTGTAGGGAAAATATGTAATGTAAATCAGTGACATAAAATAAGACACTTTGTCTTTACTCATAAGGAAAATATAAAAGTTGAAATAATTTCACTCTCAATTTTTTGGTCAGGTTGGTTATAGAAGATGAGATGTGGGGCACCAGCCTGCCTCAGTCAGTCAAGCATGCATCTCTTGATCTCAGGGATGTGAGTCTGAGCCCCACGTTGGGCATAGAGACTACTTTAAAAAGAAAAAAGGAAGCTAAGATGTTCATGATTCTATTGCGTCTTTAAGAATTGGTAGTAGGGGCACCTGGGTGGCTCAGTCGGTTAGGCAGCCAGCTTCGGCTCAGGTCATGATCTCACGGTTTGTGAGTTCGAGCCCCACATCAGGCTCTGTGCTGACAGCTCGGAGCCTGGAGCCTGCTTCGGAATCTGTGACTCCCCCTCTCTGTCCCCTTCCCAGCTCATGCTCTGTCTCTGTCTCTCAAAAAATAAATAAACATTAGAAAAATTAAAAAAAAAAAGAGTTGGTAGTAATGCTGTGTGGGGACAGACTATAACTACACCTATATGGTGAGCATTGTGTAATGCATAGAATTGTCTAATCACTACATTGGACACCTGAAACTAATAACATTTTATGTCAACTATACTTCCATAATAAAAATAGTTTAAAAAAGGAGTTCGTGTCACATATAGAATGGCAGAAATCATGACATTCGTAGTCCATAGATATTTTGACAAAGAAGTGTTTTGAACATAGTCATTTTTAATATGTGCTCCTCGCAGTGATGACGGTATCGTGCTACAAAGGGTCACTGAATGGAAAAAGCCAATTCTTACTGGAAAACCCAGTTTCCCATTGAGAAATGAAGCCCCTCACCACACCTTTTATCTCCCATGTTGTGGGTGGCGGATTTTGTTCTGCACTGATCTCTTAATTTGCAAATTAAATTTAAATGTGCATCTCTCTAAGGGTGCAGAAACATTTGTAGATAGGAGCTGAGTATTCCTTCTAAGGGCATGCATATGCTCTCCAACAGGTATGGTCACAGACAGCAGGTATTAAAAGCAATACAAAAATCCACCCACGTGTGCTCCCCTCCTGAAAAAGTTCTGAAGAATTTGAAGTCTCAGAATATTTCAGATGCGGGGGTTGGTGTGATGGAAGCTCTAAGCCCACTATGTCAACTATCTCTGCTTTTCCTTCAGCTTCAGCTGTATTCTTCATCTATTCATATTGATTTCGGCACATAGCATATATATGGAACACTTATTATACGGTAGGGCCTTTGGTAAGAACCATGGACTCAAGGATGGATAAGAGATAACTTACATTCCCCATAGGAAGTTACAACTTTGTGTCAGAGGACTTACAAACAGATGTTCAGAGTCTGGGATGGTAACAGTTCTGATGGAGGCGGGCGAATTGCATTGTGAACTCAAGAAAGGGGCTAAATAACTCAGCTAGGGAAGGATTCGGGTTTGGAAGACTTGCAGTGGAAGTGAAATAATTAAATGTCAGGACTTCTCTGGAGGTTCCCCTGGAAGACCCAGCTAACATTGTCTACTCTGGAGAAATTTATTATCTCCACTGCCACCCCACCATCATTCTATAGACAATGTTATCGCAGTTTTGCCAAGTTGATGGTAGCCTCTCTAATGACTAGCACACAACGAATAATATGCACTCCCTCCTGGGGATGGGGGGGGGGGGGGGAAGAGGGGAGGTTAGGGAGACCATCCTGTAATAGAATACATCTGAGTTAAATATTTAAGAAAAGGAATTGGCCAGATAAGAAAACAAGGGAAGTGTGTTTCAGAAAGAGGCTCTAGTGAACTGAGCATGTCCTGTCTTTTTGGCTCAAAAAATGTGGCTAAAGTCGTGTTTCTCTGTAGGGAAATGTTGATTCTCATTGAGCAGGATTTATTAAAGGTCAAGACTGGGAAATATCTCAAAGATAACAGCAACCTGTTTTGGAAAAATGAAGGGATGTAACAGGAAAAACCCAACGGGATGAGGATGATGTTTTCCTTTGGGAAAGGGGGAAATAATACATGATTTCCATCTCTGCTATAAGGGAAAGGTGAATCTTCTATAGCTCACAGGGTTGCTCACAGCATTTTCAGAAGATATGAATTAGATAAACTGCTTATCCTCATGTCAGGGAACTTGTCAGCACTTGATAAAAATAGTTTCTCCTCTCCCTCACTCCTCTCCCACTCATTTTTTTCAGTGAATATGGTTTGAAGACCTCATTTATATGTCTGTAAACATCCTGAAAAAAACATACACAAACTTTATCAGAAGAAAAATATCGAATAGACAAGTAGGATGTTGCTTGGTGTAATATATTAGTTTCATCACACCCATGGCCCTAAAAGCTGACTTATTACAGACAAGAAAAAAAAAAAAAACAACATGAATTTCTTCACTCTTGCCTAACTTTCATACTCATGAAACATAAATAATGTAAAAAGGTGACTTCTTTGCTGGATTGTTTTCTCTTTCACTCGTTTCCTCATACCTTTTTAGAATTCTAAGAGTCTTGTCATTGTATTATGAAAAGAAACCCGTGTTAATTGTGTTTTCAAGGTAGGCAAAATCTTAACGGTAATGCTAGCTGGCACTCTCACTGTGTTTACCCTATCTGGGCACTATTACAATGTATTAATTTAATCTTCACTACAATGCTATGAGTTAAGTTTTGTTATTATTGCCATTTTAAAGAGGAGTCACAACAAATGAGCAATATAAGGTTACATTTCAAGGAGGGACTTGAACCCAGGCAGTCTGCACTTGAACCCAGGCAGTTATGCCAAAGCGTCTCTGTTTCTTTCAACTATTCTAAAGGAAGAAACACATGGTAGAAGAATCAACAGAGTGAATTTTTCTAATGCCTCCCTTCTTCTCTTCAAACTCAGATGGTTGAGGTTGGGTTTGAAAAGAAGTTGTGCAACACTCCCTAGTCATATACTCTGGAAAAGTAAGAGACTAGGGTGTGTGTGTGTGTGTGTGTGTGTGTGTGTGTGTGTGTGTGTTGATGCTTGCCTGTGCATTGGAGATGCAAATTCGCTGAAGGTAGAAAAGCAAACACATGCTCAGCATTTTCTCCATTATCTCCTTTGAGTCCCCACACACATCTGCAATGTAGATATCATCCTTCCCACTTTAGGGAGACTTCTCCCATGTGACAGAGTTGCAAGTGACCGAGCCAAGATTTCAGTGCAGGGTGCTTCCACAAAAGGTGAGACAGTATTATAAGAGCATTGAACAGAAATCATTACATTTGCTGGAAACAGGGTGAGATTCAGGAAAGGCTTTCTTGAAGAAAGAGTATGTACATCAAGATCTGAAGAATGAATACAATTAGAATGGAGGAGTAGTACTCCAGAGAGAAGAGTACCCGCAAAGATAGCCTCGCTTGCATGAGGAACCAAGGAAAGTCCAGTATTCCTCAACACAGAGAAGAAGCAGGGCAGTGGTGTGGGACGAGGAAGATGTAGGTGGGAACCAGAAATTTGGGATCTTGAAAACATGACCAGGATGGGCATCTGTATACTAAGAGCAAGGGGCAACCGCACACAGTTCTACAGTGTGTCATGAGCAGAGAGGGGAATGCTGAGATGAACAGCTGTGCAATTAACATGAGCATGTTTGCATTTCTGAAGGTTGATTCAATAGGTAGAATATTTGGCACAGTGGAGTTATGTAGAGCAGTTAGGGAGCCCTTGCAGTAATGTAGCCAAAAGATGGTAGATCATTAGCATAGAGCAATGGTGGGTGATACGGATGGATACATTTGAGAAATTATAAAAACTAGCTGAACTTACTGAAAGATGAGATGGGTGGTTAGAGGGATCAAGAGGTCCAGGCTTGACTTCTGGTTGGATGGACTGTAGCTGCACTCCCTGAAAAGCGAAGCATGGCTTAGAACCAGCCACAGAGCAGGAAATGTGGAAAGGAGGAATTCTAGAGTGTCTTGAGCAATATGTATTGAATCATAGTCACACATTTTGCCACACCCACCTATAGGCATTCAAGGAGAGAAAAAGCATCACAAAATAAGCACAGTAAAATCTGGGTAACCTATACCCACTGTAGTCATACCCTGGATGTAAAAGAAATATTCACGGATACTAGACTCTCAGCAGCTGATTCACTAACTACCCTAAAACTGAGGTTCAGGAAACATGAGTTCTCAAATTCCTCTAAGAAGTCAGGGTTTTGTTTCTCCCTTTGTGACACTTTAACTTTTGAGACGGAAGAACAGGTTAGAGATGCCAGCAATGACAGATGCCATTCAAAATTATTCCTTCATTTTACAACCGAGAAACTGAGGTGCAGGGAGCAGACCCACACACAACCAAGGCCACAGAGCATCATTCTATGTCATAATTCTATTGAAGTGTTGGGGATCACGCAATGCAATGACAGGATGTGAAGAGAATATCCTTTATACTTTCCTATACTATTCATCCCAGGGCCAAGACACCCCTATGAATCAAATACAGTATACTCAAGCACTGACATCCACATGAGATATTTACATGAATGGTGTTTGGCTTCCTTATGGAGTATTTAATACATTCAGTAATGCCATGGATATGAGCCAATGCCAAGTCCAAAATCCCATAATTTAACTTGCTCAAATTCATTATATTCTGTTCTTTAAACTATTATTTTTTTAGACTTCCTCCTATTTTTTTTTCATTTTTATTACAAATAACAGCAATTGGATTGCGCTTAAGGTTAAGATTCATATCAAAAGGAAGATCCCTTTATTTATTCATCTGTGTGTGTGTGTGTGTGTGTGTAAATTTCACTTTAGGAACTTTAAACACTTGCACATGATTAGGAGTAGCAACTAGCATAGATCATAGATACTGGGTGATCTAGTAGTCAAGTGACAAACAACTTGATATGAGTTGTCTGCTTCATCACTCGTTTTGGAGAGTCTACAAAATGGAAAACTAAAAAGTATGCAGCAACAAAATGGTATACTCTTAGAACATATAACTTTAAGGTTTCTTTCAAATCGTTGAAGGAGAAAAACTAGATACGCAGATAACAAAACCCATTCAACATATTGCCCAGAGAGTTTGGTACTGAGTGGGACCTTAGATTAGGTTTGGGATAGCTGCCAAACCTCCTGCATTCCAATCCTCATTATTCATGCCGATGCTGTGTGACTTAGGGTAAAAAGCTTAAAGTCTCTGAACTTCAGTTTCATCTTCTGTAAAAGGGGAATAATAGTTGTTCCTACTTTGTGGTAGTCTTCCAAGGATTAAATGAACAAATGTAGTGAAGGATTCAATGTGGTTCCTGGCGTAAATGTTAGCTATGCTGAGGATGATGATGAATATATACAGTAAAAGTTGGGAAATACTGGAAGGCTTAGTTAATGCTCCACAGACAGAGGTAATTTGTCATCATGCTATTGGAAAATAAAATTTCTTCATATGTCTGGGCTAAGGAAAACCGGATTTGTAATGGTATTCTGAATACAACCTAGTCTGTTTTCTCAAAGAATATACAATTTCTTTTTAGGCAGAGATTCTCTTCTGTATCTTTCTCTCTTTAGTTCTAGGTTACTATTCAACTGATTAATCTCAGAAAAAAGTATACAATAAAATATGTTTAGTCAATCAAATAATTATATATATTTGCATATGATATATCATATGTATTTAAATTTTTTATTATCATCATGAACATTAGGTACTAGTCATTAATATTAGGTAAATTGGCATAAGATGACTAATTTTGTGTTGGGCATTATAATGACCCTGCTTGTAAGATTTAGGTGGAAGAACAGGTTGGTGAAAATTATGTGGGTTGTCAACAAAAAACAGGACAACTCATATTCCAGGATGTGCTGTTTCCTTGGGGTGTTTATTTAACTTCTGTTACCCTCTGTTACCTTTTTGTAACAACTAGAGTCATACAATCTTACAGCTTTTGCAATATATGATAAAATACATAATATACATCAAGTACCAGGTATCCAGGAAGAGCTCAGTGTTGATATAGAACACATTGGAGTAAATACACAACATAAGTGATGCAAAAACACTTGTCTTTTCTTTTTAACTAAATAATTAAACGAACATTAAATGAACCATCTCTGAACTGGAAGTCAGGAGCCCTGGATTTTCATTTTGGCTCTGAGTTGTCATGGTTCCAAGCAGCCATCAACCTTACTGAGGAGAAAGCATATGACACAAAACTTTTGTGCCAAAGCGCATCTAGAACCAGTATTTCCAAATCCCTTGTGTACTCCCGCAGATCTCAGCTTGCATATCTGTAAAACAAACCAGTGACCTAAATTATCTTTAAGTGCTCTTCTAGCTCTGAAATGGTATCATTACTAGCATCTCATGTTTAAAAGTATTTACAAATGGATCTCAATCTCACCTTGTTTTTTTCCTGAAAATTGATTTAAAACTGGTGCATAAAGTGGGTAGTTGGGAGAAATAAAGTATGAGGGAAGGCAGCTCCTTTAGTTTCAATCTGCCTAGTCAGAGACAGATTTTCTGTTAGAAAGAGTTAACTCACAAGAACCTGTGGTAGTTGTGCATCTTTTAAAAACAGATCTCTTTTTCTGTCCTCAATGAAAACAACTATATGTCCAGTCAATGGCTGTCAACTACTGTCAGGAGATTTGCTGATGGCTCACTGTCCCTTTTACATTTGCAGCATCATGCATTTTAATTAGAAGCCCATACAACTGGGTGCCCTCTCTACCTGCCACATATAAATGAATGCTAGCATGTTGCAGAGACAGTTGTCCCAGATGAAAAGAACCAAACAGGTCTCAGAAAAGACTGATATTCATAGAATGAGTTAAAAACCCAAGGAATGATAAATGAAGGGTCCAGTTTTCACTGAGCCAGTATAGATGTGCCAAGGTCAGTGGCTCGGTTTCCATATGCAATACTGACCAAAGTGGTCATTGTTACCATTGAAGAGTGTTCCTATGTGCCAGTTACACAGTACACATGTTATGAGACAGATGTGGAAATTTAGGTTCAGAGAAGTAAAGACATTTTACCTAAAATAATGGGGACTAAAACCTAAGTCCCATTGTAACTTGACTTGGTGGGTTACCTCTTCATCACATTGTGTAGTGCTTGTTGTTGGGCTGGCCACATCATCTGTTGGAGGAGGAAAATCTCTCTGAACAAGGAGAAAAGGAGTGAATTAAGGGAGAAAGGGAACACAAAAAGTATAGCAGAAAAAAAAAAAAAGAAGTCAAAGAAAAGAAAGGTCTTGTCACAAAAGATGAAAAGGAAGACAGAAAGAAGGAAACAAAGACGATAGAACAAAAGGCAAAGAAAATGATTGCAGAAGAGCTATAAGCCAAAAGGAAAGGAACAGAGATGGGATTTTGTGTGACAATGCACAAGACGAACAACGGAGCAAGGGGATTTGTTAGGGTGCATGTTAAAATCTAACTGTTTCCCTTCAGGAGTGTGTATTAGTGTCTCTTTTGATCAGTAAGTCAATGTTTCAACTATGTTATCACTGCCTTCCTTGTGGCTTTTAATCATCATTCTTGAAAAAGAAGTGTTTTTGTCAACATATTGGAAGATGCTCTTCTCACTTGACTGATTATTTAATCCACCCTGAAGCTGTCTGTCTGTCGGTAGGACAAGGTGTTCATCCAGGAAAGCTAAGAACGGCGCTGATGTCTTAGAGCAAATTAACTTCCATAATGGCCCTGTCAATCCACCCTCCCATCACATTCTATTTTGTTAGTTTATACTAAACTCAATCAGTCTCGCACTCAGTTTGCTTTCTTTCCCGTGCATCAGTTAGTTCCCTTGACATGTACCAAGTGCTAGGCATAGATGAGTGGCCTAAGGAATATAAGGAACATTTCCACCCCTACCACAGGAAGTATCCAAGTGTTTTAGACTGAATGTTTCTGTCCTGCCCAAATCCATATGTTGAAGCTCAAACTCCCAGTGTGATGGTCTGTGGAGATGGGGGTCTTTGGGAGGCCATAGATGAAGTCATGAGGGTGATGCCCTGATGGTAGGAGTACTGTCCTTACACAAAGAGGTAGAGACCCGAGAGCGCTCACTTGCTCACACTGTCTCTCTTCAGCTTTCACGGGCCGACATCAGGAAGGGCCACGTGAACACACAGAGGGATGGGAGCCACTTGCCAGCCAGGAAGAGAGCCCTCACCAAGGACTAAATCTGCCAGCACCTTGATCTTGGACTTGGATAAATGTCTTTTCTTTAAGCCACTCAGTCTAAGGTATTTTGTTATAGCAGACCTAGCTGACTAAGACGACACATGGTGTTAGACAAAAAGGTAGCTGTAACAGCCCAGGAGCTAGACAGCAAACAACAAGGTTTTTCTAAGTGCTGTAGGCCTGTGCCACCTTAGAGGGGAGGGGACTATCCACCTTGGTTTGAGGAAATCAAGGAAGCGTTGTCGAGGAAGTCAACTGGCCAGATTCCTGAAGATGAGCCTGATGAAGCAGGGCATTTCAAACCGAAGGAAGCATGTAAGCTTATTTGGCAAAGGAACTTAATCTAATTGTCCAATTCTGAATGATTCTCGGTGACTCTCTTAAGTGCAACCCTGAAGATAAATCTTAGAAATGAGTCCGTGCTCCGCTGTGATTAATTAGACATGTCTGCTACGGTTACAGGATTGAAGAGGTGCCTGTGTTAACTGCCATATTCAAAGAATTCAAAGAATCTAGGGAGCGCAAGCACTAAGTTTAGGGTGGGTGGAGGGGAAGGTTTATACAGCAGGTATAAGAGATTGGTTAGTAAAGGGAATTTGGGGAGGATATAAAAGGCTGTGGATGTCAGGCTGAGGAAATTATACACTGTGAGAAAAATTATACACTCATATATTTGGTACTCACTATATTATGTGTGAAAATCCAGTGGGACCAACTTCATTTGACTTAAGCCTCTATCTCTTCCATCCATCCAATTTAGACACTGTCAGTCATTTACCATTTCCCAAATGTTAACGGTCCTTTCGCACAATTTATTTTCCCTACTGCATATTGCCTTACGTGCAGTCCATATCGGTTACATAACATGTGCCCTGATTTCCCAGATCTTTAGTAGGTGTGACAGGACAGACATCAGGAATCTGTACGACACTGCAGTGGGCTCCAAGTACAGGAGTCGTGGTAGAGAGACTGTTGGGGGGCAGCATAGGGGCAGTGATAGCACAGGCTTCTTACCCTAGTTGGGTGTCATCTAGTTAGATCTTGGAGTTCAGGCAAGATTTCCGTATGTATAAACCGTAAGGGAAAGTGAAGAGGAAATTCTAGACTAAGGAAACAAGCAATGATTCAGAGAAAGGAAAGACAATGGTGGCCGCTGCTGCCTGCCTGACAATATGTAGTCACATGTTACAGTAGAATTGGACCCTTAGAATTGTATACAGAGCCTACAGCAGCCTCTGACCCCCAGGACCCCATCGTGGTGCGTTTGGTAACAGTTATGGGGACCTGGTACTTGCTGAGTACTAAAGTGGGCTGCGTTAAAACATAATAAAAAAATAATAATGCATGGAATTTAGAGTGCTTGTCCTGGAGCCTATGGCTCTAAGAAAAAAAAAAAAAAAGAAAGAAATTACCAATTTAATAAGCAGAAGGACAGCAAATCCAAAATGAGGGGGAGTTCACCACCCCCATTGGGCTTCGCACTGATGGTGCCGAGCCTGCTTGGGATTCTGTCTCCCTTTCTCTCTGCCCTCCCCTGCTTGCTCTCTATCTCTCTCTCTCTCTCAAAATAAGTAAATAAGCATGAAAAAATGTACAGTGAAATAAAAGGAAAATGTTTACAGTGCTTTAGCTTGGTTCAATCCCTTCAATGTTCTTGCCTAGAGTACTGCAGTAGAATATAATGGTTAAGGGTAGGATTGCTGAAGGCACACTATCTGTGTGATCATGCACAATTACTTAATCTCTGTACCTCCCTCTTCTGTGAAATATGGATAATAAGATTACCTATATCATAGAGTTTTATGGGCAGTGAATGAGTTAAACACTCTTGGAACAATGCTATCTTATATTTGCTATTGTTTTGTTAGTATTGTGGTTACTTTTTAACCAGTATTCCTACTTCCCATTGCCCATAACCCAGTCTATACCCACTCAATTCCCAGGGTTATATTTTACAGGGCTACCATAGAGGTGATATATCTATACCTGCTGGGTCTTTTTAAACATGAGAGAAGTTTGCTAGATTAATGCTCAGATTTCTCAGTCAAACTGAGATAAGGCCCTCTGAGTTGGTGAATTTAACTTTTGGAGCATGTGACCCTCTACCTCTCACCTTACGCTCCTCCATGTATCCTCCTCTCCAGTCACACCTGAATACTTATCAGAGGAGTTAAGTGGCTCCCAAGGTTAGAAGGTGACAAGGATCTTCAGAGAGGTTAAGTGACATTTCCAAGGATACGCTGATTCCTAAGCCTTTCACTGTTCCCATCAATCCATTGCGCTGTAGCTCTAGAGAGCTGTCGTTGTACCAAGATCATGTGTTGGTGTCATCTGTCTGTGCCACTTGGCTGAGCTTTTGAGGACATCTTGTCTCATTCACCTCTGAGTTATCTGCATCTGGTACTAAACAGGATAACAACATGAGAATTAATGAATGTTGATGAAACCACATAGTCATGTAGACATTTTCATATGTGAACATATTTTTATCTTAAGACACTGACTGCTAGTGCGTTCATTAAACTAAATACTGCTTCTGCTAAGCACTCATGTAATGCCTTACCATTAATGACCAGTGTTCATGGTGAAATTTTTAAAGGGAATGGAAGGACTCACAAGGGTGTCTGCTGATCAGGGAGATTTTGGCCCCACACAAAACAGTGTGGACTCTGGCCTCTCTATTTGTCATTATGGAAAAGCACAGATAACACGTCAGACTTAAAATTTCAGTAAAATGGGGATTTCTTCAACTTCATTTCTTGCTTTTGATCTCACACATTAACATCAAAGATCATAACGTGTGTGTGTGTGTGTGTGTGTGTGTGTGTAATACCGTTCTGTCAAAAACTTTCATATTACTATATTTTTACTACAGCCCAATAAGAAAGAGGAAGCAAGAGTTATTTCTCTCACATTACCGATGAAGAGCCTGAGGTTCAGGGAGGTAAATGAGGGCTAGTGGAGGGTGACTGTGGAATAAAAAAAAAGGAGAAAGTCTATATAGACGTCAAAGTGGCATTGATAAGACCACCATAATCAATTAGTAGTCTCGTCCTGCCTGACTTAATCAGCATGACTAAATTCACAGGGCACATAGAAAAGAGAATGGGGAAGATCTTCTTACAATTTATCAAGTAATCATTACAAGAACATCATTTTAATGGTTTTATTATTATTGAGGTTTATTTATCTTTGAGAGACAGAGCATGGATGAAGGAGGGGCAGAGAGAGAGGGAGAGAAGAGCCTGACATGAGGCTCGAACTTAGGAAACATGAGATCGTGACCTGAGTTGAAGCAAGACACTTAACTGACTGAGCCACCTAGGTGCCCCCCAGAACATCATTTTTAAAAGACAAACATATGAAAAAAAAAAAAGCAATAGCTGTTTTACTCTTTCAAGGTCCTATACCTAGTGAATGACAGAGCCCAGAATATGTCCCAGATTTTCTGACTCCATATTTGTGCATTCCCAGAATGCTTTCTAGATTTGTGTATTTTGCGTCTGACCTTGAAAAGAGATGTGTGTGTGTGTGGTTTAAAATTGTGAATATCCTATAGGAGTACCCCAAACCCCAAGGATCTGGCTACACCAGGCAAACTCAAGGATCAAAGGGGAACCAGACAGTAATTACTATGTATTTCCTTTTCTGTTTTTCTCAATTTCTGCTTTTTTGTCTTTTTTCTCTCCACTTTGCTTTGTCAAGTGTTTTATTTTCTTTTTCTTCCTCCTTCACACAGTAGAGTGCTAGTCAGTAATTCAAACTAAAGGAAAACATAAATGGTACTTCAGTATTAAGTCCTAGGGGACGTAAGTGATTTATATTCTCTTTCTTCAGCAATATTTGCTATAAAGCTATTGAAGGTGATATTTAGAGGAAGTGGATATTTTGCCACAATTTCACATCTTAATCCTTAGAGCATTTCCTTGATATCCATCAGCAGTTCATAAAGACTTTAACACTTTATGAGCAATATGTTGACTTCCCTTTACAATGGCAAGGAAAAAAATAATAAAAATAAGCTCTCATTGAAGAAGACTACAATGTCTCCTCAAATGAAATTGGGTGATAAACCAAATAAAATAGGCACAAAAAATGGAAGTAAATTTTCGCTTGTTTTCACACACTCTGCTCCAAATCTGCATACTGGGAAGATTTATTTGATTTATTTACTTCAGTCTTTTCTGAAAAAAGAAATTACAGGGGAATTTTTATCAACCTATGGCGAGGATGTTAACCGAAGATGATGATTATTGTTTCACAATATTAGTAGGGGGAGACAAAGAGAGATACAACAATACAAAATACTGTTTGTACCTAAAGACTAAAAGCATTTCTGCAGTGTCCATTGGAATAGGTTATACTGTTCCCATTCCTTATAACTCTCAGAACTGACATTTTTATTTTTAAGAGTCGATTTTATAGGAAATCAAAGTAGAGAAATATGGAACATTTGATATTGCATAAAAACTTTAAGCTCAGGAATAGTACTTTAAATGTGTATACTTCTAAGTTTAAGAGGACAATTTGCTTGATAATAGTACTTTGAAAGACTGCTGATTTAATACAGTTTTTTTTTCTTCAAGCTTCAGTCATTTATGTAGTTCTGTGTCATTATTTTCTAATGTGTGTACACCATCTGTGTCATATAGTTTTTTAATCAACTCACTTCTTTAAGAATGTAAACATTGGTTTTGAAAGGAAACTTTATATCTACACTTAAGAATAAGAAAATTATTTTCACTTGCCATAAATACAAGGTAAACTTAGAAATAAAATAAATGAAGGCAAAACAATGTTCTTACATTCTAACAAGGCACTCGGAGTCTGCTTAGGGCTCTGAGCCTCAGGCCAGCATTTTGCTTGTTAGAGGCCAGCAGTGGCAGGGAACTGAAGTGTTCCCTCTGGACATAATGAGACAGTTGAAAGAGAAGTGGAAAGCAAGTAACTCTCCCACCATGTGATTCAGTGTTATTTATTTTCCACGTCTGTGTCCCATGAGAATCACCACGGGGGTGGACCACCTGCAGCATCGGAAATGCTGGGGTCTCCTAACAAGTCTGGGATGGACAGCCAAAGGTGCAAGTCGTTCTGGAGTCTCACATTTTGCAAATGAAAAATGGAGGTAATATCTGCATTTCTGAAGAGTAAGTTCCAATATGGACTGATGGCTCAATTAATTCCATCAGCCCTCAATATATGCTATCTTTCCTTCTCTCCTACAAGCATGAAGACTCCATTTATTCCAAGTCCCTGTCTTCTCCCTTTACATATCCTTCCTTCATATGGAAATCCTAAACTTGTGTAATTCACCCCTTATTTTTGCTAGAATAGTCTGAGGTGTTTGTAGTTCTGAGGAAATTGCATCCAATATTCAGACAGATTCCATAAGGTTATCTGCCTGTTCTAGTGAAAGCTACACTGCCAAAATAAATAGAGAAACTGGAAAAAAAAATACTAGTAATGTAATAAAATACAGGTTAACCACCTCTGTGTAGGGCAAAGTGGAAAGATTTTGAGAGCAAATGAGACTTTGAAATCACATCATTTGGGTGTAAGATCATGAGAAAAAAAATAAGTTCCTCTTCTTAAGGCAAAAACAGCTTTAAAGTCCCATTAGGTCCTTTTAAAAAGGCTTCTTGAACATCAAATATCTTTTCCAAAACACTTCATTGATTTAAGTGTAAATTAATCAGTAATGCATGGTTTCCATTTCCCTCAGAATACACATGGATTTTTACATCAGATGCAAAGTATCTTTCCTGTTTTCCATCTCTTCAGAATTTGCAAGGGTGCTTTAGGTACTCCAGACTGACTCAAAAGTGCAAAGCCTTGCCCTTGATTCTTGCGAAACACAAGTGGTGATTTTGGCATGAGATTTGTTTGGTCCTTTATATGAATACTAAGGGAACATGCTTTCTCAGAATTCCAAACAGAAAAGGAGTAATTAAGAAGCATTGTGACCTTGGAAATATTTCTAGACAATAGCAGGGCCTAATAAGAAAAGCCAATATGTTTAAAGATCTCAGATTGGTTTCCCTGACTCCAACTCTGACTACATATTTCTGGTTTCCTCATCTGAAAAATGGGGATACTGGACAGTGTCTCTTTATCTTGCAGCTTGCTGGGGGATAGATTTGAGATGATAAATCCACAAAAATTTATAGAGCATCTCTTCTGTGCTACTGGGGATTCAAAGATAAATGGACAAAATACTTTTCTGTGGTCTTCAAGGAAACTCCTAGCTCTGTAGGAAGAAAGCAGTCTGGGAATCTATTTTAGAGTGCTATCTTTGGGATGGGATGAGATGTGTGTCCGGAAGCTACAGAGACAGTGCACCTGCCCAAGGCATCCCAAACTTCCTTAATGGAAACTTGTTTTGTAAACACCCAGGTACTAAATTATGAGGCACTAAGGAGCAGGTGGATTCTCAGGAATACTTGATGTCATTATAATCATTATTACTACTGGTATTACCACTACTATTATGCAAATCACCAGTAGGGATCTGAATTATTTCCTGATGTTCACTCTTAATTTTGTCAGTTGGAAGAATTAATTTTTCCCCCAGTTATTCAGCCTTAGTCTGCTATCTTCACTATTTCTGCTCTAAAAGATTGAGTTTCCTGGTTTTGTTTCTTTTCACTTTGTTTTGCCATCCCTTTTTCTCCCTCTCTCTTTTCCAGTGAAATCTGTTATCCTTGTTGAGTCCCACACACCAATCTGCTGAGCCATCTGATTCTTCTAACTCCAAATCTGGGTCTATTTCTAGCTAACTGTTGACAATAATACCATAGTTATCTTTGCAGTCATATTCCTTTATTCGTTATCTCAAATAACACAGTACCTGAACACTGACTATGTGTCAGGCTTTGAGCTAGGTTTGGATACACGGATACGGATAGTGGAGTCTCTGCTTTGAAGGAGCTCAGAATTAATCTGGTGAGGGGGCCAGACAAATGAACATAAAATGATAGGAGAGTGTGGGCCAGGAAGAACAAAGGTATATAAATGGGCACATGAGTGAAGACTTAAGACTAGAATTCCTATCTGTGAGCCATCTAGAAAGAAAAGATGGCCAGTACTTATTGAAAAGTATCCTAAGAGAGGAAGAAAGCAATCTCTCTACGCTTAGGGTCTGTTCAACAGGCTGATCCCAACCGCATCCCCAGAGTATGGTGCCCAGCCTAGTGGCAAATCCAAGGAGTGTCTCTGGGGAGCTTGAACACTCTTGTAATTAGTGGCAGCACCACAAGAACGCATCTCCAAATAGACATACAATGTATGTAGGAACAGTGCTCTCGCTATGCAAATTCAGGTTCTAGGCAAGTTCCCCAAGGAACTACACTGTCTTAGGCTGACCCGGACATTTTTGAGTCCAGATCTCTTACCTGAGACCTTCCCATGTATCAGGATCTTCAGGCTCTAGTCTCTAAGGTACATGGCTTCCAGATAATTGGATTGAGGAAGAATCCCCAGCAGAGTTCAGCCATGAAGAAATGGGTATGGGCGTGGCCCACTGTTTGCAGGGTGCTTCTCCTCTGAAGTCCTCATGTGGCCAAGGACTCAACTACAAAATGTCTGAACACTGGTATGAAGCCTAGTGGGCTGTCATTTTACCTGTCTGTAAATTTCAACACCTCCCTGATTAGAAACTGACCTTGTTTCACTAGAGATTTAGGAGAGCCCTCCTTCCATTACAACATGGGCCCTTTCTTGCCTCAAGATCCCATTATTTCTCCTTTAGGTCATCAAATGCAAAATATCCATCCATATTTCTTTACCAGATCATGAGATTGAAGTGGGCCTCTTTCAAACATCAGCAGCCTTTCAACTCTTCTTAACAAAAGTAGGAGGGGGTTTGGAAGGCCTAGTGAAATAAGAAAAAACAACAACAACAAAAAAACCCCAAATTTTAATCTTCAAGAAGGAATGCAATTAAATGAACAAGGTATAAACTGTTTAAAAAATGATTTGAAGATGAAAGGCTGGTTTGTCTGGAGCTGAGAATGTGTTGGAGAACAGCGGATGGTACTAGTTAAAGGGCTGATTGAGGTCTGACTGAATGCCCTGTGTAGCCACAAGACAGAATTTTACAATTAAGAGGAGTAGCCTCACTGTAGGGAGCTTGGAAGGATCTGTTTTCTGGCCATCTGATCTTTTTTAGGTAGGTGTTGATAGGTTTGCTTGAGAGGAAACTAACATATATACTGAAAACTAGATACCTTTTTTTTTTCTCTCATTGCATCCTTTAATGGAACGACGCTATGAGTTAAACATTTCATAAAGCATAAAAAGGCTTATGCACAGAGGCCCAAGAGCCTCAGAGTGGTTATCTAACTAGTTAACCAGTTAGCTGGTCTAATTTACAGAACCAGTAGTGTGTTCAGCCAGCCTTTGAAACGAGATGTAGGACTCCAAATGTCTGGCTCTTTCTTGCAGGCCTCATGCCTCCAAACTCCGGAGTAAGGGAGTTAGCATTTTCAAAGGAAAAAGAATTAGTTTAGCTGGTGCATACAGGACAAATAGATTGTGCTATAAAAGGATAGTGGAAAGATGAGCAAGGCCACTTGGGATTTAGAGAAGTAAAATACATTTCCCTTCACATTTTCATCATCTGAAAAACTAGGAGGTTATTGTAGAGAGTAAATGACACAACATATGTCCATCAATCCCTAGAGTGACCAGCAAGATTTTAAACACTCAATGTAAGAACACTTACCACAACTCCTAATACCATTTATTATTACTTTCTCTTCCAGAAAAGTGATTATATGCATTATGTAATTTTGGAGGAGAAAACAACCCAGTGAAAAATAAAGGTGTTCTGTGCTCAGGCACAATGAGATAGTTTGGGGGAAGACAGAATATCATTATATTTAAAAAAAAAAAAGAATGACTAAAAATTTAATAGGCTCCTTCATTTTGGCAAGTCATGTGCATTTGTTGTCTCTGCTTTGGGAGAATGCAACAGTCTTGTACACCTGCATTTGAAATGAGTTGTTACTTTGTGAGGATACATCAGAATGTATGAGAGCACATTTATGTATTTTTTTTCTTATGTTGATGTTTTTCTGTGATTCCCCAACAATCCTTACTCCAAAAATCTGCATCACACAAATTTTGCTTTGAAGGAGCCTCTGGGGCTGCATCAGTGAGCTTAACTCCAGGATACTAAAATAATTCAACCAAGACAAGACACATTATTAGACTGAGCAGATACTAGGTGAAGGGAGTAAATGTAATCTCACCAGAAAATGAAAATACTTTACTGGACTACATTAATTTAGATCTAAGTGCCTGAACTATTTTTTTCCCCAGTCTTCTAACTTCATATCTTGAAGATTATTGAGTGTTAGCTTAATGGTTTTTGCTTGGGCCATATTTACAGAGATAAGTGACAAGCTGACATATGACCAAGGACTTATGACCTGATGACCAAGGACTTAGCATCTTGTGGGGTTCCCTCCTCCAAGAATGAGTTATATAACCTTAGGCTCAGAAGTCAAAAGCCTTATCCCATTCTTTTCCTATAAAATGAATAACTTGAACTAGATAGTCTCTAAAGGGCCCTTTTGGTTCTGATAACATGTTAACTCTATAAAACTGAGGAAATAATATATCTTCTCCCCTCATAAGATTATTGTTGCAAGGATCAAATAAAAGAGCTGCTGTTTTTGGAAATATATGAAGGGCTATACAAATCTAAATAGTAATAGAAGAGTGCCTGAACCATGGACTCCAGTACTGAGGAGTAAGCATCACCTTGGAGGCCATTTGGTTTCATTATTTTCCAAATGGTCTTCAGAATGGTGTTTGTTATGCTGAATCATAATCGCCTTATTAGCTTTCAAAAAATACACATTCTTGGGGCGCTGGGCTTGGGCTTGCTCAGATCGTGCAGCTCTTGATCTCAGGGTGGTAAGGTTGAGCCCTATGTTGAGCATAGAGATTACTTAAATGAATAAAACTTAAAAACAATACACATTCTCCTTGGAAAGCCTGATTTAGTTGGTTAACCATGGAATCTGGGATCTATATTTACAAAACCACATGCAATTAAAGATTCCGATTTGGTTTGGGAACACATAATGTTTAGTTCATCTTGTATTGCAATGTGTGGGTCCCTGCCATAAAGAGGTAATACATTATTTAAAAGTAGGTGATGATAGTTACTTATTAGTATTTTAATGCTGAGAGGTAGTACTCAACTGTATTTAATGTTGAAAACCCTAGGTTGAAATTGTGCTCTTTAACTCATTGTGTAACCTTAAGCAAATCATTTAACTTTCTGAGCCTCAGTTTCCCCATACTTTAAAGGATACCAACCATGCCCTTTCCATTCTTAGTGCCTTAATAATAAAACAGACATTGACTGTAAAGAAATGAATGGGCATGTTATGATGTTATCTTGCCTCCCTCTTTAATTACTTTTTAAAGTATCATCGTTTTAAGGGGAATGGTAAAACACAATGCTGCATAATAATATTATTAAAAAATGCATCTCTGAGTTACATAACAGGTGTTTAGATATTCTACCCTCTGAATGGATGCCAAAGGAGAAGTTTGTTTACAGGTATCTTCTTCTCTCTCAGAGACTGTTTAGTGGGTGGTGTTTGGGTGAGTAAAATTACCTTCTGTTCTTGTTAGCTTATTTTCAAATTTAGGGAGATACACCCAAATGTACGTCTTGAAGGAATTTCGCCTTACCAGTTAGCTGTATTTATTCACACGCAGGCATGTTTGCAAAAGCAAGTACATTTTTCTTCCCCAGATATTCTTTCCCATTTCCTACCATTCCAAGTCTCTTGAGCAAATCCACTATTTACAATAGAGTTGTTTTAACGACATGTTTATGAAAATACAGATCCTGATCACAGTTTCCCTCTGGAGACCAAAGAGAATTTGAAACCCTGTTAGTAGATGGGAGATGAAAGGCGGGTTCAACTGTATATCAAATTGTATCTGAGGACCTGAAATTGTTTTATAAACCTCAATTAGGCCTCATACCACCCCCCTGAGGCAAGAAAGAAGTATTATGCACTTTTATGGAGACACAAACCGAAAACCCACGGAGAGGTTAATCAATTTGCATCACATGTCTTATAGCTGGGCTGCAGTGAGTTAGGAACAAAACGGAATTTCTTCCTAGGGAGCAACTTACCTTCTTTTATTTGCCTGATTACTACAGTGTGTGAAACTTCTGGAAAATTATGATGAATGTTCAAAAGAGACCCCTGAGAAAGGATTAGCATTTGTTTCCCAGTTTAGTAAATGAGTGATTTGTTTTTCACGCAAAAGCAACAGCACCTTTTTTGTTTTGCCAAACACTTTGGTAGAAATGACCCCTTGGAGGAAGGAGAAAAGGAAAAGCAGGGCAGTTCAGGAATTAGGGAAGCAATTGGTAGGATATTTCTTTTTCTTTTTTCTTTCCACCTCCTTCTACATAGCAACCTGCACAGATATCGCACGCTAGAGGGCACTTGAGGTAGAAGGAAAAAAGTCTTGACGTCTCTCCAACAGGACCAGTTGCCTTTGCAAACAGGAGCCGGCAACCTAAAAGCACTGCTTTCTGTTTTCTACATGGCAGCCGAGCTCTGATGAACGAACAAACAAAAAACCCTTCGATAGCACTATGCAGCTTGGACTAATAAGGAAACTGCGTTCAGATTCTCGGAAACGCAATTTCCTTTCAACTTCTTGGAACCTTTGTCGAATGTAAATATAACATTCTTCCAATACCCAACTTGATAACAACTAATCAGAACTATAGGCTCATTTTAGGCATAATAAGAGATGCTGATGTGCTGCCCCACCCCCTACTACTGAACCCCCCATACATGTGTAGTGATACGTTAGTGTTAGTGTGCACATTGCAGATGACAGTGATCTAAACCAGTCTTAAGATTAAATTTAACTATTATATTTTAATACCAAATACAATCTGATATACCAAACTAATTTTACCTCATGCGTGTGTGTGTGTGTGTGTGTGGGGGGGGTTCTTTTCCTTTTCTTTTCTTTCTTCTTCTTTTTTAAAAACACAATGTGAATCCCCCCCCCACCCTCCGCCCCTTCGTGGCTTCCACGTTAACAAGAGGGGTCTGGCATCTTAATCCAGTGGCCACTCTGTTCCAGAAAACAAAAATAAAAACACAACACAATCAAACCAAACCAAAAATGCTAAGTGTATCATCTACAAAATCCGGGCTGGCTTATTTGATAGCTTTGTACCAGTCCCCTTAAATCTATCTAACTGGCCCCTCACCCCCAGTTTCTGTGTAGAAGCTGAATTGGAGCTTATCTCTTTTCTAGCACCTGGGAAGATAGGAGATAATGCCATTTTGAAAACCTTCTCCAAAACGCTCTCAGCACAGATGTGGTTTTCAGAAAGTGTTTACACCTCCATTTACTGAAAATATAATGGCAAGCTCAAGATTAGTAATTACAGTCAATATTAAGAGATCCAGGCCTAATTTCAGGGACAGCTAAAACCAGCAGCCAAGAAACGTAACCATCACAAGTCTGAATAACAAGCTCAATGATGATTTTACGCCAAGAACCCATCACCACTTCTAAAGAAATCAGTCTAGTTTTTCAAAACCTGTAATAAACATTGGTGAAGTAATTCCATTATTTAGTGTGCATACACTTTTCTTTTTATTTTACCTTATTTGTTAAGAGAATAGTCTGCCCTAGAACATCCCAGGACAAAAACAATAAGTATTCATACAATGCACTGCTTTATTTTTATTCTTCTCATCTTTATATATATCACCTGAGAAAAGAATAGCCTAAGGCAGTGGTTCTCAAAATATAGCAAGCAACACAGTCCCTTGGAGCATTTGCTAAAACCCAGGTTGCTAAGCCCCACCCAGATTCAAGGTCTGAGAATTTGCATTTCTAACAAGCCTCCTGGGATGGGGAGGCAGGATCTGGACCAGAGATCGGTGTGAGAACCACACTAATTGCTCACATTCACTTCATTTGAGCACCCATTACATCTTTTCATGACTGTAATAAAGAGGCTGATTTAAAACAAACTCTTAAAGAAATCTTTCCTAAATGTACCTAACATTTGCAAACTTCTTAAAATGCCTTCCTAATTTTTTGCCTTCTCATGATATATGCTCCAATATTGGAAATTCAATCAAATTTCAAAGTCTCTTCTGCCTAATGCTACAGTTGTTATATATTACTTATTACAACCCCCACCCCCTCAAAAAAAGGACATGGTAGTTTTGAGATTTCTGCATCACGATTTCATAACATGAAATCTGGGAAAAGTACTCTGCATTCCTGGAAAGTATTATATGTTAATTGGTATTACACTTACGTTTTGGCCTTCTTCATATTTCAGAGTCTTAAAGTTTTTACTTAAAATATTATGTTTAAAATATCCCAGGCAGGGGGCACCTGGCTGGCTCAGTCAGTGGAGTATGAGACTCTTGATCTTGGGGTTGTAAATTTGAGCCCCATGTTGGGTGTAGTGATTACTTAAAAATAAAATCTTAAAAAATTAATAAAAAATGAAATAAAATAAAATAAAATAAAATACCCTGGGCAGGAATTACATCGTGAAATATTTTCATTCACCGAATCCACACTTCTCAACCCCTCCTTTAGGAGAAAGTCCACAAATTCATTAATTGATCTAAATTTAAAAGCAAGTGAAGAAACCTGAAAGTTCTCACCATTATACTGTGGTAAACACATGTTTTTTAGTGTTTGTTTTTATATTATTTTAGTTTTTAATTGTGTACCGGAGAATGAGAAGAAGAAAAGTTTACATTTTGATGCAGCAAATAGTAGCTATGTTCCATTCTGCCATTTCCTGCTCCAGTGGGACAAAGTGGAGTGTCCCTATCTCTCCCACCTCCTGCCAGGGCTCTGCTTCCTATAAGCCAGAGGGTTCTTCACTATCCAACTAACCAGTCACTTGGTTTAGTTTCTTCTTTAGTCCAAATTACAGCACAAGATCTACCTGTAGTGAAAAAGAAACATAGAGTTTCTTTCCATGTCATTCAACTGCAGTAGAGTCCTCCTCTGCCTGTCACAGAAACCCAGGCTGGAGACACCCTGCCTCATCCCAGTCTGCAACTCAGTCAGCCAAGGTTATTTTGAAGGCATCTCCCCACCCCCCAGCTCTTTTCTGATTATACTTCAGCCCTATCAGATAATCCCTCACCCTTCCTCCCCTGCCAGGCACCACCACACAGGCAATTTCAGTCGCCATTCTGAAAAGCCCATGTAGCACAGTCCTCTTCCTGTGGACTGGAAGCTGGAAGGCTGTAACCCTGGAGAGGATGTTGAAAAGAAAACACTTTCTTAAGGAGTTAGGCTCTCACCATTGTGACATTACACTGCATCCTATTAAGTGTGGGTGGAATTGTTAAAGAGGCAAATGCCTTGTCTTTCAGCAACCCTGATTATTTTAGAAATATCCTTATAGGGCTTTTTAACATTATCCTAATCCTCTTTCACACTGCTTAATCACCCAGACCTCTCCTAAGAATTAGGAGAAAATTAGTAGGAAATTCCTACTGCAGTGCTTTGAGCAGAGATTAGCACATGGAGAGAGGGCTACCTTGAAATCTAGTTGCCAAAATTCAATGAAGACAATGCATGTAACTGCTCAGAGTACATGTAGAGGTGAGTCAAAACAACGCATCCTAACCATGGGATCCAAAGCCATTGGATCCTGACTCTCTTCCCTTTGTCAAAAGAGTTGCTGTTGTTGTTTTCCTTTAAGAAAATGAGATTTGGGGATGTTTTCTAATTCTACCATTCTGGCTTTCTTTTGAGATGAGTTTGTTACTTGTGATGATTCGCAGCCTTCAGTAACACAAAACTTTTTCTGTGGTTCTCATAGATTTAAGAAAAGTACCCCCCAGGAAAGGAGCAGACCATGTGATCAAACTGAAAATGAATGTCTGAAAATTAAGCACAACACAAATATCATGTATTTCTTTGTCCACTTGGGACTTACTTCCTGGTCTAGCAGGAGTTATGATTTGATTGAGGTATGACTTCTGTTCCTTTTTCCTAGATAGAATTAGCCAACTCCTGAATACCCTGCAAGCTTACACAGTCTGAGAAAAGAAGGAACAGTTACTATGTACTGTCGTGTGTGTGTGTGTGTGTGTGTGTGTGTGTGTGTTTGGGGGTGGGTGGGGGCGGAGGGAAGATAGCTCCTGGTTCTCCTCACCTCTCCGTGTCTGAAATAATTCACTAAGTTTTTTGCCCGTAAGAAGCTAGAATGTGCAACAGATATTATACCTATAGGCTGTATTCTTTTAAACATTTCATAATGGGACACACACACACACACACACACACACAAATATCAAATCTGCATAAAACATTACAAGCATATTGTGCCTATTTTCTCATTCTGCTCACTGTGTCTCATTAATTTGCGACAGTCAGTACAAGCTCTACAGACCTTGTGTCTGGTTGTCTGCGCCCTTTCCCCCTTCTGTTTTCGCTGTGCCCCCCGCCCCCCCCAGATGGTAAAACCCTTCCTGAGAACTCCCCTCTGGTGCACAGGGCATGGACCAAATCAGGGTGGCCTGTGGAGGGAAGTTAAACAAAAAAGTAATGCTTAGTGCATCTAACGTTTCACTGATTGTATCAAAAGATGATCACGGTGGCTCAATATTTCTGTGTTAGCCTTGGAAGTGAGAAGAAAACAAGCCTGGACCTCTTAATTTATCTGTACTGGCTCTACCCCAGGGCGGGGGGGGGGGCACGTTTCTCAGGACCTGCATGGCGTCCATCAGAGCAGCTGAACGGGCCACAGCCAGGGCATCTCTTGGCGGAGGTAAAGGAGCTGCAAAAATGGTGTCTGCGAGTAGATCTGGAGGCCAAGGGACACTGACAAGACAGGGCAATCTCCCCCTGGGTTTCCCACGCAAGTTCTGCTGTTCTTTTCGTGCCTACTTACTGCGCGCCCCTGCCGGCTGCCCAGGTGCCCGCCCCGATCCCATCTCCCTGAAGGAGTAGAGGCAGGGGGGTGCTAGGAATGTGCTCCACCCACAAGACCGCAACACACCGCCTGCCTCCGAGCTGTAGCGTCTGAGTCGTAGGTAGCGGTCTGACAAGCACCCCACTCTGTCCGCAAGAGGCTCTCGGAATTGCGAGGTAAGCCGCCCACGCGCACCCCTCGGCCCTGCCGCGTCCTCTTCCGCCCACGGAGAACAGCTGTGGGTCGTTGAGACGCTTTTCAAGACCACGCTGGCCCCAGGGCGCAGGTGAGAGCCGACCGAGGAAGCTCGCGGGGACCGCCTCCGCCTGCCTTGATCCTCCGCCGGCCCCCTTCTCCGGGAGGCTGGCCTTCCGCGGGCTGCGTGCTCCGCACGGAAGGGCGCATCTTCAGCCGGGGCTCTGGCTGCGGAGACGCGCGGGGCGTGCTCGGGAGCCAGGAGCGAAAAGTTGGGCGCCCACTTGGAGCGGGGAAGAGCGAGCGAGCGAGCGACTGCCGAGGGGGAAGGCAGGGAGGGGGCGGGGAGGGGGACTGCTTACATGAATTTCCAAGTGGTAGACCTGCCTCTGCGCTCTGCCCAATGAGATCCGTCAGGGGAGGCACCCGGCTCACTTTTCCACATCACTTCACAGTTACATTTGGCAGGCAGGCGGGCTCGCACGCCGGAGCGCTCAGCCCGGAATTCGTGGATTTATTCGGAATCTCCTTGCTTCCCCGAGTCCCCTCCGCCGGCGCCGGTCTGGGCACGGACGGTCCCGCGCACCCGCCCGCTCGCTGCACTTTGGGCTGCGGACACCCGGACTCGGCGCGCCCGCCCCGCGTCTCCACGGCGAGCCCCGCAGCTCCGAGAGGCATGAACGGAATCCGGAGGCGCCTGCCCTGCGCGCGGGAACCTCTCGGTGCTCGCCGCCCTCGGGAGCCGACCCAGAGTCCCTGCAGCCGTGTGTGAACCAGGAAGCTTGAAATTCGCCAGCGCCGAGCTCGTCAAGAGTAAGTGCTCTCCCCCTGTCCCCTTTTCCCTCCAAGCCCCGAGGACCCCGAAAGGACCGTTTCCTTTAAGAATCCCTATCCCCCTTCGGACACCTTGCGCGTCTCCTCCCCCCCCCCCTCCCCCGCAGATGGTGGACGCGGGTTCCTAGCCCAGGCTTGGGGCTGAGCTGCGTCTTTCATGATGCGCACAGCCGACGGGGCCACCTCAGGGCTCTGACGATTTGGCAAACTGTTGTGACAGTAGGTCCTGGGGAGTAGCAAGCAGCCTGTGCCCCTTTAGTCTTCCTGCCAGTCTCCATCTCCGCGGTCGCCTGGCGATTTCGCCGCCTCGCCAGGCCGGCAGGCAGGCGACGCTGCAGCCGCGCGCCTTCACTGCGGGGTCCGTGCGGAGAATGGGCAACACCCGCGGCGGGGGTGAGGAGGGTGCGAGCCCGAGAGGAAAGAAGGCGCAGGGACCGGGGCTGCCCCTTTGCTGCACCTTCCCCCCACCCACCCTGGGGACAGGGAGGGAGACCCCTGCCTTGGGGCCGCGGGCCGCGACCCAGCAGCGGAGAGCCCCCCGCCCCGGCGCAGGGCTTTCCTACAAGTGGCTGCTCCAGCCTACGAGGCGTGGTGCCCGCTGCAAACTTGCTGGCTCTCGGGCCGCCCCGCGGCTCTGCAGCGGCCAAGCCCCTGTACCGAACCCCGGCAGGACGCCCAGAGGCACTGTCCTTGGCGAGCCCACGCTCACAGAGGCCCCCCGAGCCGAGGACTCCGAACCCTCTCCCCATCGCCCGGCAGGGCAGGCGGCTGCGCTTTGTGCCTTCTCCCTGCTCCCCATCCGCCGACACTCGGGGGGCGGGCCGCCTTGCTCGCTGGCCTAGAGGGCTCTCGCCTGGCTTCTGCCAGCGCGTAACAGGTTCGTAAGGGACCTCCTCCCCTCCTACCGGGTTCCAGCCTGGGCTGGGGGACACCGAACACCTGCTGATGCCAA
Source organism: Panthera uncia (assembly GCF_023721935.1). Taxonomy (NCBI): domain Eukaryota; kingdom Metazoa; phylum Chordata; class Mammalia; order Carnivora; family Felidae; genus Panthera; species Panthera uncia. The sequence goes on along the minus strand of NW_026057589.1, from coordinate 2,779,722 downwards.
CAGGTATCCGCAGTTCTCTCCGCTTCCCTTCTCTCCCAGACCAAAGCTCTCCCCACACAATGTGGCAGGAACCTCAAAGTTTTGTTACCGTTGACCCTTCCCCGCGGGCACTGAGCCGGCCGCTCGTCAAGGGCCAGCCCCTTTGGCCTCCGCGAGTCGAGATGGCAGCTGTTTGCTTGGGTTGCTAAATCTTGGAAATCAAACAACATGAATTGTTTATTGTTGCGAACGCACAGCATCAGTCCGTCATGGCAAATCAGGCTGTCAGCTGCTCACTTCAGCTCCAGTTGGAGAACGGGGCTTGTAACCGAGGCAGCGGGAGGCAGGAAAGGTCCTTGCAACTTTACCACCCTTTCCTGAAGATTCCACAAGAGTTTCCTCTTGAAGAGGCACGATCCGACAATGCCTTAGCGCACCGAAGCTGCTAATCAGATCAGCCGGCTGCTGGGTTTCACCTGGCTTCACGCAGCTTGCGGGCTGACAATGGGAAGGAGGGGGCTTCGGAGAAGGTACGCCAGCACTGCCCTCTCGGGTCGGGTACCATTGCGGAGCGGGTAGGAGGGACCCGGGTGGGTTGGGGCGGTTGTGAAGCGCCTGTCCGCCCTACAGTTCTCCTGACAGCCGTCTCAATGGTTAACAACGCTCCCTGGGCTGTCACCTCTGCTTCATTATGGGAGCTTTTCAACTGGAAAACTATGTGGGAAAGAGATATTTATGTAAGATTCGAGAGTGGGATTTTCCATCCATTCAACCTCGCCGCTGTACTTGACTGCATGCAAAATGAGCCCCGTCTTTTAGGCTAAACACAACTGAAATTTCTGCCCGGCTGTTGCCTTTCATCAGCTGTGTCCAGTTTTGCAGGGATTTTATCTGGGTGTGTGTGTAACAAAGAGCGAGGGAGAGAGAGATTCTTTTACAGACAGGCCTGATACCTTTGAAGGATGTTCTCTAAGGGCTGCATTTTTCTCCCCTCAAAGGGAGTTCTCCATAATCATCCTGTCCAGACATGTTTTCCACTTCCCTGAGCTCTGTGGCTGAAAGAAATTCAAGGATTAACCCTCTTATTAAATAATAACACTAATAATATTCTATAATTCTTTAGCAGATTGGAAGCTCCCCATCACATACTCATTTCATGCTGGAGCAGTTGCAGCATTTTAAACCATCCCCTTTGATAGATTTTTTTTTTTTTTTTTCCTGGACTCTGAAGAGGGCTTGGAGTTGAGAAAAATCTCCGAAAACAGAGAAGAGCTTTCCCAGCAACTCTGGGATTGCTTCATTCAGGGCTATTGAGTGGCATTTCGTCTTCCTCATTGTTTGTTCCCCTTGCCACCCAGATGAGTGTCAAGGTATCCCATGTCCATCACGAATGGGCTATATATTTTAGAGATGCTGGCTAACGTTCGCCAAAATTTGTGCTGTAATGCTGTCACTTAAACTTTGAATCTTTCTCCCCTGCAACCTAGATCTTGTATTTCTAGTTATTATTACTGTTAAGAATCACTTCGGCTTTAAAATCCCCAGATTCCCAAAACTCTCGAGATTCTTGATAGGTAAATCTCTACATGCAAGACAACATTTTTTGGCTGCATTTTTGCTGTGCAGGATGCATTTTTGAGTTCTTGAAGGTGCTCTGAATTTCACTGAAGAGCAATTTTATAGCAGCCTTCCCTAGAATAGCAGCAGCATTTGCTGCTCTAAAGAATATTCTCTCTAAAGGAGAGGAGGTCTTTAACCTGAAAATAACTTTCTTTGGGTATTGTGTAGAACTCTGGTCCAGACCGAATTCATCTAAGGCAGCCCCTTAGTTTAGCACTGAACACACTTAAGTAGCCAATGGTGGTATGCTCAATGTAAAAACAAACAGCCCATAAAACATGCTCAGCAGGCTGGAATAGACCACGTGAGAAGGCATTTGTAAAGGCTGTTGTATGAGCTTATTCGTGATACAACATTTCCGTGAACACTGTGCACAGATTTAAGGTCTTAGGATGCTGGTTAGCCGGGAGCATCAGATTTTGGAGCAAAGCATGGGAACTCCAAAGAATCAGGGTATAATGATTCTATTCAAGAAGTTGTACTTCAAGGTTTTGCTTTCCAGTTTCCTTTCATTGTTCATTAGTGAGGAGAAAGGCACAATCATCCAGAAGTTAGAATCCATACTTAGCAACTGTCCAGAAAACCATATTATAAGTAAATTAATGCTTTAAGAAAAAAAATCTTTATTTTTCTACTCAAGGTGGCACACCTCACAGCTTTATCAACATTCCAATCTGAGCAAAATTTCCATGCAAAGCCAGAAGCTTTTCAGGGGTAAAATGATATTCAATTTATATTTCCAATCACACTTTTCTGGTTTATCAGCCAAGTTTTGTGTTTGACAAATCAAGGAGCAAGCATGATCAGAGTAGCCTTTTAATTATAGATGGAGTCTAAAGTCTCAAGACTTTGTTTTGGAAGTAGCGTGCTCAGTGATGCTGTGGATAGTGGTGTCAGTCATTTTATATTGCCTAAAAAGTTACTTGGAGAAGCAGGAAAAAGATGAAGTTTTCTTCCCCCGTTGTTTTCAGCATTGTTGCACTCACAGCTGAAATGATCATATTTTGCTTTTTAGTTTAGGAAAAGGCTCCTAACTTTGGTGTATTAAACACCACCTGCAGAGTGTAAGAATTCAACCCTGGCCGGTCCTGGCTGCTCTGTATTAGGTGTGGTACACACATACACAAAATTTACTTGTAGAAAACTTCAAAATGTGCCCAGATAACTAACTTATGTATTGGTTCAAGTATGAGGATTTTTATCATGTTCCCTTTGCCATTTCATCTGCCTTGGATGGTTTGATTTGCACCCCCCACCCTGGCTTCCTGAATTTGTATATTGACCAGTCTTTTTTTTTTTTAATATCTTTTTGCAGTGCTGGAATTTTTTTTTCCTCCAGAATCCCACAGATGTGTATTTGTGAAATAAAATATTATTTTGATGGAATAAGGCTGTCATCTGAATTAGTGGGGCTTAATTAACCAAAGAGCGATTAGGCTTTTCTCATTTAATTCCCATAGAAAGTTGTGATGAGCAATCTATTTCTGCTGAACCGTTGGTTCTTGCCTGTGGAACATGCTTCAGATATAACCATGAGGAGAAAATTAGTTGAACCTGGCAACTTCGAAAGGTCAGAAAGGAAATAAGTTCAAGGGATGCCATTCAGCTGCTGCTCCCATATGCTGCCTCTAGCTAAGTCTCCAGAGTTACTTCATGGCAAAGCACCAGGGCCAATACTGTTTCCTTTTTCTATCATGTCCCAAGCTTTTATTTCCCAAGTTTTAAATGTCATATGCTTTTCCTTATGATAAATATCATCTACCTTCTTGCCTTTAGAAGTCTTGTTTTTAAGTTTTATTAATAGTTGAAATAGATGCGGTTTTCTTTCTTTAGAAAACATCATAAAAGAATAACACTTGTACTTAGAACCTTCAAACTTTCCTTTCCTATTCTCTCTGCCAAAGACAGTTGCAAATGTTGAAATGATGGTTAGTTGAGGGCAAGCACAGAGTTAGTGCTCTGCAAGCATTTATTTAATGCATCGACAATGAACAAAGACTGCCCTCTCTTCCTTTACTAGGAGATTCTCAGTAAAGGATGGGGTGGGATATAATCCTACCCAAAATCCAGTATTATGATTATAAACCTCACTTGGAAAATCAAGACCAGACTTATATCAAGAATGCTGCTAACCTACATGGGATGCAAAGTAGTGTTTTATTGGGGAAAACACACTAAATTCTGAAGGGTTGCATGTGTAACTCAGTGTCCATACCTTTCCCTTGGTGGGGGAATGTATAAAATAATGAAGGGAAGAACTTTCCCTCTTTTGCTCCTTCCTTCCCCTCCCTCCTTTGCTTCTCTTTAGTATATTTTGTATTTGAATGGAACAGTTCATATTAACCTTATGTGAATTGCAAGTCAGAACGTCTTAGAAGTCCATTCTATACTCTTCTATATTGCGTTAATCAGCAGGATACCTGGCACTCACATGTACACAATGGAAAAAAATACTGTGTTTGCCATGATAAGGTATTTCTGTGAATAGATTTATTTACATTTTAAGCATGTTGAATATACTGCAAAGGAATATTAAGTGGAGTTGTATTCTATGTATGTCATTAAGTGAAAATGTTACAGTACCTTCATGTTCTATTACCGATAACATTTTCCATGCATTGTTTCTTTCTAGATAGATTAATGCATAAAATATGACTATTTGATTTCCGATGTGATACAAATAACATGAAATAAGTAGGTGAGGGAGTGATATGAATATCTTAAGGGAATACTTTTCTTATACATGCAACCTCATCTTCTGAACTTGTTATAAAAATTACAAGGACACATTCCATTCTTTATTTCTCTATTGCTGTTTCAGCTTGACAAACAGAATTTAATTTTCTGTGTTGAAGTATTTCCATCTTCCTACTGGGGGTGCTCAAAAATGAAACACCATTAATTTATACTTATTTTTATTAAAGTGGTAGGGCATATTTGTGTTTGTCTGAGTTTGACTCAAATATAGTCGGTGAAGATAGTACTGATTTTAGAACTCATATAAATACTTTAATTGTCATGACCTATGTATTCTGTTGTATCTCAGTATTACTTTTGTCAAATGATTGCTTGTTATCTGTCTACCCATCTATCAACTGTGTTCGTAGTTCATGGTAACCGTGTCAGTGGGTGGTTTTTAAGCTATAAAGTCTTTGAAACATGAAAGAATGACAGTAAGGTGCACTTGTAAGGATGGTTACTACACAGTATAATCTAATTGGCAGAATCTTGACTTAATATGCTGGGATACTTGGCTGCATTTCAGTTTTAGTATTACAGACTCTGTAGCCTTGGTTATGTGATATAACTGATTTTAACCATTTCCGCATGACTTAAGCAAGAAGCGAGAGCTTGTAATTTTCAGCTATCACCAGTAGTGCTGAAATGAATGGAAACCAGTTGTTGAATACTTTTGAAAGAAGATACTACCTGACAATCTCGTAGCATTATCTTCTCTCAGCAGCCTTCTGAGTAGTGTTGAGAGATCATTTTGGCCTCATTTCTGAGTTAGTGGGGACTCCTCACTTTGACCATTCTCATAGGAAGGTAGATGATGATGAAATGCAACAGAATTTTTTTTTTTTTTTTTTTTTTTTTGGTAGCAGTACCCGGCCAATGAAATGTTTGTCATCGAGTAGTTAAAGTTTGGCTGTAGTGCAATTGTACAATAGGATGTAGCAGCCCATGTTTTTCATTGAGTGGTTACAAAGGGAGGGAATAGGTCCCATGCGGATGTTTAGTGCTTGTGTGTTGTCCTGTCTGCAGAAAATAGTGAAGGGACAATGCTATGTCTTCAATGGAAAGAGACATGGTTGGCTCTTGGGAGGGGACTAAAAATCCTGCCCTTTAGCAGCTTAATAAAACTATTTGAAGTCATTAGTTGTGTGTTAGCTGTGGGCAGGGAAAGCTATTTATAAAATGCTATTTTATTCGTATCCAACATGGTTCCTGCCATTTAAAAAAAAAAAAAAAACAAGAGTTGGAAAAGGTTATTTTATTACCTGTTCTAAATAGAACACTGGGATATTCCCCAGTGAGGTACACAGCAAGAAATTGAAATAAAATAATTTTTTAAAATATCAATCAAAAGTCTTTGTTAAGTACATGGAATTTTCAGTAAATAGTAGCTATCATTGCTTCATTGATAGAGTTTTATGTACATTCACTTATTTTTTTCCACTGTCCCTCAAGTTAGAGAGTATGAAACAGAGCATCAGTTCCCTTATTTGTCATAATTGAGATACATCTCCCCGTACCTTATGAGTGATAGAACAGTAATTCAAACTATTTCCAACTCCAAACTTGATGTTTCATCCACTGTGCCATGGAGCTTTTCACAGCTCAGCTACACTACAACTGGGCAATACAATTGATTTCTATTGGTTACTGTGATTTAAAGGGTCTTGGTTCACAACCTTGGGAGTTCCCAGAGTGAACTTTGAAATTGGCCTCCGTATACAGAGGGCACGGAGTTGCCAAAGAAAGATGTGAGACATGCCTGACTGGTAGGTGGCAGTGTTAATAAACAAGGGAACTCAGATATGAGGCTTTCTCTCAGGTGGTCACACGATGAGATCTCCGCATCTGTGCACTAGAATCTTAAGGTGTTAAATAGAGGCCTCCATGGGGTTCAGTCACGTATTTAGTCCAGATGGACTCACCAACATCTTAATCCCTCAAAGCTGAGTCCTTGAAATGACTCTTAGTGAGAGAACAGTGGGTAGAATGTAGGTCCAGGAATAGGGATGGGATAAAAATTCCTGCGCCAGCTCTCTGATCCACTGGTGGTCACATCTTCACAATGACCTCCTCCAACAAAAGGTGAACACATTGTTTTCACTCCTAGGTTTCTATTAAATTTTCAGCACGTTACTTAAAGACAGCAATAGATGGGGCTTTCAAATGGAGAAGGAGGTATTTAGAAGAGCCCTGAGAAATCACTGCCTGACACTACTGTGTCTATAATTAGCAAGGGATACATGGAACTTGTGTTCATTTTTTTGAGATGATCTCAGTACACTTCTGTCTTAAGAGTCTGACAGAGGGGCGCCTGGGTGGCTCAGTCGGTTAGGCATCCGACTTCGGCTCAGGTCACGATCTCGCGGTTCGTGAGTTCGAGCCCCGCGTCGGGCTCTGTGCTGATGGTCAGAGCCTGGAGCCTGCTTCCGATTCTGTGTCTCCCTCTCTCTGACCCTCCCCCGCTCATGCTCTGTCTCTCTCTGTCTCAAAAATAAATAAACGTTAAAAAAAAATTAAAAAAAAAAAAAAAAAGAGTCTGACAGAATAGATTCATCTTCAATATCTTAACCTTATGATTTCAGGAAAGTTTTCCTAAATGAAGGTCTGGGTCTGTAACACTAGAAAAGGGCCTTATTTTGACCTTGTCTTTGTCACAGACCTAGTCACCCCATGCTGAAATTTCCCTAACAAATAGAAATGTTTCTGTGCTCTGTGTGTAGAACAAAGTTCTGACTCCTTGGGAAAGGAGAAGGCATTTATTTTTGCCAAGGTAACCAATAATGATTAAACTTCATGAAAACTAAAGAAAAAGAGTCACGTGCCAATGGCAGCAGAATGGATTTGGCAGGTGTTCTGGGTGGCAAAATAAGCGAAAGATACGTGCTTTTGAATAGAATAATAGCTGGATTAAGGATATGGTAGGAGACCAAGGAAAGATGATTAGAGGGTTGTGGCTGATGGGGAGATAAATAGGGTGTGTGTGTGTGTGTGTGTGTGTGTGTGTGTGTGTGTTTAAAACAAAACCAAAATTAGAATCTTGTTATGCGATGGGAATCTGGTCAGGGAATTCTGAAGGCTTTAGGAAAGATGACTCTCCTGAATTGTATTTGGATGCATGCAAGTACCATCCCTCTCTAAACCCCAAATATATCTGTGCCTGTTCCGTTCCAGTCATCCAGCGTTTGGCGTGAATTGCACTGGGCCACAAGCTGAATCTCATACCCCATCTGTGTTTCTGAAACACCACTTTGAATTCAATGTGCATTTACCTGTTTTGAAGCAGCCTGCTAATGGTTCTAAATTCAAGGTCAGAAACATTTTTAATAGAAATTCTCTGGTCTTATGTGTCATTTTTGCTTCTATGAAATATTGTGGCTACTAAGCCTGGTGGATAATAAAAGCATAATTTCCTGTCAACCACAATAATCTGCTGGATTGAATCCTAAAGTGTCTGTAAAAGCCCATTTTTATTTTAGACTTCACCTATTGGTGTGCGGCTTATTGTTTAGAACTTTAATCTACCTTGTCCACAAAATTGATGGTGGAGTATATTTTTGCATAATGACTTAACATACCCGAGAATTGACCACCTTAAAAAAGTTCACCATAAAAAAATGTTGGGGTCAGCAGAGTAACATCCAGGCTGTAATTAGAAAGGTGTCTAAAATATGTGTATGAATGAAAAGTCAGATTGTAAGTATGTTACCCAAGAGAAGATATTTTCTTATGGGGAAAATTCTAAAGACTTTCTTACTTGTAAGAATTCCAGAGAGACTGTAAAATCTCTTCATCTCACTATCTGGGTGTAAATCAATGCAACAGCATTATAATAAAGTGGATTGCTTGGCCAGACATACGTACTGTGGTTGGAAAATCTAAAAATAAATTGATTTTTTACCCAAGCTTTACAACCTTGCTCAATTTCTTCTTCCTTGCATAGACTTAAGCAGTTTGTGTATGAGTTACTCTTCACGATGTTTATTAATTCTGATAACAGTGACATCACATTTGGTTGCATCTCAAGAATTCCTATAAAGCTATTTTCTAATCATCAAAGAGACATTACCTCTGCTTGTGGCAGAGGTGAAAGCAATATAAATAGTATGGTTCTAATTGTCACAGTAGAAGCTCATTTGTCTCCAAGTGAAGACTCTCTAAGGCAGACTTCGCTGAATGGAAGGCCAAGTCTCACCACCCCCTGATAGCACATTTGTGCCTGTGAATACTCCAGTTAGTGGCACAGTTTTACCAGAGCCTTGCATAAAGTTGTGTGTGTGTGTGTGTGTGTGTGTGTGTGTGTGTGTGTGTTGGGGGGGGGGCGGTATTATGACATCATACAAATCTCATATATTCACACCAGTGCAGGGATTCCCAAAGTCTGATGTGTGTATGTACTCCTGTAGGCACGGTGAGGATGAGCCCTGTGTGGGCCTGGGAGGAAAAGACCTTCTCACCACGCTGCTAAATCCTTTGTTATTTTAAGGAGAAGGTCTGAGTTGGGAAGTGGTCTTATTTGCTCCAACCCCAGGCTTCTCAGACTCTGTTCCTCAAATCCATACAAAGTCCCAGGCCCCCACCCTCCATTTACTGGGTTATTATCTGCATTTTGGCCAGGTTTCCTGAGGACTTGTATGCATATGAAGGTTTGAGAAGCACCCCCAGGGGTGTTGTGGAGAGGACTTACTACATTTACCAGAGCCCATTGTTAAATTTTCAGGAAATGCCAGAACTTGTTAGTGGCCACAGCGAGAGCTTGAAATTGGTGGAAGTATTTACATTATGGAAATCATAAATCAAGGATTCTTTCTTTTGAGAGCCACTTAAATATTTAACAGCATATCCTTGCCTCTAACTGTTGATTTTCCTTTTTATCGGAGACAGATGACCTCAGGCTTTGCCAGTGTCTAGTTAAGAGAAAATAAAACATTACTTAAAATACCAGTCTCACTGTGCTTCAGTTTGCTTATCCATAAAATGGGAATGATGATAATAAAGTTATAATACTTACATTAGGGTTATTTTGAAGAGTAGATGTAAATACATAGCTGTGTGTGTACATATAATATGTATATATATGTAGTCATGATTTACCATATACATACACATATGTGTGTATGAGTTGATGATTTAATATACCCAAACACTGTCTAAGTGTTTACTGTTAATCTCTTTGTAACAAATAACATTGGTTTGCCATTTTAAAATAGATATTAGAAAAAACTCACATTTTAAATTTAATAGTACAAGTAATTTAAGAATTTGGCTGCCTGAGGGAGGGGTATATGACTGTGCTAGAAATTCTGTGCAGGGGAGGGTAGTAGAAATGACCAATGTGGATGAAGGAGAGTTTCCCTTCATCCCAATAGAGTTAGGATAATTTCTCTCCAGAGCTCTGCCACCAGCTATTGGCCACTGACCAAATCATTCCTCCTTTCTCTGAAAAATGAGGAGTCAGATTGGAATAGCACTCATATGTTTCCCATACCCTGTCTGTAGGATGGAAAATATTTCTATTCCTCAAAGCCTTGGAGAAATCCAACATGCTCTTTGCTTCACAGAGAACTGGCAGAGTAGAGGGTACCCTATTTGACAGGTACTCTGTGGAGACCATGTGTAGGATGAATTTGGTGGGTGGAGAGCAGATCATGGATTGAATGATCTGGTAAGTAATGATTTGCAGACTACCTAAGATGCTGGATTAATCGGTGGTCTAGTTCCTGTGCATTGCCTGACTTAAATGCCCTTTCACCCCTAACTCCTCCCCAGTTAGGAAATTGCTTGCTTCTCCATGCTTAGATGTCACTTCCTCCAGGAAGCCTTTTTTTTTTTTTTTTTAATGCTGTGAAGATGAGTGGCATACCATCGCTCTGTATTTCTGTAACCCTTCTCAGCCTGCATTTCACTAAATATTGTAAGTATATCTTTGTTAGTCTGTACCCATTGGACTCTTTGCTTCCTGATGAGAAGAGCATTGACCTGATTGCCTGTTGGCCATCAGAATACACTCATCAGTGTTTATATAACGAGAGACGTGGTTAAGAACGAGAATTTTGGAAGTAGATTACCTAGATTCAAATAATGATCTGCTCCCTACTGGAGGTATTTTTCGGGGCATGCTGTTTAACTTTTCTGTGCCTCAGTTTTGAATGAAACAGTGTGAGACACAGTAAGATTTATCCAGCCCTAAGATACTGCGTTAATGGGTGGTATTTTGGGCTATGCATCTATTCCTTTATTAATACATCCTTTCTAACTAACAAAGGTGTGCCATGGTGTACAATTACTTCAGGGTTTGTTATCACTTTTTACCTGATTTTGGTAAGTTTGGGTGCAGTACCGCTCATGTCACATTTCATCCTGGCTGCCAGTGGATGGCTTCCATGAAGGAAGTGTCTATTATGAGTATCGGATTAAACTTTCTTATCCCAGAATCATCAACAACAGAACAGATGCCAGAATATACTTGCAGAGTTATTTGGCACAGTTTAAAAATAACTGTACGCTCTAGCCTTTTCTAATTGCGTTAACAAGACTACCTCTTCTAATCCTCAAAATAAACCATTTAGGTATTCTTATAATTGTTGTTATTGTTGGTAGTTGGCCCCCACTAGTAAATGCAGTTTTTTAAACTAGAATTCAATCCCCAGACAGGCTGATGCTGGAGGAAAATCACAACCCACTTTGAGAACTTTGTAGTTCTCTGGCCAAGAGAAGGGCATGCATGGGTTTTGAGCATTCAGGGATGTTCTGTCCTATAGAAGGTGAATTTGGAGAGAATATACACTTTTTCCCGAGAAGAATTTAGAGTGAGGCTATGTGGACAGGATAGGTCTCAACTACTTTGTGATAAGGTCCAGCCCTTCCTCCCCGGCAACACCTTTGCCTTCTCCCATCCCACCTTCTGGAAGATTTTTGAGTGCTTTGTGTCACTCTTGGACCTTACCTACTCCTGCCATAGAGGTCATGTGGCTTAAGTCTCTGCTCTTTCATTTGACTTTTTAACCAAAGCCTCCCAAAGGGATGGACCATGTCAACACCACCCTCACAGTCTGGTTTAGGAAAAACAGTTTAGTGAGTGCTTCGCATGTTCCTGCTGCTTTATCAGAATCTTGATTCTGACTCCCCCTACTGACTGGAGGAAAGTGGGAATTATTTTTATTGCCATTTTGCAGAAGAGAAAACTGAAGCTCAGGAACTTACGTATCTGATGCATCATGAGAGAGACCTCAAGTGGTGTGAACTGGGATTCAAACCCAGGCTTCTCTGCCTCCACGGCGGACCCTGTAGCACACTACTGTGCCCCTTTAGCACTGTTCAGGCCCCCTGTCTAGGAGAGGGCAGGGTGTGTGATGGTCGTGCTCTAAATGCTGGTTAAATAGGCCAGTGGATGGGCAATTTAGAAAGAGATTAATACTTGGGGATGTTTTTCTTGAGAACTTTTAAATTCCGTCTTGTTTTAAATTTGAAGCCTGCAAAGGTCTGCTTCTCACACTGGAATAAGAGAAGGTCATGATGGAAATGTGCTTTAAAGAAAGGCTTCTCTTCCTTTTGTGTGCTGCGGTTCCAGGGGAAGCAGAGGATATTGTTCTGGGTTCTGTTTTCTCTGAGCTGGTTTCCTATTGAAAGCTTTTCTTCCCTTCCATTTACAGACTACTGCCGTTTGCAGTGCTTTCCCTAGGCACTCATGGGGCGGGGCCACCTGAGGTACCATCCTAGTCCGGGAGATTGAGCTGAGCCCGGGCAAAAGGTGACAAGTGGGGTGATTCCACTGGCCATCTTGTTAGATCAGATACAGCCTGTATTTGCGGCAGAATCTGGGTCTGCCATTTCAGCTGGCATCACTAAGGCCACTCACTAGCCCAGCCAATGTTAATGACTTTCTTGCTTTCCCATTCTGAGCCAGAATGGGACCAAGGACCTAGAGGTGAAAGGTTCCCTACCCCATTATGAATTCCCTGAGCCAAACTGATCCCCATGGTGTCCTGAGGAATTATTTTCCCATTTAATCTAATTCAGCAAGGCTTCTCTCTGGGTTCTGCAGTGAAAATTCTTTCTTTAAAAATAATTTTTTTGAGAGGGAAGAAACACATTTTTCCACACTGAAGGTAAGCAAAAAAATGTATTTGACACCTCAGGTAATGGGGGATTTTTTTTGCCCATCCCTTTCTGAATCTCCTCAATTGAAAATTGTATTTTTACCATATTTCATTCCCAAAGGAGCTTTTCATAATTTAAATCTCCTGTTCAACTGTACATTTAGAATGGGAGCTCTGACACCAGCCTGATTATAGCATACATGCTGGACATTACAGAATTTCTCTCTGGGAGACTTCTAATTTTATTCGTTCATTATTAGCATCCTGGCAGAGAATAGCATTCTGCACCCTGAATTGGACCATCCCTTCTGATGCTTTGTGGCAGCTAAGACTGTAAAATGGGAAATTTCCTTTCCCAGTCTCATGTGTAAATTAAAAAAAAATACCCATTAAAGGCTATTTATATTGCTCAACATAGAGTGAAATAGAACCCATGTTTAAATCAGAAGAGAGGGAGGGAGGGAGGAAGAATGGGTGGAAGGAAGGAAGGAAGTAGGTAGGGGAAAGAACTTGTGTTACTTAAGCGGTTTGTGATAACTAACATAGGTACAAATAAAAAAATCTAAATAAAGCTTAACAAATAAAAGGACCCACTCATTCTAACTCCTCAGATCCACTTTTTTAACTGGAGAGTTGAGGAAATGCCTGCTGTTGTTCATTTAGGTGCTTCTAAAAGGCAGCAGTTTTGTTGGAAGACCTGGTGGAGTGAACCTTTACTCTCTGTCTCCTTGTGTTTGCAGGCGATTTCAGTGAGAAGGAATGCCAGTGGATCGTGGTCTCAGAAAAGCGGCTTAGATGATGTCTGTTTCCTGTGCTAGAAACACGTGGCAGAGCTGTAAGTAAACGCTCTACACTGCATGATGAATTGGATGGCTGCAGACCGGAGGCAAAAAAAATAATTGTCTCATTTTCGTGGTGATTTGCTTAACTGGTGGGACCATGCCAGAACGGCTAGCGGAAATGCTCTTGGATCTCTGGACTCCATTAATAATATTATGGATTACTCTTCCCCCTTGCATTTACACGGCTCCGATGAATCAGTCTCAAGTTGTAATGAGTGGATCCCCTTTGGAACTAAGTAGGCTGAGTGAACAGCGGATTTTGAACCGCTCCAAAAGAGGCTGGGTTTGGAATCAAATGTTTGTCCTGGAAGAGTTTTCTGGACCTGAACCGATTCTTGTTGGCCGGGTAAGCTACACTTTTAAGATCCCCATTTCGGGATCTGTTTCTCTTCTTTAGATCTTTAACATCCGACTTGTCAGAATTGTTGGCACGCTTAGCTGTAGTACTTTAGGCCAGATGGTTAGTTTAGTTACCTATTGGTTTCTTTAGGAATATGACTAATCCCACTGTAACAGTCTTAAATGTAGACAGACTGCTCTTCTGGTGAAGGCTCGTCTCCCCCACCACTTGCCTCCCTTCAGATACAAAACACTTGTGTAATGTGTGTACCTACAGACTTTTCTTTCCCATTTTGTGCAAGAAATCTGCATGGCAAACTTTTTCTCTAGCTTAAGTATTTGGAAGAGGGATACGTTTTTGTTGGGTTTGAATTTCCTACGACCTTGATTCCTAAGATGTTTAGTTGTTTCATTTTGTTTTGAGGTCGTGTGTCTCCAGTTGCAGGTAGATTCCCCCCTCCCCCTTTTTTTTTTCTGTGGTTTGTTTGTGGTTTTAGTCATTAACCTGGGTTGGAGAAAAAGAAATTCTTGGATTGGATGTTTAACAGTGCTTTGTACTGTAATCCAATAAAATTTGCGATAGGAAACTAGTTCATTCATTGTCAGATGGAATCAAATGTATACAATCAAAATTTCACTTAGTGGCGTGTGTGTGCATGTGTGTGTGGGTATTTACATTTGTTTTGTTGTTGACAGGTTAAACAAATGTTCTTTCTGTAGATAAGTTTTTTTTTTTTTTTCCAAAATCATACCATGGGTACTGAAGACTGTATACATTTATTCCTCAGAACTGTTCATAGGCTTCTATTAAATTTGATACATCATGGTAGAATTCTAATTATAAGCCTACCAATGGCTGATTTTCCTGATAAGGGAGATTAAGATGTGAGTCATGCCAATATTACTCATTTCCCAAAAGCAGTGATTTAGAAAAATAGGAGGAGAATTAAATATTGATCTCTAAGACCTGAGTTAACTCTTTGTGTTTGACTAGGAACTTCTGAATACATTCCTGCTTCTACCTTATTGTCTTGCAAAGCAAATTGAGACTCTCCAAGGGTTATGTTTTCTCATTTTGTATAGTTAGTCTACTTGGACAAACGATATCTGGATGAGGAGATCTCATGAGTAAATCAAATAATACTTATTAAGCCCTTTCTATGTGTCTGTCACTGTTCTAGGGATACTGGAGCATATCCGTTTTCAAAACCATGATCTCTTTCTTGAAGAAGCTCATACTGTAGCCGGTATTGAGTGTTTATTATGTATTGACCACTCATACAAAAGCACTTGGTGGGCACAATCCTGTTTGTGTCTAAAAATAGCTTTTCCCCTCTTTCTGTGTATATATGTGTATGTGTTTATGTGCGTATATATACACATATAAAAATATGTGTGCAAAACAGCTCTACACTACTTTTTCAGATGTAAAAATGCAAAAATTTCTGAAAGATGTTTTTTTGTATGTTTAATACAAACTCAGGTAGCAGAACTGACTTGAGGCTATTTATAGTCATAATGCATCCTATTACTGTGACTATTCATATAATTCCCAGCAGAAATGTTAATGTGCTTGAATACAGGGTACTGCCCCAGACCCTGCTAAGGGTGTTACTTACTATACAGTTTATGTACCTTAATATGTTTCCAAATGTGGAAATTCCTGAATTTTGAAACACATCTGGCCCAGTGGGGTTTGAATATGGGCTTCTTGACCAGCATTATGTTTTTTGGTTTGTTTTTTAAGTACAGAAACTGAGACTTAGAAGGATTGGTAAAGCAAACCAAGATCATTGAGCTAGTAAAAGTTCTGAGTTTGAATCAAGTTGGGGATTCCCAAGGCCATAATTTTACCCACCACATCCTATTACATTTTAGTAGCTAGTTGCCACGTGTTGAAACCAAAATTTGCACTTAAATGTTGAATACAAGGGTGACTGGCTGGCTCAGTCAGTACAGCGTGAGACTCTTGATGTCAAGGTTGTGAGTTTGAGCCCCATGATGGTTGTAGAGATTACTAAAAAATAAAATCTTTGGGATGCCTGGGTGGCTCAGTCTGTTAAAGCGTCCAGTTTCAGCTCAGGTCATGTTCTCAGGGTTCGTGAGTTCGAGTTCCACGTTGGGCTCTGTGCTGACAGCTCAGAGCCTGGAGCCTGCTTCAGATTCTGTGTTCCCCGCTTCTCTCTGCTCCTCCCCCACTCGTGCACTGTCTTTGTCTCAAAAATAAACAAACATTAAAAACATTAAAAATAAAATCTTTAAAGAATAAAAAAAATTAAAAAATCCTTGATCTTAATGAAAACTGAGTTAATGAATACAGAATGCAGAGCCTGTAAAGTCCAGAAAAGTATTCTGGGTATTGAGAACTTACCCCAACCCTCAGGCAATTTGTTTTCCTACTATAGGAAATTCTGGATCTGTGCACACATGCATCCATGCATAATTGGTGAATTATGTGAATTCTATTAACTTTTTATGGAGGCCTATCACTGTGATGGCATTTTGTATAATATAAATAACCAAACATGCTATACCCAGGATGTCTCATTTTTGTCTGCATAGAAAAAGTATTTAAATTGGGGTTTGCTTTGGATTTGTAAGAGTCTGATGACTAATTTTAACGCTGTTCCTTACATTAATAGAGATAGAAGCAAACAGGCAGACTTCAGCATTGATTTGTGACTTAGTAATATTTGAGAAATTCATGCTTCTTTGAAGGACAGAAATCTTGTCAGAGAACCCTAAGATTTTCAAATGACCAAAATGCTCCCAAGTCTTGATGACCGTTTTAATGAATTAGTTCTTTGCTTTCCTGTCTACCCCAGCCAGTTCACAAACAATTGTTAAATCAGAGTTAAACTTATTTTCTGGAGAAATTTCTACAAACAGTTCCAATCCTCCATATTTCCCCGTAAAGAAAATTGCTCCTGAATTATTATAGCTTAGCCATGGAGGACCTTGGGTTGTAGTGAAGCCAAAAATACCTTTCAGGTGACTGCTTCAAATTACAAGTCAGGCTGAGTGTGGGGATGATCCCTATCAAGGTGCCCACCGGTGCTTTACGGTGTTTTATCTCTATGTACACTCTTCCACGTCGGACTCTAAACCACTTGTCACTGAGCTTCTCCCTAGGAAGGGCTGGGAGCGTTAGTCACTCAGGAGCATACCTACTCTTTAAAAGGCACTCCTGTTGGTGCACCTGGGTGGCTCAGGTGGTTGAGCGTCTGACTTTGGCTTGGGTTATGATCTCACGGTTTGTGAGTTTGAGCCCTGCATTGGGCTCTCTGCTGCCTGCTTTGGATCTTCTGTCCCCCCTTCCTCTTTCTATCCCTACCCCTCTCTCACTCTCTATCTCTCAAAAGTAAATAAACATTAAAACAACAACAAAAAAAGACTTTCCTGTGAATCACCATGGTGGGGCCCTTGACACTGCAGGCTGAGTTCAAGCTCAAAGGCAGATTCAGTTTTTGAGTGACTGGCCTTTCAGAGCTTCACATATACCCTCCATCATCCATTGTGCTTTTACTGTATTTGTAGACAGTGGGGTGCAGAGAAGGAACAAGCCCTTGAGATGTACTTTCCAGAAGTTTGAACTTTGCTTTGGCTACCTTCTGAGTGTTAACCCTGGAGAAGTTACTAAAACTCTTTTAAAGTTTTCCAAGTAAGAGCAGTAACACTGGCTGTTGTTCTATGTGAGTGATGAATCACTAAATTCTATTCCTGAAATCATTATTACATTGTATCTTAACTCACTTGGATTTAAGTAAAATTAAATAATTTTAAATAAAGAAAAATAAGAGTATATAACAGCCAATAAAATAATATATACATAGTGCCTGCATATAGTTATTGTAGTCATGATTGTATTCTTTAATTTTTTTTAATGTTTATTTATTTTTGAGAGGCAGACAGAGCATGAGGGGGTGTTTGGGCAGAAAGAGGGAGACACAGAATCTGAAGCAGGCTCTAGGCTCTGAGCTGTGAACACAGAGCCCTATGTGTGGCTCAACTCACCAGCTATCATGACCCCAGATATCATGACCTGAGCCAAAGTTGGATGCTTAGCCGACTGAGCCACCCAGGCACCCCTAGTCATGATTGTATTCTTAATTTTGTGTGTGTGTGTGTGTGTGTGTGTGTGTGTGTGTGTGTAGTTGCAGTGGTGGCTAAACAGACAATTATATCACCAGGTGAGCACAAGACACCTGGAGCCTGAGCAAGAGCCCTTGCTGTTAGTTATCCCAGGCTGCTTAAGGTGGAGGTGATACTTAGATGTGTTTTGAAGGACGACTTGTTGCCTAGACTGAGGTTGGGTGGAGTAGGAACTTAGGTATCCCAGCTGGACAGAGGGTTTATGCAATGTCAGTGGGATAGGGTAAGACTACTGAGGATCCCTTCTGTCAAAAGTAATGCTGCCTGTATATTTCTTGTTGAATTCGAATGAGGTTGAAAGTCATATTCACAAGAAGTCTTCCCTGTCCCATTCTGTCTAAAATATAACTGTCCTCTCTCTAATATTTCATATCCTTTGTGCTTTATGTTTTCTTGTTCCTGATGATCATTGTCTCAGCCATTCTCTATCTTATTTAGGATTTTTCTCCTACTACAATGCAAGTTCTACAAAGAAAAAGGATTTTTGTTTCCTTTGCTTTTTACTTGACATCCCTAGAACACTGCGTGCATATAAGAAGTGCTCAGTAAATATTTTGCATAGATAAATGAATGAATAATTCACCTAAATAAGGGAAGAATTTATTAAAAAGTAATATAAATTCAATATGACTTAATACAAGTGTGGCATTTTTCAATAAAGAGGGCAATGCATTACTTTCATGTTCCATTTTCATATTGGTACCTTATAGACAGCTGGGTAGTTTAAACACGGTCTCTACTTACTGATTTTATTTTTATTTTTCTAAATATTTATTTATTTTTGAGAGAGAGAGAGAGAGTGCGTGAGCAGGGGAGGAGCAGAGAGCGAGGAAGACACAGAATCGTTAAGCAGGCTCCAGGCTCTGAGATGTCCGCACAGAGCCCGACGTATGGCTCGAACCCACAAACCATGAGATCATGGCCTGAGCCGAAGTTGGAGGCTTAACCGACTCAGCCACCCAGGCGCCCCACTACTTTCTGATTTTAAAAGTCTTTCTTTGAGGTAGTCATAGTGTGCAAGTTAACTTGTTAAAACAACTCTTTTTTGAGGAGGCTGCATGATCCTCTCTAAGCCCCTTACCCGTGATATGAATCACTACATAGAGATGATGATTTCATTGTCTCCAATCCATCTGCAAACTTATGTTGGTGCTTATGGCACAAGGTACCTCAGAACTCTTCTTTCTGAATTTCTCAGAAACAGGTATCAGCCAAAGAGACTCCAGTTCTTTGTGGAACAGGTGGTTCAGAACCTGCTCTACATATAAATACTTAGCATTCCATATAGTTAGGAGCTCCAGGGGTGACTTACTCTGCCAATTCTAGAAGAGAATAAGGTGGTGCAAGGACTCTTCATCCTATATACTTATGTGTTCTTGTCTTAGAAAGAGAGAGAGAGAGAGAGAGAGAGAGAGAGAGAGAGAGAAACATGGTGGTTTTCATAAATCGTGCAACTAAGACAGGAAAAAAAAAGTCATGTCCTTGTGATGAAATGGACATGACATGAACAGCTTGATAACATCATGGGAGCCCTTCCCTGTGAAACACAAGGATGATTGATCAAGTCATTCTGCAAATATGTATTGAGCACTTATTGTCTCCTAAGCATTGTGGCCAGTAGATTCTCTGCTCGGAACAAATACAAATGCAAACCCTCTGTCATGGAATTAATGGGCTACCATGGGGAGAGAGACATTAGGAAAATAGTCATGAGAACACATGTCACATTAAAACGGAGGTAAGTGCTACAGGATAAAGAGATAGGGTTCTATGCAAACACATACCCAGGAAGCTTGTCTATTTGGTAGGATGTAGAACCTTCTTGAAAGAAATAGCCTGTGAGCTGAGACGCTATAGCCAGCGTCCTGGCTATAGAGTGGCATCCCAGAGTGCAGGGATGGAAAGGGAGAGCATTCCCAGCAGAGGCGATCACAGATGCCAGACTGTTGAAAGAGCCGAGAGGGTCAAGGTGACTGAAAGAGAACTAAGGTTGGAATCTGAGAGTCACAGAGAAAGGATGGGAAGGCTCTCTTGGAGATCTGACTTCTTCCTTTTTCACTTCTGCTACAAAGCAGCTGGAAGAGCAAGTCAGACAGCCTCTCTGGGGCAGTTTCCTCTCTTGTAGTGGTATCGTGGATTATGAAATTATATTTAACATACAAATCCCTATGGAACAGGAAAAGCAAGCAATATAAGAAAAATGAGTGTAGCGTCTATTGATTTTCTGCCCAAGTTCTTTTGGCTCTTGTTCTCTGGTTCTGTGATCCTGGTTCCTCATATTGGTTTATTTTGGGAAAAACCGGTTTGCTCTCCAGGTGGTCAGAGATCTATCCTAAATCCTCTCTCTTACATAAACTCCTCTGCTCTCTTTCTTCCCTTTTCCCCTCCTACCTGGGCTTCTGAGCAGTTCCTTATTTGGATATAACTCCACTGCTGGTGATGCCACATCTATTTATAATTCTCTCCCTCCAAGGCACTGACTCATTTTCTCTCTTTAAATTTGACCTTCTAACCTTCCCTCTTCTCTGCAACTTGGAAGTCGTTTGGGTGGTGCTTAGTATGAAGGACACGGGATGCCAAATAATTACACTATATTATAGTTTACGGTGTCAACGGCTGGGGAGAAAATTGCACTTGACATGCCATTATTTTTGCTGGCCGTTTGCATGTAAAGAGCACTGGGCTACGCAGCCGCAGCCAAATTGTATCCTCGGCCTTGCGAGAACGATTCACTGTCAGTTCCGTGGAGCCTCTGCCTACTCAGACAAAGCCCGTGCACCAATAATTTGGCAGGAATGCAAGTCAGCATCGTGTGTCTCAATCTGGCAAAACGAGAGTTGTCGGCTTCTTGCCCCATGCCCCGACCTAGGAATAACAGGCATCCCAGAGTTTTGGGAAATCTCTGATGCTGATATCAATAAAGGAAATAATATTCGTCATGGAAATCAGCAGAAACCCTAAACACACACACACGCACAAATGCACACGTATGAGCGATCTACTAGCTGAGTTTGTGCATGAGTAAAATCCCAGATCATCTCCTACTCCTTTGTCTCTGGACCCCCACCCCCCACCCTGTTTGCCTCATTCCTTACCAAGGGACCAGGTGAGAGTATGGATAGTCTGTGCTCATCTTTGCAGATACCCTCAGTCACACTTCTTAAAAGTCTTTCATATGTTCTTAATCTGCTTAGGGTCATCTCATTAAGGCAGGTCTCGTTTTCCCACTTGAAGAAAATGATAGTGGTCATATGTTTGTGGGTGAAAAGCCCGATAACATAACCCTATTTTATAAATGACAACAGGTAATCAGTATTAAAAAAAAAAAAACAACTTTCCTTGCAGATTCACATGGCAGATTAGCCTGAATCATTAAAACTTACTAAGATTTATAACATGGGGACACGATTGCAACCGAGGAAATACCAGAAACAAGATATGAGGTGTGGATAGACTATAATAAAAAAAAAATGCATGTGTGAGATGAGCAGAGTATGTGGCACACATGTGTTAAGATATGCATGTGCACATGTGAAAATACATATATTTAATCATCTGCAAAATAATGAACCCCTGTGTACTCATCACCCTGATCCTCCATATTCAAAAATTTTCACCATTTTGCTGCTTTGTTTCCTTTAGTTACTTCCCCTTCACCCCTGATAGTGCCAATACTCTTTATTTTTCTTTATTTATTTTGAGATAGTGAGTGAGCAAGGGAGGGGAAGAGAGCGAGAAATGGAGGGAGGAAGACAGAGAGAGAAAATCCCAAGTAGGCTCTGCACTGTCAGCCCAGAGCCCAGGATGCGGCTTGATCCCACAAACTGTGAGATCATGACCAGAGCCAAAACCAAGAGTCTGACGCTTAACCAACTGAGCCACCCAGGTGCCTGTAATACTCTTGACTTTAAATATTAATGTAGGAAGAATCCTAATCATATTTATAATAACAACCCATTGTTTCTGATAATAAAATTCCCTCATAGAAAAAATGAAACATAAGTTATCAAAATTCCCAAATATATTATTGTATCTAATGAATAAATGATAGGTATGTGACCCACATTAAAAACAAAATAAGGAGTTCATTCCTGATGTTGACTCATATTAATAATTGTACCAGGTATCAATAAAGAGGAATCTTTAAGGAAATAGACCAATATATTCGTTTTTTCCCCTATTCATGTGATTGGATTACCATTTTGTTTTCTTTATAATTTTTCCCCATTTTACTTTCTAGGATATGCTATTATTGTATTATAAAACATTAAAAAATAAAATTAGAGAAAATTAAATGGCAATGTTATATCATTTAATTTTCTTAAAACCAGTGCTACATATTTATAGCATATTCTTGGAGACCACTGTTTAGTTTGAATCTCATTTCGTAAACGTAATCTTATTTTTAAAAAAAAGTACATTTATGTTAAATTCTTGAAAGGATAATCTCAGTAAATTAAAGAGTTAGAAATATTTAGTCATTTTTACACAATGATGAAGAGATAAAGAACAGCCATAGCTCGGCTATACTGCTGAATGTACTTTAATGACTTTTATTACCTTGGGATAGACCAAATACTAACCAGAAATAGTTTATATTTGGCTTTGAAATGGGAAACTATGTTTTTAATGTTTAAGTATTATAGTCAGCCTGCATGTTGCAAGTAACTT
Organism: Panthera uncia; assembly: GCF_023721935.1. Classification (NCBI taxonomy): domain Eukaryota; kingdom Metazoa; phylum Chordata; class Mammalia; order Carnivora; family Felidae; genus Panthera; species Panthera uncia. The sequence continues at coordinate 2,757,284 of NW_026057589.1, read as the reverse complement.
TTCAATAAATAAGAATAACCTAGAAAAGATATTTATGGAATCATGTTATTTAAGAAAGATAAAAGTGTTTCCGCATTTATAGAGTTTCCTTTGGCCTGGCTATGCGTGTTTGCTAGACAGTAGTTTCTGTAATATTTTAGCATTTTCCTTCCATGCATATCATTAACCTTAAAAATAAAACCACCAGTTCCATTACCAGCAAAAGATGGGTTTATTCGGGAATGAAAGGGAATTGCAATCTGGGATAAGCAAGAGGTGGCGACACTTAAGTAAGTCCAGAGAACAGAGTAGAGATCGCTCTTTTACCCAGGGGAGAGGGGAGTTGGGAAGGCTGTTATAAACAGTCCACTGGAGTAAACTGGGAGTAAAAGTATGGTGGCTTCTCATTGAGTTGTGACACACTCTAATTGGCTGGGCTGTTGCTGGGAGAGGAGGTAAGCTTTTCTTCCTTCTGAGGGGGTTGTGAAGTAGTGTCCATGTGCAAGGAGCATCTCTTTTATTTGGGTCTTCAACTGACCTTGAGTCTAAGGGCTCTCCCTGCCATCCCCTTGACTTCATTTTCGTGAGGTATCCTTTCATTAATTTTCGCCGTATCATTTCCATTATAGCTAACTTAAACTCCCCCCCCCCCCCACACACACTCTCCCCTTCCCCTTCCCTTCCTGGCATAATTTGGTCACGTACGTTCCTGTTCCTAACTAAGTCTTTGAATATTTTGAAATATAGTAAAGACAGCCTTGTCAGTATTCAAATATTGGAATGTTTTGTTATGATGTGGGTGTGCTTTCTCATTAGCTACGGCTACCTTACCTCACATTTTAATACATTTAGGAGTCCTTTTCGATGTTCTGTCTGTAAAGAGAAATATAATTCACTACATTGTTATTACTAAAAGTGAGGGTCTGCAGACCAGCACCAGTTTCTGGGAGCTAGTTAGAAATGTGGAATTTCATTCACCACCTGTATGCCTGACTTATGAATCAGAATCTTCATTGTAACAATTTCTCCAGGTAATTTGTGTGCAAGTTAAAGTACACATACATAAATATAAGTATATGAATATAAATAAATACAAATCATCAGTCAATCCCAGGATAGCTTGAATCATGACTTTGGTGCTCTATATCTGGCCTGAGTAAATTTGGAATACCACTTAATTAAAGAAACAGGTCATGGGGGTTGATGTTTGGAAGAACTTTAGGCAAGGTATTGGGTAGGAACCGCAGCTTATTTCATTCGAACCTATGTGATAGGTGCCGGACACTATAGGCTGTGACATCAGTTTGCACATGGGACTCCTCTATACTGCAGGTGATGGCAGAGGCAACAGCCTGTGGACCCCCACAAGCTGGATTAGTTAACAGGAACCATCCTCTGCTCAGCTCTATGGAATCCTTTTTTTTTTTTTTTTTCCTGCATGTAGTTACCACAACGTGGCAGATGTGCTCTGAAATCTGCAGAGTATCAAATGTCACTGGGCTTCCATGGGAGACAATAGCAGAATCCAAATGAGCCTGATCAGAAGGGCTGAGGGATATTGGGAAACAGCAGGGAATAAAACACTAGATGCATATTTCTATTTCTCTGTAATCCTAAAAAAGCCCAGCTGTGTTGCATAGATCTCTTTTTGTTGTGAATATATGTCAGAGACTATGAGATTGATGACGTGGTACAGGGACATTAAAGAAAAGAAGGATTTTAAGTCACCAAAACAAACTGATCATGCGTATTGAGTGTTGACTGCATGGCAGGCATCTTATAAGGTTTGCTGGTTCAGTCCTCACAGATACCCCTGATGAAGGCATCATTATCCCCATTGCCAGATTGAGAGAGCTCAAGGGAAGAGTTATTTCCGTTAGTGGTTACAGGTTAGACAAACAGTGAGTGTACAATGAAGCCAGGAGTCAAGCCTGGGCACAGGGACCCCAGAGCCTGTTCCTGTACCCATGGCCACACATCGTCTCTTTTGAACCCCATGTGGGAGGTGCTCAATGAGCTTAGCTGCCACCCCAATTTGGAGATGAGAAAAGTGAGTCTCGCTGAAGTTACTCAAGTTATAGTTTCATGACTAGAATGTAAAGAGTTAGTAAGATTTGAATATGCATTTAGAGATGTCTAGCTAATTGCAAAACCACTGTAACTATTTGCATGCTTCTCTTTGTGCTTTGCTGGTTGAAGACCGGGGTGGATATAAAGCCCTTGAGAGAAGAAAAATATCCTTGAGGCTTATGCGTATGGTAGTGCTGTTTTATTTCCTTTATGGAGACATGAAACTGCCACAGTGTGGGTCTGGGCAGGGCTGGTGCCACCTACAGAGTGACATGTGGGTTAGTCTCCAAATAAAGAGTAGAGAAATAACTGTCTTTTTTGCTTTCTCATTTTTAAATATACATTTAAAATAATTATGATAAGGAAGCAAGAGAAGAACCATGTGGAAGGAGTAGCAGAAGAATATTTCTATTGAACAACTTCAGGCATCTTGCTCAGTGCTTTAGATACACTTACAGATGTCATTCTCTGCATTTTGCAGATGAGACCATTGAGGCCTTTGCATCGAATCAAACTTTCATTGGTTAGGTGACTACACTGCAATGATTCTAGCTTTTCTTCTGAGCTGGGCAGAATTCTGCGGACTCATGAGCTATAGCGTTACCTTGGAGTACTCACCGGGACCTTTGACCATGACTGGGCAATTTTGTAGGCTCCTCTTAAACTGAGAATCACCAGACAGCAGCAAGAAGAGTAGAATGGTTGAGTGGAATAAAAAATAAAATCCTGTACACGTAGGCAGGAACTAAAAGAAGACAAAAAGCTTGTACCCTCCAGCTGCTTGAACTAATTGTGTTAATGCTGAATAATTTATTAACAATTCCCTGTACATTTGGAAACTGAGCTGGACAATATTACAGAGGCTCCAGAGGTGGGATCAATGATTTGCTTAGCTCCCCGCAGTGACTCCCCTGATTCCTCTTGCAACTCCAAGGGTCTTTTTCCAGAGGGATATGGGCTTCTCTGTTTCATCTCTTCCTTCCTGACTCTTACAATAGTGACCTTCCTCTGGCCAGCTCCAGTCATGTCCTTTGCTACTGGTGCACTTTGGCCTCTGAGAATAATTCCCTCGTGCCTTTAGCAGATTCTCTGAGGAGAAGTGATTTGGTGAGAAGGCAAACATGGCTATTAAAAATGACCAAATCCTAGATCTCTTTGAAGTAAGTCAGACTCCCTAGCCACTCAAGGGCTTTATTTAGAATGTGGCAGGGTTATTTATAGTAGAGTTTTCTTTGCTTTTATTTTTTATGTGCTTCTGGGAATCTAAAAGTCTAAATGAATTTCTCATTGCAGTTTGTTTTTTGTCATACTCGTGTGTGTGTGTTCACGTGTGTGTGTGTGCACGCATGCCTTAGAGCAGTGATGCTTTGGCAGAGCTCAGCCTCCGATTATGTCCCTGCCTGCCTTTGCAGGAACATTTACAATCAGCCTTGTGAGGTGTTTTCAGAAATCATTAGACATTTGCAGTGGCTTGTCCTATTGATCACAGCCACTATTTCTCTCCTCTGCTTTGCCTGTCATTAAACTCATATGTAAAGTTCTTAGATTTTTAGAGCTGAAACCAAGTTCCACATCACAACTAGACTATGGGGAATGCATTTCAGTGTTTGTGGCTTTTTCTTCATCCAACAAGTTGGGTGAGAGATACAATTTGAAGCCAAAAGACCAGGCAGTAAACATGGAGACCAACCACCCCCCCCCCCCCCCCCCGCTACTGCCCCTCAGAAACACAGACAAACAGATAAGATGATCGGGTGGGGTCACAGAATACAAATGATCCAGCCAAGCAGAAAATGGAGTAGAAGACCAAAATTCTGAATTACAGAGAGAAAGTCACATTTTAAATGTTACAACCTAAGAAAAGAGGGTAGACACAGAAAAAAACAACTGAGAGACTTTCACAGGAGCCAAAAATTTAAAACTACACAGGATCAGGAAACAATGAGATAGAAGGAAGTGAAGAGTTAGAGAGCAAGAGAAGAAAGATAATGGAGAGGAAAAGAGAAGGAGAGAGAGAGGGAGGGAGGGAGAGAGAAAATGAGAGGGAGGGAGAGAGATGAAGAAAGAGAAAGAGAAAAGCCGGAGTGAGTTTTGAATCCACTCAGTGATTTTCACTAGGAAGAATCTAATTTCTTTCAGCCTCTACACAGATGGGCTTATGCACACTTCTTTGGCACTTCTGATCACACATAGGTTTGCTTTTTTTTTTTTTTTTTGAACAAGGAGTGTGTTTTGTTTCTGACACATGGCATTTGCTGAGTAACCGTGGCTGGCAGGACCCGGCATGAAGTCAGAACAATTTGAGAGAACCAGCAAGCATGATGATCTTTCTCCTAAACTTTCCCAGAAACAGAATTTTGGCTTTTAAATTTAAATACTTTGTAGCAACTGGTGCTAGAAACTGAATGGTGGCCATTGTACCTCAAATGAGATAGAATAAGTGAATAATGTCTTTAAATGAAATCATCACATAGTTCATTCTAAGGGTTCATTCTGATAGGCACTAGTTTACAAGAGAAGTAGAGAAGTTGGGGAGGATTATGGGTAAACCCTTGCACCATTTATATCTTCTAAAACTCTCTAAAATTATGGATTGGGCTTTTGAAACAGTGGAAGAGAAAAACACATTTTATTAGAATTTCTATTTCTAGTAGAGAAGCAATTTAACTTATGTATTTAATTTTAAATAATCCAAAATGTGCATAGAGGAGGCTAAGACTGTTTTCTGTGTCTGCTACTTGACAAAGACATTTCAATGAATATATTCTTTTGAAAATAATTTTTTAAATGTTTATTTTTGGGAGAGGGAGGGAGGGAGAGGGGGAGAGAGAGAGAAGGAGGGAAGGAGAGAGAGGGATTGTGAGCAGGGGAGAGGCAGAGAGAGAGAGAGAGAGAGACAGACAGACAGACAGACAGACAGACACAGAATCTGAAACAGGATCCAGGCTCTGAGTTGTCAGCACAGAGCCTGATGCAGGACTCAAACTCAAGAACCGTGAGATCATGACCTGAGCTGAAGTCCAATGTTGAACCAACTGAGCCTCCCAGGTGCCCCTTCAATAAATGTATTCTTAATGGCTTAAGAAAAAGTAGACAAAGTGAAATTTGAAGGGTGTGTATAAGTAGGACAAAGGGAAATAACACTTGGCACATACCTCATGCCTTCTAGGATATACAAAATCTTATTTAGCATTCATTGAACCTTGTGAGAAAGAACTCTTGACACCGATACCCCCCCAACCCCACCCCAACAACCCTTCACATGTAAAGAAACATAGGTTCTGAGAGATGTAGCCACTGTCCCAGAATGGCCAACAAAGTGTGGGAATGGGTACTGGAATGCAGAGCTAGCTGATTTCAAAACCCATGCTTCTTCCTGCCTACACTCCACCACCTCCACCCTCCCTTTATTTGGTTCTTCCTTATGTTTCTTTGCACATGGATATGCTCTTATGGAATATGGAAACGTTCTTATTTTTAAACAACACCATTTGCTCTTCCAAATATTTCTTTTGATCATTCCAACAACCCTGAGGCCCAAGTAGGATGTCTGTGACTGCATGAGACCCACAGGAGCCACCAGGGCTTCTGAGTCTCTGCTCAGTGTTTAACGTCACACTGCCTGATCAGGGTCCTCTGTGAATTCCTCGGAATTGCAGAAGGTGGGCATGTTTCTGTGATCACTCTTCTCCACTGGGAAGTGTGTTGAGATTCCTACTACAATTCCAGGTTGCACTACAGAGCAGGCTTCTTCGGACATGGACCCCTTATTCTTGCAACATTTTGCTGCCATGAAATGGGAGAAGTCTGGTTGAGGTTACTTGTTTTAAGTATACTAGCCAATCGTGTGTTTGATGTGGTCTCTGCCATCGAAGGACTACACTACTTCCCTTCTCACGCTGGCAAATGAAGAGTGAGAACTTGGATTAGTAATAGTCCTCATCCCAGGAGGTGTTAAGGAAGGAGGCTCTCAAAAACCTTCACTGCCTCGTAACCTCTTAGCTTCACATTGTTCAAGATTGTGTTCCCTAATGCAGCCTAGCACCCAACTTCTGAATGACGTATAGTCCAGGCCAGGAAACCGTATGTACAAAAATGTTGGATTCTTTTGTTAATGTTTGAGTAAGTCCCGGGCAGTTGAAGTTTTCTGTAGGAATATTCACCAGGCTTGGATTTGGGTGGGAAAAGGTGGAGCATTTTTATGTCACTTGGCATCGCAAGCCCTGGGTACAGTTTGATCCTATGACCTGGCAAAAAAGCTTTGCTCTATTTACAAAGGAAATCAGCATGTCTGGGAACTGCTCACTGAAATGTAATAAGGAAGGAAAAGTCTGTCTGAAGGCTCTGCTCTCCTGAGAGAACTTTTGAGGTAGCTGAAGAAAGGCTGCCTCATTGGAATTGGAGACATTGAACAATTCTTGCAAATGCAAAGTTCTTGCGTCTGTTCCTCTGAAAGCTCCACAAGGTTCTGGCCTTTTCTTTTAGATTTCATAAATGTGTCGGCTCGAGCAACACTTGTCTGTCTCATCAAATAAGAAGCTAAGTGTTGGCTCTTCCTCCCTAAAACTGAGCATTAATGCACCACGTGCAGATTTTCAATTTGAACCTCAGTCGTCTTAAAACACTAGTATTTTCTAGTTTACAATTTACTTTTTAAGGTGCATTGTTTTACCTAAGGCATCCTGTTTATGGAGTTATAGGCTTGGGTTTGCAGCTCCAAGAGGAATAAACACTCACTCGAACACAGAAACACACAGCACAAAATTAGGAAACAGTGTTGAGCACCAATTTCTGAAACCTTTAGCAGATGTTCAACACAACTTTTTTGTTATAGCCACAGTGGCTAGCCTGTTTTCCTCCCATATTTATTCCTGAGGCAATGAGCTTATATGGACCACCACACCCTGGACTACCTGTATTGACCTCTGCGGGTCAAAAGTTTAGGTTGTTTGTTTTTTTTTTTTGTTTTTTTTTTTTTCTAAATGAGAAGTATGCTAGCCCAGAGTATTGTGGTAAGGAACTCCTGTGCTGAAGTTAGACAAACTTGAGTTTCAAATTCTGTCATAACTGACATATTCTGTGGCTTGTAACCTCTTTTAATTTTGTTAAGCCTCAGGTTCCTCATCTAGAAAATTAGCTTGTAGGATTTTTTTTTCTCTAGGGATTCCTTAAGCTATGGATGTGATATCTTAGTATCTACTAAGTATAATAGTATATCTGCTAAAGATAATAGTAGTTTTTATCCTAACCATTTCACACCTTGGAATTTTTTTGTCATTAAAGCCCTAATTGCCATTACCTTGAATTTTTTTTTAAGTCCTGCCATTTTGTGCCCGTATGCTGCTTATCTGTAAAATGACATGGATGAATGCAGTCTTCTCTAGGACCCTCAGAAATCCAACTTGTCATTTCTCTAGAATTCTGTTACCTATACTGGTAAAACACTGAGCTTGAGGAAGGAATGAATCTCACACAGTAGAAGGAATAGTGGTTCTTTAATATGAGTGTTTTGTATTCTAAAGTCATAGGTGAAAGTATGTGCTTAACTGTTACTTGCTATTCAATACTTAAGAACAAGAAGAACATTCAGAATGACATAATGGATACCCACATTCCATAGTCATAGGCAATCGAGTGCAGTGCTTCAAAATGTCACAGTACCAACAAGATAATTACTCTGAAGATCAAGTGAAGGGACAGGTTGAAGATGTTCCCCAACTTTCAACACTCAGGAGCCCATGTAACTGGAGAGCGATGTGGGTGCGACACAATGATGTTGAGTTCTGCCGTGCTGTGGACTGCTGTGCGATAAGCATGGGTAGGAAGGACTATTTTCCTCTGAGCTATGTAGGCTTAAAAATGATCCTATGAGAAAAAATACAGTCAGCCCTTACAAAGTGTTCCTGACTTATAAGTATAGAATCATCACCATCATAATAATATCAATGGCAATGAAATACTCCATCTGTAACACCTGGAAAGCAGGTTGCATGAAAAGAACATTATTAAACATATGTAATAAAAGCTATTATGTTGAAATAAGTTAGTGTTATTCCATGGCTATATTATTTCATGCAAAATTTCAAAAAGAAAATCTTAAAACTCCTGAACAGGTAAAAAAAAAAATCTGTATTAATAATACTATCTGGAATTTATTGAAATAGAAGGTAACCTTCAATGGCACATTTTATATATATTAAAAGGAAGGAACCTTTAGATTCATAAGTAAGTATTATGTATCCTTCCATACATGCATACCACCAAAACCCCATACCTATTCGAATTATTAACTTTTCTTACTAATGGATAATTACCATGCTGAATATGTCCAATAAATAGGTTTTTAGACAAGTGATGGGTACATCTATTATCTAAGTTGTATTATCTTATAAATTCACCTAAGATTTGTACCAAGTGTCATTTTTAGGAAAATGAGGTGTTTTATAAGAAGAATGTCATTTTTAGGGTAACACTGTATCACATGTATTGCGATTTCCATTCTGTATTTCTCTCTTAAGGAAAATAGATCTGACTGCTGTTAATAACACTAATAGCTAACATTTTGAACGCTTTCATGCTAACAGTAGAATGAACACTCTTCAGTGCTCACAAAATCTGTATAAGGTGCACACTGCAATATATTTCAATTTGTAGGCATACACAGACTTAATGAACTTGTATAATTTGCCTACAGCCAGCCAGCTGAAAGTCGCTGAATCAGATTTCAAACATAAATATATTTGCCATCAAATTTTGCTCCTAAACATTTCTGATATATAATGTCTTAAAAAATGTTGAGGTTCTTAGATGAAGTACACACATCATGTCATGTCACCACACACACACACACACACACACACACACACACACGGAAGCTAGAAACTAATAGGACATTCCACAGGTTTATTTACGTGTTATTTTCAAAATCAATACAGTTGATTAATGTGTTATTCTGAAGTGCTAACACATTATTGGGTCAAAGTAGATTAAAATATTTATTCTGCAGTATTTATTGGGGACATACTATGTGCTAGGGCCTTTGCTGAAATGATTAAGACAAAAGCCAAGACTCTGGATGACTTAAACATTCACTTTGAAGAAATGAGGTAGAAATATTCTAAATAAATTTAGAAGAAATGAGGGCTATTCACTCTTTAAAACAACTTTCTATTTTACCTTTAATATCCATACATTTTCTTTGCAATACTGCTACCAGTTCACCTAAATTATCTGGATTTCACATCACCTCTGGAAAAGAATTAGCAATCAAACCAGCTTGAAATAGGAAGGATTTCTCTCTTCCTCTTAACAGAGCACATAGCTTGAAGCTAGTGCAACTTTCTAGTCAGTGAGAGAGAGGATCACTATGTAAATCATTATCACTGACAAGTTAAGCCTCCAGTCAAAAGCAGAATGTATAGTTTGTGTATTCACCTCAGGCTATTTGTCTCCACAGGGTAACTTTTTGAAAAGAAATACTTAGAGCAGGTTGATATCCACACATATCCACACAAACATACACACATACGGTATTACTCTCATGACGTCTTGGGTTAACTGAATTCCAAGATTTAAATTACTCTCAGGACTCTTGATATTCACCTCTCCATCCTAACCCAGAAATACCAAGCCAACAGGATGAATTGAAACTTCCATTCAGAATGAGTTGGAATTTATCTGACTCATTCTGCATGTAGGTGGTCAAATATGCTGTCCCAGCCTCATCTTCTCTGTTTCGTTCAACTTGATTTTCTAAATTTCAAAACCAGATCTGTTATTATCCTGCCTGTAAAATTTCTGCTTCTCTGTTACCTATGTGGATGAGTATAGAATCCTTCCCTACCTCAGTGAATAGCAGTTACTATTATGTGATCTTAGGGGAATCATTTAACCTTCTAGAGTTATTGAAAACATTAAATGAGTTGATAGGAAATTGATAACACTTAGAATAGTGCCTAGAGGTACTATGTAATGGTTAAGCATACTAATGATAATAAAACTAATTATAATTGTTCACCAACAAATAACTGTTACTGCAGCTACTACTAGAATTACTACTTCTGCTACTAAAAATACTTCAGAATTTGTATCTACAGGTATTACATGAGAAAAAAATATATTAACTTTGCTCAGCAACCATGTGTGGATCTGAGCTCAGAGAAACATTGTAGCCGACTAATTCAAGTAGGATTTTGCTTTTTAAAACTCTTTTTTATTTGCTTTTATTTTTTATCTCTTTTCTTTACCATGATATCTGTAGCAACCTACATCTGTTCTGTTGTTGGCACATTGAGAGTACACAGTAAAAGTTTATTAATAGAGCTATTGTGGATCGTTTTTGTTAGACCATAAAAAAACCAAAATTTTTGTTTTGTTAGAAATTTTGTTAGAAACCAAAAAAAAAAATTTGGTTTTTGTTAGACCAAAAAAAAAAAAATAACACTAGTAAATGCTAAATAAATGTGTGTTCTCTTTTCTTCTAGCACTTTCCCACAACATTTTGAAAATCAGTCTACTCTAAAAAGGTGAAACATGAACTGTCCTAAGCCGTGTGTTTCCAAGATAAGAAGGGGATTCATTATGACTTTATTTTTTGGAAAACATATTAAACTCCTGTCCTTAAAGTATGCTGATGATCCCAATATGGACATCAGAAACACATGCAGAGCTAAGTATATGTACCTTAGCTTTTTCCAGGGTCCTGTGATAAAACAAAATTCAGCTGAGTAAATTTTAAAGATGTTATTGGTTTCATGAATGGGTCAGCGTCCCATTTAGCAGATAGAAAGTAGCTCCAAGGAACCATACAGAATGGGCAGGAGGGAGTGGGACAAAGAAGTCATATCAGTAAAAAGTAGATTGGTTATGGCAAGGCCAGTTTCCTTTAGGGGATGGCAGGGGACCTAGAGGGCAAATTACCTCACTAGTGCTGACCAGGGGATTCCTGATTGACTGGTTTAAGAGCCCATTTTTTGGAGAAGCTGAAACTGTAAGTCTCTGTTTGGTGACATGAGGCTTAGCCTAAGTGACTCCATTTCGAATCTGTTATTATTTTAATATATTCTCAATGATGAGAAACCCATATACCCCCAGAGGTTAAGTAAATCCTCCATTGAAGTGATGACAGATCTGGATCTGCTGATATCTGATAGGCATGTAGCTAGCTGTAGAGCTTTGGTTCAATCATCATACTGTTTATGCAAGAAATAGCCAATAGCTTCCATGATTTTCATGATCCTCTTACTCTGAGAGTTTTTACTTCCAGATTTCAACCCTCCAGTCTTTTATACTTTTTTAAAAAATTTTCTTAATCTTTATTTTTGAGAGAGAGAGAGCAAGCGAGCAAATGGGGGGGGGGGGTGACAGAGAGAGAGGGAGGGAGACACAGAATCCAAAGCAGGCTCCAGGTTCTGAGCTATCAGCACAGAGCCTGACGCAGGGCTCGAAATCATGAACCATGAGTTCATGACCTGAGCTGAAGTCAGACACTTAACTGACTGAGTCACCCAGGTGCCCCTCAACCCTCCATTCTAATAATTCTCCGTTATTAGATGCAATAACCTAGCAAGACTATGGTGGAGTTGTGTCAAACACCCGGATACACGTGACTGGGAAAAAGCTTGTCCAACTTTTCTGAGCTCATTTGGGTTTTGTTTGTTTCTCTGTGTTTTTCCATCTATAAAATATTTGCTCAACTTACATTTTGGGTTAAATGAAAGTGCATATGAGAAATACTGGTCCCACACTTTTTATACAGTAGGAACTCAGTAAATGGTAGCTATTCCTTTTATTTTTCTTACTCTTCTTCTTATTAATAATCAGGCCATGTAGAGGCATCACTAATCATTACGAGTTTCATCCTTCTAAGGCTGTGTATTGGTTCTGTTTGCTAATGAGACTCTCAGACTTAACTGAAGTTATCTGCTTTGTCATGCCCCAGTGTCTTAGTTTTACCTTCCATGTAATATCCTACTGATTTCTTAGAACTGAATCTTTGCACCCCCATTGTATTGATTTCATTAAGTCTTTCAGCACAATGAGTCATTAGGTTGAAAGATGTGGTCTTAGAGAAAAGTCTTTGGAACCAGGAACTGAAAGTTTCAGTCCTAAGACAAGTAGGTGACTGCAGAAAGCAGAGACTTGAATTTCTTTTCCAGATGACAGGTAGCTTCTTTGTGGGTGTCAGTGCTGCTATCCATCCCACGTGTCCTTTGATTCATGAACTAAGGTTGAGTAACTCAGTCTTCTCAGTAATGCTGAACAGATGATGGGCTTGATTCATTTATTTACAAGATGAGAACTTAGGCATGGCTCAGAGGAAGCAAGAAAGGGCAACACTGAAGTTTGTATCAACTTCCTGTGTTTAGGAATAAGACGGGCTGGTTGAAGACAGCATGATAGACTGGGATGTTTTAGATTTAGACAGTTATGGGTTAAAATTTTGATTCTGCCACTCTATTACTCAGGGATTTCCAGAGAAACAGAACCAATAGGTTGCATAGACATAGAAAGGGATTTACTCTAAGGTGTTGGCTAATGTGATTATAGAAGCTGAGAAGTCCCACCATCTGCTGTCTCCAAGTTGGATGCAGGGGAGCCACTGGTGCATTTCTATTCCAAGCCCGAAAGCCTGAGAACCAGGAGAGTCAGTCACGTAAATTCAAGTTCAAGTCTGAAGGCCAGGAATGCTGATATCTAAGGGCAGGAGGAGATGAGCGCCCCAACAAATCTGCACAGAACAAATCTGCCTCTTGTCTACCTTGTTCTCTTCCAGCCTTCATTGGATTGGGTGGTACCCGGCTATTTCTTTACTCAGTCTCTCCCGGAAACATCCTCACAGACACACCCAGAAATAACATGTTTTTTTTTGTTTTTTTTTTTTCTTTAAGCTGTATACGCCCAATGTGGGGCTTGAACTCAAGATCCCAAGATCAGGAGTCATAGGTTCTACTGACTGCTCTAGCCATACACCCCCAGAAATAACATTTTATCGGGTCTCTGGGCATCCCTTAGCCCAGTCAAGTTCTCAAATAAAATTAACCATCACAGCCCCTGAGTAGTCCTACATTCTTAGGCAAATAATCTGGTCTCCTTAAGCTTCAATGTAATTACCTGTAAAATGAGAAAAATTGCACCTTGTAGAAATTTGATGAACAACTGTGGTTATTATTTGCCATAGAGGGCCACATTGTGATAGAATTTCAACTTTTAGGAAAGTTGGAAGAATAATATGAAGATCTCCCCATATTTATCAGTTGTTTACATTTTGATCCATTTGTTTTATCATTTGCTATCTATCTACCTGTGAATATTATATTTTTCTTCAAAGTCATTTGGGAACAAGTTAGGGACATTTTAGGGATATTTTCTAATCACAAGGTAATTATCATTATCAGGAAATTTAACATTGGTACACTACTATTATCCTATCCATAACTGTCTAAAATTCTGTTGTCCCAACAATGTTCTTTATACATATTATATTTCTTGGTCCGGGTCAAGATGACAGACTGCTGGTAGTTGTAATGTCTTTTTTGATTCCTTTCATTTAGAACCAGTTTTCAGTTTATCTTTAAATTTATATTGTTGAAGAATTATAGGCCATGTATTTTGTACAATGTTTTTTTTAAATTTTTGAATCTGATATCCCCTTGTGAATACATACATGTTATGGTTTTTGGATGAAAAACCAGAAGAAGTGATGATGTATTCTTAATATTACACATGTTGTCCCAATGTTGATGATGCCACTTTGATCATCTGGTGGTCTTTGAAGTCTCTCTACTAGAAAGCTGCTGTTGTCCTCTTAGTAAATAGTAATTGGTGTAGAGCTACTGCATGAAATTTTGTTTCTCATCAGACTTTTGTCTAATAGTTTTAGCATCATTGGTAATTTTGTATCTCCATTATTATATCCATGTTTGTCAATTGACATTCTACTCTAAAGAAGTCTATGAGCATTCAACCACTGTTCTCTATTAGAAGAAAAGCACAGTAGGAACATGAGACAGTCTAGGGGTATAATAGTGTAAAGACCTTAAGTGCCTATATAAATAACTGGTATATGCCTTCCTGATCAATTATTTTGGTGCCATGTGCAACATAATACAGATAGGGCCTTAAAGAAATATGCATTATATTCTCATTCCAATAGAATGTCTTAATTTTACTTCATATAGCATACCATAAGGTGGGATGGTGGAATAATGGGGGAATCCTTGGTAATCCGCACCCTAAACTCGAGGAGACTCTAGATTGGAGAGGGTTGGATGTTATATTAGAATTATGAATGTTTTGGAAAATCTAGACCTTGAGAACAAAGAGACTAGAATATTAGAGAAAGATTACTCTTAAAAATATAAAACACCTCTACTTATGAAATGCTTGTTTGAAGACTATTAACTTCACATATGAAAGAAAGCAAAGTGGAGATTACCTAACGTTTCAGGATTGTTTAAATTGTAGAACCCATCAGGGATCTAATAAACTGCCTTTATTGCCATTATATAAATCAATTTGTCTTTTGAAAATTACTTCATAAATTACTACCATATTATGGGTTTAGGTGAAATTGTTCTGTACATTTTGGAAAAGATCTTATCTGGGTCTGTGTTTGTGGGAAACTTTCAGATTTTAGAATGAAAACTGTTATAGCTTTGGGAAATGTTATTATATGACTTCATACCTTCCCAATGAAAAAATATTATAGATGAGCATCCTTAAATGTTCTGTGTTATGTTTCCTAAGAATGTACTAATGCTCTCTTAAGAAGGGAGATGTGAGAGCACACCTTCCCTTCATCTGGGTACAGGTGGGCATGAATCTTTAAGTGTGGTCATTCTGGAAGAAAGCAAAATTTTCCTCCCTACCCCCGACCCCAGGCAGTGTTTCCCTGTGGTGTCAATGAAAGAAGTGTGTTGTTCAATTAGAAAGCCTGATTCTTCCATTCTGGGTTCAACCTCAACCCTGATGCTGTTATTTTTAACCCTGCTTCTGGGGATTGGGCTTGGATGATCTGTCAGCTCCCTTCTAGCTCAGATATCCCAAACTAAGAAATAGAGAACACACTAGTAAACATTTCCACAGGCCTTGAGTTTTGATGAATTTATCTGCAAGGATGGATTAGGTTTATTTTTCTTTGTCTTGAGGCAAAGGAGACATATGTCTTTAAAGCTGCTTGGCTGGACTGTCTTTTCAGCATGATTTAAGAACACAGGAAACTTTCACATAGGATTAGGATCAGTATGAGCCATTGGAAGAGTTCATAAATTCTTTTTGGAGGGTGAGTAGCTAAGAAGACCAAGGGCGGATGGATTATGTCTGCTGAATTGGGCAGGTAGGATGAGAGCTTGTGAGATTGAAAGCATGTTTTCTTCTACCTTTCTAATATATCTGTTAATTTTGATTGCATAATAATGAGAAAACATATTGTTAAATGTAATTGTAGGCACTCAGTCTGCACCGTAGCAGCTGTTCTGTTCCAATTTATCCAAATGAAGAATGAGACCTGTAAAAAAGTAAAAGAGAACTCCAACATGCCTGCCCCCAGCACAAGCCCATCTTTGTCCTTAGAATCTGAGAATTAGATGACCTTTTGTGGGAAAACAAGAATTACTTTCAGTAACCTCTAAACAATTGGTTTTAGTTTTCCTCTTAATTTTTTTTTCCTTTTTTCTTTATTGTAGCTTTAGGTAAGTTCAAACCTGAAACATTATCTCATTCATAATCATCTATCACAAGAAGTGTTTTCTCTGTCTTACACAGCAGAATGTTTCCTTTGTATGTATACTAGACCTATTCCCTCTTTAATAAAACTTTACCTTGTAAGTGTCTTGTCTGGGAACAAGAGAGTTACCATGATTTCACATAGTAATCACTTTTATTTGAAACTTGGTTCATTTTTCTTAATCTCCTTGGGGCTTAGAGTTTATCTTCAGACAGCTCTGTTTGGTGGAAGTAGGTATTGGGGACACAATTAGGACTTCAGTGAGATTACCAAAGGAAACAGGGCAGAGGTGAGGGGTGCCTGGTGGCTCAGTCAGTTAAGCATCCAACTTTGATTTTAGCTCAGGTCATGATATCATGGTTTGGGTTCATGAGTTCGAGCCCTGCATCAAGCTCTGCACCATCAGTTCAGGATTCTCTCTCTCTCTCTCTCTCTCCCTCCCTCCCTCCCTCCCTCCCTCCCTCCCTCTCTCCCCCTCTCTCTCTCCCTCTCTCTCTCCCTCTCTCCCCCTCTCTCTCTCCCTCCCCCCCTCCCCCCTCTTAAAATAAACTTTAAAAAGGGTGAGAGGTGATATTTTCCTAATTTTCTAATGGGTGGTTCCAATGTGAGGAACAGAATGGTTGTAGGAGGGTAGATGATGTGAAAAAATTGAGACCTGAGGAAAATACTCTAACATAGTGTGGTTCTGAAAGTAGAGTGATCATCAGAATCACATAGAGGGCTTGCTAAACCTGGATGGTAGGTCCCACCTTCAGAGCATCTAAAGGGGGGGCATGAGAAACTGCATTTTGGACAAGTTCCTGCATGATCCTGATGGTGCTAGTCTGGGGACCACACTTTCAGGATTGGGGCTCTAATACATCTGTAAAATACAGTCATTTCAGTAGCTTTTGTCTGTAATAGAGCAATAGATTGGTGTCAAAGCTTTGTGCATTTTATTGGTTATTTGACAGATTTCCCTTGTCCCATAATAGGTAGATTGTGGGTTATGCCCTGTTGACACAGAGGTTACTAAAGCACAATCTTTGTGTTCTGGAAATTGATAGTCAACTAGGGGAGGCAGTGAAGGAAATCCACAATCTCAATACAGCGTAATAAACAGTCTAATGGAAGTTAGTACTGGTTGATATGGAAACATAGGTGTGCCTGAATCACTTTGCATCCAGGGCCTGCAATCAGTGTAAGATCTTTGGGGGCAGACATCTACAATGAGTTTTGAACACCATATAGGATCTGTTAGATTGAGGGACAATATTACATGCATAATGAAAAGGGCTAAAGGCACACATGAGTGAAATGGTAATGCAATTTAAAAATAGTAACAGTTGGGTAAAAGTAGAACATGTAACAATGAGGTACTTTTTTCCTCCTTGGCTTATTAGTAGTAGTATTCACTTCCCAGGCATGAGTTTTGCCTGCTATTATTAGGGCTTTGCACTTTATTATGTATGTGATGGGCTTGGAGAGTGAACTCTGTCATTGATGATATTAAGCAAAGAGGTAACAAGATTTAATTTCTATTACGAATGCCTGAATAAATTGTGATAATCTCCCCTTTGGAATATGATGCAACTGTGCAAAAGGGGGTGGCAGTACTCTTATATGTTAAGGACTAGTCTCTGAAACAGGGTACAGGATAATGTTCATAAAATGCTTTTATTCATGTACAAAGCAGATGGAGGAGAGTAGCTGCACTCACATATTCTTGTGTGTGCTTTGAATATTTCCTTGTGTATGGACACATGTATATGCACAAATGTGCAAAGTATAACTTGATAGCCGTGGTTGCCTCTGGAGGGAGAAACCGGAGGACAGCGATCTGCATTGGGAAGGAGAGTTGATGCTCCGTGCACTATCTTGTGCTACTTACGTGATGTAATTTTAACATGCACATTTTGTTTTTGATATTATCACATATATTTACTACTACAACTACTAACAAATCATTTTAGAGTAAAAAGGTTGCTATTATAAATGTTTTTATAAAGGAGGCCAGAAGGAAAGGCTGAAGAAGGAGGAACAGTTACCTTCTCTTTCAGTTCATGCCTTGAGTGTGTTTAAAGTTAGAAATATGGTGCTGGGGCACTTGGGTGGTTCATTCCTTTGAGCTCCTTGATTTTGGCTCAGGTCATGATCCCAGGGCAGTGGGATCGAGCTCTGTGTTGGGCTCCTCACTGAGCATGGAGTCTGATTGTGATTCTGTCTCTCTCCCTCCCTCCCTCTCTCCCTCCCTCCTCTACCCAACCCCCCATCTCTCTCTGTTTGTCTTCCCCCCCCCCTCTCCCTTTCCCACTCCCTCACTTGTACTTTCTTTCACAAAATAAATAAACAAAAAAAAAAGAAATTGGTGACAGGGTGTATTGAAAGGAAGAAATTGATCTGAGAGAGTTATAAAACCCAGGTGTTTTCTGGAGTCACTGTATACACATAAAAGTTTGTTTTTGAACCATGTGTATGCACATTAAAAATATCAGTTTTCCCCATCAGAAGGTATGCAAACTGAAGGCAAGGGATTTATTTTTCTTGTTTACTGCTGTATCCCCAGTACCTTCTGGGTAGGTGCTCAGTAAATATTGTTAGATGAATGAATCCCAGAGCTTTAATTCCTTGCCTCTGTTGAATTTTTATTCTCTCAGCCACATATTAAATATATCCCCCCCACTTTGGTGTAGAATCCAAAACTTAATATATTTCTTTTTATTGCAGAACTCTAAATAGGGTATATTGCCTTATATAGTAGTCTCCCCTTATCCATGGGGAATATGTTCCCAGGCTCCCAGCCAATGCCTGGTACTGCAGATAGTACTAAACCCTATATAAATTATGTTTTTTCTTATATATGTGTTCCAATTATAAAGTTAATGTATAAATCAGGTACAGTAAGAGATCAACAACCATAACTAATAATAAAATAGAGCAATTATAACAGTTTACTGTAATAAAAGTTTTGTGAATGTGGGCTTTCTCTCTCCTTATTATACCATATGCACCCTTCTTCTTGTGATGATGTAAGATGATGTAAGATACTTGATGAGATCAAGTTTGGTGAATGACGTAGGCGCTGTGACACAGCATTAGATTACTACTGACCTGACGATATATATTGTCAAGAAGGAGGATTATATACTTTGGACCTTGGTTGACTCTGGCTAACTGAAACCATGGATAAGGGGGGGGGGTACTACTGTATTTTGTTTCCTGCAAAGATGACCCCCTACAGAAAAAGGCTTTACATGTATTTTGCTGGAAGCAGGGGGTTGCAGACATGCATTCAATATATTGACTGGCCAAAAAGTTAGAAAAGCAAAGCATCAGGCAGTCCATTGTTTCTTAAGGGAGGCTTGTGTCTCCAAAGTAGTGAATAAATTTTGTGTTTGCTAGTTTTAGGAATCAGATTACAGGAGAGAGAGAGAGAGAGGGAGAGGGAGGGAGGGAAGGAGGGGGATGGATTCTTGGATAACTCCGAATTTTCTGATTTAGCTAAAATGATTGAAAGGCTTGAGCAGCACCTTTGTCCCTTACTTGTGTTGCTTTGGGCAAAACTCTCATTCTCTTGGAAACTCTCTTGTCCTTCCCTATAAAATACCCTTCATCTGGCTCCAAATGTGGTTTTAAGTACCCAGCAAGGTGAAGAATGTGAAAGCATTGGGTACACTTCCCCACTGCTGCAGTAATTTAAGTCATGTCATTGTCTGCCTAAATGGAGTCTTGACACATTTGCATTAGCTGTTAAGAGCAACTAAAGGTTATGATCACTTACACTCCTGCTACATTGGGTTTCTGCGGGGAAATGAGAGCAGGAGTTTACAAAAAGGAATATCTGTAGTACAGACGGAGCGCACAAAAGTGCCTTACACTCCGCCTGGCAGATGGTAGTGTCTTAATAGATGTGTTTCCTTCCCTTCCGCCCCTGCTTACCTAAAATGTCTTAGAGATGCTAACTCTGGCAGTTTGCAGAAAATTGGATTCCTGAACTTGCCAAGTTGGTTTAGGGTATGAATCTATGATTTTTTATCTGAGTATTGTTAGTGAAGACATATTGCTAGTGAAGTCACAGAGGCAAGGAGTCAAGTCCTGACTCTTTTTAAGATTATTTGGCTAGGGGCGCCCGGGTGGCTCTGCCAGTTAAGTGTCCGACTTCATCTCAGGGCATGATCTCACGGTCTGTGAGTTCGAGCCTGCTTCAAATTCTGTGTCTCCCTCTCTCTCTGCTCCTCCACCGCTCACACTCTGTCTCTCAAAAGTAAATAAAGATTTTAAAAAATCTTTAAAAAATATTATTTGGCTAATGTGCACCTTTATACTCGACTCTCAGCTTTTCCTTTCTGTAAAATGAGAGTACCTTCCACTTTATCAGCGTGTTAAGATTTTAGCTAAAATATGCAAATTACTTGTTAAAGGATGTAGCAAATAATGGCAAACAATGCATGGAATTAACTAATATAACCTGGTTTAGAGGCCCCTTCTCTGATCTGTTATAATATCAGCTAATGATAACACCCATGTAGTAAGAACTTAATGATTACTGTTTCATCATGCCAACCATTAAATTTTTGTTTCTGTGTTTTAGGATGGAAAAAATGATAGTACCTGTCAGTTAATGTTGCAATTTAAAGAGATTATATACACTTCTCATAGTAGAAAATCCAGTAATTTGAAGTATAGCAATTGGACCTATTCTTGTCCATCTCTAGAGTCTTAGCTGGCTTCTAACTAACATGTGATATTTACTTTTCTAAGAGCATTAGAAGAACAAAGAAGGCTCATCCTGGGGTTTTCTCAAAGACAAAATTCATTGCCTTGGACAAATCATGTACTATCATAAGATTCTAAGTTTGACACAGACAGCAAAAAAAGCATATCCTTAGCACAATCTCAACAGATTATGGGAAGGACTTAATTAATGTTTATAGAGTGTTCCCTTGTTTGAACAGGAATACAAAAGAAGGAATAGAAACAAGCATATGCTTTTCATTCCCTGAGCTCTAATGCAATTCAGTACAATTAATTTATTTCACCATCTCCCTGATCAATCATAGGAGCTAAGGATGGCAGTCTGAGCACACTCCTGATTTGTAGCTGCAGGGAGTGGGGCTTTTGGCTGCACGACAAATCACTGAGAAAGATTTTCCTGGAGATTTGAGAGGGGACCCTTGGCACTGGTTTTATCTCGGCATGTGTGTATTGTTCTCCCAGGACGTAGACGCTCTGCCTTCTTTAGGACATGGAGTTGAAGTTGCTGTGAATCTCAGTATTTCCCCACATCTTAGGAGTTCACCATTCCATCAAAGCTGGACATCAACACGTTGACAAACTCTAACATCAGCACGTTGCCACTCACCAACCTCCCTGTGTGAGGAAACTCATTTCGGTCAATCATGGTACTGATTTATCTGCAATATTTTGAATCACTCTCTTTGTCTAAAAATAACAATGTATCAACTGCATGGGGCCTCCCTTGCCAGAAGTGTATGGATGTGTGAAATTATAATTTTGGCCTCCCTTTTCTTTTTCTTCTATTTCATCTCTCCCTGTCTGACTTTAGGTGTTAGAACTAGTCCCTAAGCCAATTCATTTCCGAGGGTTTGCAGAAATCTCCGGTTACTTTTGGATCTCACATAATTGAAGGACCTTTCCCTGTCTGTGAGCTGAAATACAGACCAAAGGAAAAAATGCTAGAGTGTTTTTAGAAAATCTATTCAAGTCTTATCTGTACCCTGACCCTTTTATTCTTTTTTCTTACCAAAAAAGCCAATTCTTTTTGGAATGAAATTATATTGATGCCATGATCTTATGTGTGAATATTTCTGGTCTCAGCAGCTTTCTTTACGTCTCCTCAGCCTAAAGTTGGGATTTCCTGGGTCACATTTCACATATTTGAAGAGATTTGAAATTGCGGAGTTAAAAATTGCTGACAAATGATCAGCTGCCAGCCTTTATTATTTAAGTTAATAACAAAACATCACTTAAAAACTTCTCATTCAAACTAAAAACTTCCCATCAAATTGTGTTACAACAAACTCTAAATTTTTTAAAGATTGTTTTAATTATTTGACAGCATCAGAGAGTGAGCAGGGAAGGGGCAGAGAGAGAGGGAGGGAGGGAGAAAGAATCCCAAGCAGACTCTGCACTGTTAGTGCAGAGGCCGATGTGGGGCTCGAACTCATGAACCATGAGATCATGACCTGAGCTGAAGTCAGACACTTGACTGACTGAGCCATCCAGGTGCCCCCACAAACTCTGTAAATTTTTTTTTTCCATATGTAGTTCATTATATTTTGTGTTTAACAGAAGAATCCTCCGTCATCTGAAGATGATGGGTTTTTCTTTTTATTTTCTTCCATTATCATCATCATCATCATCATCCTTTGGGTATTTGTAGTTCATGAAGATGGGCCAGGGGTGGATGCTGGATTGTTACTGCTACATGCTTTTAGGATGGTTTTATACTGCTATTTCAAAAATATTTACAGCTAAAATGTAGAACTTGGTTTAAAGAGCACCTGTGTAATCAAGGATAGAAAGTCATCTTTTGTATGTGCCACTAGGTGAATAGCTGCCTTGCATGCCACTTCTGTCCCTGACGATGGCCCTGTTCTTGTGGAGTTTTCTCTCATTAGAAGATAATTCTTTTTAGAACCAGTGATTAAAATTTTAGGACAGATATTTCTGTACTGAGCACTGCTTGGGCACCAAGTTAGATATTTGTTTGTTTTAGTATAACTTTTTATGTTCATGTTCCTTTCTGCCTTTAGAAGTAATTTCCTATAGGAAGTTTGGTGTAGATCTTACCCAGAGGAGGAAGAAGCAGATACCAGCAGTGTCCTGAGTCTTCTGAGCATTGTGATGATGGAATATTTTTGTTAATTGAGCAGTATTATTTTCTAAGAATAAATACAGGGTAAATTGATCACAGCTTGGGTCCTTAATGTTATGAAGTTAGAGAGACTTGGGCCATTTAGTAGCAATGTAAACTTAGGAAATTTACTAACTTAGATTTTCCGTATTTGGAAAGTTATGAAAATTATATTACATACCTCATAGTGTTATTGAGAAAATTAAATGAGGCAATTCATACAAAGTGCCTGAAATGAAGTTAACACTTAGTAAATGCTAACTATTAGTGCTATGATTAATACCCAAACAAAAACTAAAAAAGGGGAACGATTTTTAGAGACTGAGTATTTTTGCCAGTCTAAAACACCAGACTGATTAGAATGTGAGTAATGGGGAGATTCATGTTTTTGACATCATATTGTAATAAGAAACAGAAAACTGTAAAATCAGCCAGATATATCTGAGTCTGAACTCTACTTCTTACTAGCTAAGCTTTAAGTTTCCTACCCTGCCCAATGGATATAATAATCCTGTCTCTAAGGGTTATCGTAAGGCATAAGTGACATGATGTCTCCAAATTGTATGACCCATAGTGAAAACCCAGTATATTTTCAACCCCGTATGCATTCTCCTTTGAACTCTTCATTATTAATTAGCACCACAGAATAGATTAATACAGTGGAAACACAGTTTTTAAACCCCCCTCTCTTATGTAACATGGCTTTCATTCCCTGGGAGTTGGGAACAGGTTGTATTTGTTTAAAAGCCCAATCTTAGGTCATAATTTCTCAGTACTTTTCCATTGTTGTGAATGATGTGCAGTCCAGCCTGCCTGAGATTTGTATCTGAATGAAGAGTCTGTCACAAAATAGAAATTACAGAAACTACATTAAAGTGCTTAGACAAATTCCATATCCTGATGTCTCTTTTTCATCCTTTGAATTGTAAATGGCTTTTCCAGACAAAAATCATTCAAGGTGTGCTTGAAACTTCTCTTTCAGCCACTAGCCCATAGAATCCATGGCTGGGTTAGAGCACCTCCTCCATTACCTATCTCATTTTTTAATCTGTCTTCACATAGTCCTGGACTCCCTGCCTCCAGCATACATAGAAACTTTACCCCTCCTTTACATAATCACCTCAAAGCCCATTACTATGGTGACTCAGTTTGGACACGTTTCCAGTTTTTAGTGATTCAGTTCTCATAATTTCAGCTTTGGGTCATACAACATTTTGAATTAAGCCTCTGTTAAAGAACACAATTTAACTGAGTAAGTTGTTATGACCTTATGGGCTTTGTTCAGCGATTTATGAATCAAGCAGCATCCAATCTAGCAGACAGAAAGGAGTTCAAAGGACTTGTATGGTTCAAGGTTTTAAAGCCCAAAGTGAGCTGAAATAAGACAGTTATACTGAGCATTTGTTGATGGGTTAGAACTGAATTACTTCCCTTGTATGGAAAGGGAAGGGGAAGTCTTAGAGCCAGGTTAGGTAGTTTGTGATAAGCAGGCAAGTGCTCATTGGTTGACCTAGATTTCCTTTTCTGGGAGAGCAGAACATTAAAATGTAGTAAAGCTTTTGCCTGGTGAAGTGGGACTTAGCATGGGGGGCTCCATCTTGGGCCCAATCTGATTATTTTAACACCTGAAATAGCACATGTTCTTTCTTTTGTTTTCTACTCTATGCATGTAATAGCCCTTCTTGCCTTTCATAGCGATTGCAAGGTGAATAGAGAACCCAGGAAAATAATGAGTTTCTTATCACTAGGCATGTACAAGCAGAGATCACTTATCCTGCAAGTTGCCCAGGGATTTGAATATCAAAAGGTTTGTAAAAAGGGTTGAGAAAGTTGCTTACAGAATCTTTGAGGTGCAACTTATCCTTGAGGCTATTATGATTTTTCCTACTCAGTACACCTTAATTTTTCAACTGTTCATCTATTGGAATGAGGATACCTATATTTAGCAACAAAGACATTACATGTAGAGATTTTAAAGAAATCCAAATGTAGAGAATAAGAAAAAAGAATGAATCAGAAGACTTTATTAGTTTGTTGTTGCAATGTTTTGTTCAAAAGTCAATAAATCACCTGTCTTTTACCATTCCATCTTAAGGGTCTGAAACAACATTATCTGATAAAGTTTTCTGTGATGACAGGAAAGTACTATATTTCTGTTTTCCGAGATGATGGCATTAGCCACTAAATGTAGGTAGAATAACTGAGTAACTGAATATTTGTATTTAATTTTAATTAACATAAAATTGTGCACATGTATCTTGTGGCTACAGTGTGGGTTGATTGCAGGTACAGAATGTAAAATGGCTTTCTTGGAAGCTTGCCATTTACAGGGGATAGAGCAGAGATCATTACAACTTTCCACATTCACAAAATAATTCTTCTTGGAGAAGAAAACAAGGTATGGGTGGTTACACTAACATAGACAAAGACTCAGTATAAAAGAAACATAAATTGTGGCTTTGGCTCCGTGATAGCCAAGTAGATAGTAGGACTGAATTAAAGGGGCCAGAAGGAGACTGTGCATACACCAAAACTTGCTGCAAAACAGAAATGGCATTATAAGTCAGTGATCAAAGACTGGTCCATAGTTGGTAAACAGCTCAGAGACAATTCATTGTCCATATGGAAAAAAAAATGGTTTTCTATTTTAAACCATCCTCCCCAAATTAATTCCAGTTGGATAAAGGCCTTAAGGATGAAAGGTATAAGTTTTGGAAGGCATATGAGAAAATTATTTTATGTCCTTTTGATAGGGAAGAATTTATAAAGCAACAAACAAATAATGCAGACATTGAAGGGAAAAATGAAAAGTTTCACTGCATCAAAATTAAGAACTTTGGCTTAGGTGTCAGGTTAGAAAAAAAGTGAAAAGGGAAGAGAAAAGCCGTCTGTTACATGTAACTGACAAGGATTTTCATCAGAATATGTGACAAGTAAGATTAATAAATAAGAGACAAAAATGAGACAAAGATGCAGACAAATAAAAATGAGACAAAGATACAAGTTACCCTTAAGCATCTTAAAAAGTGTTCAGCCTACTAATAATCATGCTAATTAAAAATTATAGTTAAGTAGCATTATGTACCCAACAAATTGCAGAAATGAGATGTAGATGGAGATGTAGAGCAGAATGAGTTCTTATAACTGGTAGGTAGTGTGTGAGCTCATAAAATTGTTACATACAACAATGTGGTATTGTCTTATATATATTTTAAAGTAGGAAAATTGAAGCTATGGATGTATTGTATTACCTAGCAATTCTCTGGGTAAATGCCCTAGAAACCTTCTCTTAGGCATACACACTAGAGTCCAAGGAAAAACTATAAATCAGCAATGTTTATAATGCTAAAAAATATGGGAATAACTTACATTTTCATCTGTTGTAGAATAGCTAGATTTTTATTGTCTTTCCATAATTTGCTGAAAATGAACTACAAGTGAAAGCATCAGCATGAGTCAATTTCAAAAACAGGTGAACAAAAAGCAAGTCACAGAAGCATTTATGAGGTTGAACTTAAAAGAAAGGCATGTTAAATACAGCATTCAGGGTATTGACGGCCTTTACTGATGAGAGAAGGGGATGCTGCATTATAGGGTCATATTTAAGGTCAAATATATTAGGATTGTTCTATTTTTTTGTTAGATTTATTGGTAAGTGTTCCTTTTAGTAGTATTCTTCAACCTGATTTTTATATGATATATATAAAATATATAAATATATAAATTTATATTTATTATACTTATTTAAATATATTTATTATATTTATATTAATATATTAAATAATATATTATATTATTTAATATATTAATATTACATTTTATTAATATATCAATATATATGAACTAATATATAAATTAATATATTAAATAATATATAAATTAATGTATTAAATAATATATAAATTAATATATTATAATATATTAAATATGTTTATATTTATATTTATAAAAATATATAAATATAAAAATATATATACATTTATATCATATATATATATATAATTTGCATGTAGAGAATCTATTTCATAATATAAGTATTTAAAAAACCAGGAAATACTTTTATGACAGCATACAAATTGTTTCATACACATGTACTTTACCAGCTACAGAAGAGTTCAGGGCTCACTCATAAGCTAAGAGTGTTTGATGGTTTCATTTTTATGTTTTGTTTTTATTTTTGTTTTTTTCCAGGCTCAGACTCAGAGTTACTGGCACTCACATGTCTGTCTTAGTAAATTCATTAATTCTTATATGTTATAAAACTTCAGGATCACTTATGGTTAACTAAAATTACTAGTATTATATCTAGAAATAAGAATGGCATGTGTTTATTGACTAGTTACTATGGATGTGGCACTTTTTAAAGAGCTTAGTACACATTAACTTACTGAGTTTTTACAACAACTGAAAAGAGAGAACATTATTATCATCCCAACTCCTTTCTACTGGTTAGGGAGCTAAAACTCAGAATTTATTTTTTTAGTGTTTATTTATTTTGAGAGAGAGAGGGAGAGAGGGAGGGAGGGAGAGAGAGAGAGAAAGAATCCCAAGCAGGCTCCACACTGTCAGTGCAGAGCCGGATGCGAGGCTTGATCCCAGGAACAGTGAGGTCATGACCTCAGGTGAAATCAAAAGTCAGACACTTAACTGACTGAGCCACCCAGGTGCCCCTAAAACTCAGAGTTTAAGAAGCTTGTTCAACTTCCCAGAACTGGTGAGAGAAAAGACTGTTTCTTATGCAGGTAATAGGACTTCAGGGGAAAGGCTTCTGACATTTACATTGTAAGGACTTACTATACATACACTTTGTGATTTTTTTTTTTTTGTATAAGGAATGCATTTGGGAATTTATTTATTCAATAAATATTATTGAGCATTTTCCATGTACCAGAAATTATTCTAGGATATGAGGATACAATGATAAGAAAATTAAAAATAAGATAATGCCTTTCTTTCCTGAAAGCCATCAGTAAACTCACACAAAAGTAAGGGGCAAGAGAGGGGGCGATGGAGTGAGGGAGGGGAAGAGGAAGAGGAGAAAGAAAGAAAGCAAAACAAAGGATCAGGAAGCAATTTTACGTTCTTGTCACCAGTCCAGGGTAATTAAACAACCTTAATAGGACAAACAAGGCCTTTTATTTTCTGCTTCCTAATTACTCTATAACCTGAGAGTCTTAATTTATTACATTACTTTTCAATTCCTGACTCAGACATTCTTTCTGCTGTCACTTCTGCCCGGAGTACCTTTTTTATTTACCTTTCTGTGCCCAGTGCGCGCACGCACACCCACCCACCCACGCGTGCACACACCCTTCTACTGCCACCCCCACCATACCACACATCCTTTTAAATTTTCAGCTCAAAATTTATGCTTTTTTTAAAAGACTTTCTGGGCTCCCCTTAATGTCTGAGGTGAGTGGATGATTTACTCTGTGTTTATTACATTTAGAGTTAGGGAGAGAGACATACTGGTTCCCTGTATTATTCTAGAGGCTCTTTCTTTGTATGCCCTAATTGATGCCTTAGAAAAACCCCATGTTCAACTTTAGATTCCTGCAGACCACCAGATGGAAGCCCATGGAACTAAGAAATTTAAGCCTTTTTGAGAAGTATGGGGAGGAAAGCAATATTGAATACATTTGTTATAGTTCTAGGAACATGATGAGGCAGCCAGTCGACTCACCATTATCTCATGTTGAGGTGATGGCACTGGCCATGCTACTATTGGTTACTGCTCATTCCTCACTAGGAAGTTTTCCAAATTTGCTTCTTTCACTGTTGAAATGATTATAGGTCTGTTGTCAAGAGATATAAATCATAACAGCTACAGCTAATGCTTCCTTAGTACTTCCCATGTGCTAGGCACTCTGCTAAGTATTTTTGAGATACACTCTCATTTAATCTTTGGCACAGGTACTGTTGTTATCCCTACTTACCGTATAGATGAGGAGCTGAGCCACAGACAGATGCAGAAGATTGTTCAAGGTCACCCAGCTGGGAAATGGCAGCACTGGGGTTCAAACCTGTTCTTCCAAAGTCTAGCTTAGTTTTGTTCTTTCAGACTTTTTATATCTGCATGGAGAGTACATTTGCCCTGTATAATTTTCTGGTCTGATGTTTTAATAAAAACATGAGTTAGGTAGTGTTCTAGGGCAGGACTTCAGGAATTGGCAAACGTTTCTAGAAAGGGTTAAGTAGTAAATCTCATAGGTTCTGTGGGCCATGCAGGCTCTGTTGCAACTATTCAACTGTGTCATTGTAGAGTGAAAGCAACCATAGACCTAATGCAAGGGAATGCATGTGTCTGAGTTCCAACAAATCTTTATTAACAATAGGATTGACCATAATTGGCCTGAGACTAATAGAATGTGGACCTTGGTTTTAAGGGCTTTGTAAATACTCCCATAGTCCTTAAAAACAAAACAAAACAAAACAAAACATAGAAAACGTGAAAGTACCATGACTCTTGGATAACATGGGTTTGATTTGTGCAGGGCCACTTAGTTACATTTTTTTCCCCCACTAAATATAGTACAGTACTGAAAATGGGTTTTCTCTTTCTTGTGGCTTTCTAAATAACATTTTTTTCTCTAGATTCCTTTATTTTAAGAATGCAGTATTTTATACATCTAATGTACACAATATGTTTATTGATTATTTGTGTTAATGGTAAGGTTTCCTATCAACAGTAGGCTATTAGTAGTTGAGTTTTTGGGGAGTCAGAAGTTATGGGTGCGTTTTTTAGTGCATGGGGGGTGGTTGGTGCCTCAGTCTCCAGTTGTTTGGAGTCAGCTGTGTTACTATTAGGATGGCAACAGTTTAACCTAAGAGGAATCTGAGGTAAATGGAGTGCTAGTGACTTTCACCCAAAGTAACAGTTTGGTAAACAATAGAAGAAGGGTGTGATGTCAGTAGGACCCTGTTCTTCCACATTTACATGATGTTATCTGCATTCTGACCCAGAGATTCCCTGAATGTGAGAGACGGTAAGAGCAACTCACTGCCTCTCCAGTCCCAGCTACTTGCTTGGTTAGCTGTATGAAATCCCCATGCTGTGAGCCCCTTTAACATGTATCCTTGTCCCCGTTCCTGCCCTTCTCTCTTCCCTGGAGACCCATGCACTCTCCCTCTAGTTTCTACAAGACTGCAGTGCCTCATTATGCAAACTTGAATGCCTTCTGCCACCTTTTTAGGCTCCTCTTTCTCCTTCTACTCTCTAGTTCCTATTTTTGGGTTGTCTCTGGGTGGAGTGGATCAAATGTTGCACATCCTCTAAGTTAAATCTTTATAGGGCTTGAAAGGAGAAGAAAGGCACATGTCTGTGCTAGAGTTTTAAAAGAGGGAAGTATAAATGGATAAATTATTCTGTCTTGAGGGTGGAGTTCAACAAGATGCATCTTGATTTCTCCAGCAGGTATCACAGGACCTGACATAAAATAGATGCTTAATAAGTGTTTGTGGAATAACCTAATGGCTGAATGACATCTATTATTTGATAGTCTTAAAGCATTTCTAAAACCGTGGGAGTAGTCACTGATTAGAACAGTGGCTGACTCTGTGAGTACCTGTAATTAAATATTGGGGACCCTTGAGAAAGCCCCTTTTGTTTCCTCTATATAGCAGATGACTTCATGTGTCTCTCTTTGGCTTTCATTTTTAACAAATCTGTTGAGGTATAATTAATATTTAAAAACTACATATTTGGTGTATACAGTTGAATGAGTTTGGACATATGGACATATGTATACACTTGTGAAACCATTACCATAATCATGATAATAAAAATAACAATCCACTCCCAAAACAAAACAAAACAAAAACAAACACAAAACAGAAACAAAAACCAGTGACTAATGTTATAGAAAAACCTGAGGGTAAATAAAACAAGCAAACAAAAATATTACAGAGTCATCCATAGTCCCTGTCTTCTGTGTTTGGGTTGGCCCAATTTTTTTTTTTTTTCTTTTTTGCCTGTTCCAGTTTATTGATAGAAGCTGCTTGGAATGTGATGTTTAGAAGGACGTTTAGGCTAATTCTGGCCCCATGAACACAAGTGCCTTCATCAGTTAGTGATGTTTGCCCTGTGTGCATGATCACAGAGTTGAGGCACCCTTCCAAAGTATCTGTTGATCTTTACCTAAGATTTATGTTGCTCTCTAAATAAAGGATTTTATTTTACTCATCAATGAGAAACCTTTAATTTAATGACATACTCTATCTGGAACTGGGCCTTACTAGTGTTTGTCAACTTCTTTCTTCACTCTGCTTATGCCCCTTGATCTCCAGGTGATGAAGGAAGCCTTTTACCGTCATTCCAGAAGTCCTATATGATGTCCCATCTTGAATATCTCAAATGTGTGTTGTTGATAGCCAAGATTTATTGCAGTGCCTACCTTAGGCAAGACACATTTACTCTGGGCCCATTGTTCCTGGCTCTGACTTTGGGCTGGATTCTTTATTTCTCTTGGCTTTTTTTTCAGTCGAGGTGCAAATTGCTTTTCAAAAGTTTGAGTAGAAACTAGAGCAGTTTTGGATGGGTTAGAAATGGGGAAAATGGCTCATTTCATGAATAAATATTTGCCTGCGGTTCTCCACTTTGCAGACTCAAACAGGGATTAAAAGGTAAAGATTGGCAGGAGGGAGGTGAGGAGGCTTTTAGGCAAAAACCAGCATGTGTGCCACAGCTCCACACACAGAGAATGCAATTTTCCCTTTGTAATAAGTAAAATCAGCTATAAGTAACCCTTTGTAGCTGCCACTACAGAGGGTCAGTCTCGTGGAAAAAGCACAGGCTTTGAGCCAAAAATATCTGAATTGGTATCACTTACAAGAGGTGTGAGCTTGTGCAGGTGGCTAACTGTCTCAGAGTGTCAGTTTCCTCATCTGTAAAATGGGAACCAATACAGGCAAAGTGCCATGTCCAGAGCCTGATAGGCAGTAGATAATGAGCAGTAAAGCTTGGTTTTCTTATTTTTGCCATAAAGAAAAGATTATAAACTAATCAGTATTACCTGATTTCACAAGACTATTGAAGCAAACCTCTTCAAGCATTTTATTTGGATAGTCTGTTTGCCATACAAAAACCCTACCATCACCATCACCACCACAACAAAGCAGCAGCAGCAACAGAACAGTGAGTGGGTAACTTCCTGAGCAGGTATAATCAGGGAGATGGGTCATAGCCTTTTTGTTAAATCGGTCAAGGAACACATGATTTGTGCAGAGAGAAATTTATGCACAAGTGCGCGCGCGCGCACACACACACACTCATGCACACAAGACATAATGAGGATATTGTGTTTCAGAACTGCTAGGCTGGTATGCTCTCTAAAGTCCTGGCATAGCTTTTGAAGTTGCATAAAGATTTCAATAGAAGAGCAGAAGAAAATTTTGCAGTGGGCAAAGATAGTATGGCTTCCTTGCCAAAAGAGAAAGAGATTATAAATCAATAGATTCCGGACTTAAACTGAGCATGGATGTAGGTGGGAAAGCTGTTTAATGTATTGGCACATTTTACATGATTCTGTGCCACAGTAACAAAGCAACAACAAAGATAGCAATAATAAAAATAACAATCACTAAAGCTAAAGCCAGTATGTCCCGAATGCTTACTAAGACCAGGCATGTGCCAAGCCCTCTAATAAACCTGTCAGAACCTATGTGTTGTTGTTATGCAGGAAAAAAATGAGTTAAGTTAATAAATATAGTTTGTCCGTGGACACATATTTCAGACATGGCGGATCCAGTATTGGAAATGAAGTGTTCAGATGTCACGTGACAGTGGAAAGGGCAGGCGTAATCATAAACGTTCTTCTCCACTTCTGTACCTTTAACCTTAGATATGACGAAAATTACCTTGATCCATTCACTTTACCTCCCCAAATTTCCTATGGAGATTCTAGGGTATTTTTCTTCCAACCTACAAATGGGTATCACATTTGAACTGATTTAAGTTTTCCTTTATCCCAGACTCCCCTTTCTCAGGTAAAACTTTATCATAGAGGCAATTTAGTCATCATGTTTTTTGGGAGACAAGGCTAGGGGAAGAGGCACTTTTCTTTGAAGTTGTTGGGAAGAAGTCTTTGAGCTAAGTGCCTTGGAGAAATGTAGAATAATACCTCTTTATTATGGTATTTTTTTCCCCAGTGTTTTTCAAGGTTTGGCCTCCCTGACTTCCTGCCTCTTGCTTTCTTTTGTGACTTAGACATTATTGAGCATTTATTATGCTCTAGACTGCTTGGGGCTGGAGACTCAAAAACAAATAAAGTGTTCTTTATGCCCTGAAGGAGCTGCCATTCTAGCATTTCTCAGAAGGTTAACTGTTGCATGAGTGGAGAAGATAGTAGAACCCTTGAGAAGAATTTAAGTGACTTTATCTTAACCCCTCAGCAGTGAGAGATCACCTTTATTTTAAAGATACATGTTGCCTGAATCCCATGGCTGTGTGCTTTTTGTTAAAATTTGGCTTCTTGTATTATGCAGTTCAAGGGTCCATTGACTGCATGTGCTGGTAGGTATTTTGGAAACTGATATTGATACTGGATGTCTGTATTCCAGACTTTTCCCATATGAATTAGTGTGCGTTTTTTGGTTTTTTTTTGTTTGTTTTTTTTATATGTATTTGAATTGTTTGCTGAGTGAAACCCCCAATGAAAAAGTTCCCACTGGCTTGGAAAATAAGGAATTATGCTTATGCGCCATTCAGCTGCTTATACTCGTCTAACTTTGATTTGCAATTAAAGTCTCCATCAATGTCCATTATGCCGTAGTTACACGCTATTGTGTTCTTAGTGTAACTATCACCAAATTATAAAGCTCTCATTCTCAGCATTGTTTCTATCCTAGAATTTTGATTGATAACAAAGTAAAACACTCTCCATCGGCTTAAGCAGAAATAATAGCAGAATATCAGGAAATTCACAGAATCCAGAAGAAATCCATTGAATCTGTCTCAGAAAACATACTTGGATTCTGCAATGGTAGGCTTTATGAGAGCCCTGCTGCTGCCCCCTTCAACACTCATTCCTGGAAGTCTGCAATTCCTACTTAAATTCACGAGTGGTGGTGGATTTCCAAGATATCGGGAGAAGGCTCAGAAACCGTGCAGCCTGAGAGAGAGAGAAAGAGAGACAGACACAGAAGGACAGAGAAGAGTGGATCCTCTACAAAAGCAATCTGGCCTGTTCAACTATATACTACTGAAATAGAGCTATGAAGCACAGAGGGTCTGCTGCATATATATTGCTGCAGGAGTATTTGCAGAATGATTTTTATCCCTGTTTTGCAAACTAAGAAGCAGAGAATTTAAGCAATTTCCCCAAGTTTGCACAGTTAATAAAAGGCTGAACTAGGTTTTAAATGTAGTACGTTTTAGGGGCACCTGGATGGCTTAGTTGGTTAAGTGCCTGACTCTTAATATCCTCTCAGGTCATGATCTCCTGGTTCTCAAGCTCTAGTTCTGCATCAGGCTCTGTGCTGAGAGGGCAGGGCTTGCTTGGGATTCTCTCTCATCCTCTTGCTCTGTGCCTCCCCTGCTCACACGTGTTGGCCCTCTCTCAAAAAGAAATCAACAACAACAACAACAACAACAACAACAAAGTAAGTGTAGTATGTTTTTGTATGACATTCTCCCTGATGAACTTTCAGTCATGTTTTAAGGGATTGAGGGTGCAGCCTTAGGGGGCTAGATATTAGGTGGAGCTAGAATTTAAGCCCATCTTCTACATTCATGGCCACTTTTATTTTTTCCTATTCCAGCATTCCATGTTTGACAGTAAATGCCATAGCAGTATGGATTTTCTACTTTGGGTTTCCAGTGTCAAAATGCTGAGCAGCCTTTTTCTTGGCAGGAGGATGATCACATTTGTTTCTTCTTCTTCTTCTTCTTCTTTTCTTTAATGTCAGTGACACTTTCTCCCCAACCACATAGACCATCACAGAACCTTTATGATCTAAAGGAAGACAAAGAGATTTATGGCTTCTTGAGATTGTCTCCTGCTTCCCTGAGAATAAAATGAAATTCTTTGTACCACACTTCAATATACTTGACATCTTTTATTATTTTCAGGTCATACACATCTTTCTTCCTATAAAGAGAGTCATCCTACAAGCATTCATTCATTACTCTTAAGGTCATGTCACAAAGAATCATAGACTTATTGTCAACACACTCTGTAGAAATACAAAACCTTTTTCCCCCAAAATCTTCTGTATGTTCTTATCAGGAAATCAATGTGCTGATGGGGCACTGAGGAGTGGGAGAGTTGGAGAAATTCAGTGCACTTTGCCATCTGCCCAAGCAGATGGAATTGGGATTGAGTGCACTCACTCCGATCTAGGATCTGTTGGGTATTAGCATCTGGAATGTCATAAGTACTAGAATTACTGCCCATGAAAAGGTACCAGTTAAGATGCTGAAAAAGATGTGCAGAGCATACTTTGCTGTGATATGGTTTCTATGTTTTTGTACTATTTAATTCATTGTGTGCTTTGGAAGGTTTTTAAAAAACTGGGAATATCTACAGTTTCTTTCTTTTGAGTCTGCTTTTAGACTTCCCCAAAGCTGTGATAACCAACAGTAATAGTGTCACATATGGGTCTGAATGGTTCAAAACTTTTAGAACTGGGCATCTTTGATTTCACAGTACTTATTACATCTTTTATTAGTTCTTGAGTTTGTGAGTCAACTGTACTCTGCATTGTCTAGGCACAACAGAATGAAGCATATGCCGTTACATATCCAGACCCTCATCCCTGACACAGGTTGGTACCTACCCCTATTCTCATGGTAACACCAGCCTGGTTCAGAGAGGGATGTCTATGCACTTAATACAAAATTCCACTGTCTCATGGGTGGCTATTGTAAATCCAGTAGATGCCTCATCCTTTTCCAAGACTCTGCTTTATTGAAAGCCAACTATATTTTCTCATCTCATGAATGCATTTCTTTATATAGTTCTGCTGTTCCTAGCCTTTTGAATTATTATGTAGAAGCGTCAGCTAGGCCCATTACTAGCTGCATTAGTCAAGTTATTTACCCTCTCTAAACCTCAGATTGTTTAATTCAAAACAGGACTAATTATACCTACACCATAAAACTCTTATGATGGTTAATACATGCAAATTGTTTATTGTATTTTAGGCACTGGGTTGGTGACTCACTGATGATGAGTCTGAGGATTAGGCAAACCTGGTAGATGAGACTAAGGAGAAATGTGGCAACTATGTCCATTTCAAATATTTGTGACAGGGGCATTAGGATATATGGGCTTCTTAGTACAAACATCTAGGAAAAGTGTTAGGTATGCATAGAATGTTTGGATATCAATTTCCAAATTGTAAATCTGAGGGGTAAGACATTCTGCACCTTGAGACTGAGAAGCTGTGGATATTTTCTCTAGGTCATCATTCAGGAAATTATATCTCTGGATTTATTTAGTTTCATGACATCATTTTCATGGACTACACTCCAGGTTTCTTAGCAACCTGGATGCCTCTGTATTTTTGTGCATGTTGCTGTGTGGCACCATGGGCTCTGTGGTGTGAAGGAGAGGTGGGTCGGTCTCTAGGGAATCATATGACTATACATTATTCAGGACTCTGAAGGGTCGTATGCTTATTTCAGCCTCAGTCACCTTTTTGGTGTAACCTAGTGTGAGCAACTTCTGAATTTCGATCCACCTCCTTGCCAAATTTCATAGAATCTTGACTGAGTGTATCTCTTCTCCATGTCTCCCCTTCTGCTTTCCTTTCTGAGTGGAAATCATTATGTAGACCTCTTCTGCCAGGTACCTGGGTGAGACAGTTGCTGACACCTACAGGCTTAACAGTTCCTTCAACCTCAAAAGCCACTAGGTAAAGTGAGGTCCATTATCACCTAGCACTCATGTCATTCCATGGAAGGATTTGGGTCAGCTTTGATGGGATGATATTTCTGCTCTCAGTTAAATCTCATTGTCATAGGAAAGGATATTCTGAACATTCTAGGAACTAAGCCCAATTAAAAAAACATAAAACATAGAATAAAACACTCAAGCACACACACACACACACGCAAAATATGTTCTCAGAAAAAGTACAATTTTTCTTGCTAAGAGAGTGGGGGAGGCACATGACTATAGATACAGAGCTTACCTTGGTATCACTCTCTACCTCTTCACCAACCCTTGCTTTGTCTGCAGGAATCATACATGATGCTTATACTGTCCCACCTCAAACCAAATTGCTACAAAAATAGTCTCTTTTTTTAGACTCCTTGCTCCTCAGGGAGGTGAACAAGTTGTCTTTATTCTCTTCTTATGTTGATCCACTCCATTCCTCATTTCTTTCTTGATTTTGGAATGTCTGCATTTTTCCAGTTGTTGCTGCTTTGTTCTTCATTTTTCTGTGACTTTGGCAATCTTTTTTCAACTTCCTTCAACTTCCATTTATGAAAAGAGACATTCTCCAATATTTCCTGCTTGACTTTATTTTCTCATCCTTCTCTTGAGTTTGGATTTCACTTAGATCATACACATCATCTAAGTGATACACATACTCTCTTTTGGAGATCATACACATCTCTAAACCATGTCTCACTTTTAAGTTTCTAAACTGCATGGCTAATGGCTCCACCTAAACTTCCACGTTAGCACATTAAGCTCAAATTATCTAGATGTAGTTAAAAGTACAGGGATTATGATGATTTATGGACTTACGTAAAAAGTCCAGCATCCTAAATTTAGTAATGGGGTGACCTCGTAGAAAATACTATGTATCGTGTAACATGCATAATATAGTGATGATAATACATGCCTTTAAGAAACACTTTGAAGATCAGAGATATTACATGTAAAATATTAAGCAGATGACTTGGCATATAATATTAAAGGAGGTCCCCATTCTAAGAAAGAATGCCTTTCTTACCCTTTCAGTACTCATGGATCAGTCCTGGGGAAGCACCTTAATTTGGAGGCTTTGAATCACGTAGCTCTATCTCTGGGTCAAAACAGTGTTGTGTAGAAGGCAGGCCCAAACCTGATTTATATTCTCATATCAGAGACCAGCAAGGTACTTCTATACGCTAGATTTATACTCACGCCGTCCCACTTAAAGAGAATGCAACATATAGTAATGGCATCAGGAGCAGTACTATACATATTTTACCCCACTAGTGTCCTGGTACACATTATATGTTCAGTCAAGCTTTGTTCATAAATGCGTTAGAAAATATATGTATCTGGGGGCACCTGGGTGGCTCAGTCAGTTGAACATCTAACTTTTTTTTAAATCAATTTTTAATGTTTATTTTTGAGAGAGAGAGAGAATGCATGAGTGAAGGAGAGGCTGAGAGAGAGGGAGACACAGAATCTGAAACAGGCTCCAGGCTCTGAGCTGTCAGCACAGATGCAGGGCTCAATCTCACAAGCCGTGAGATCATGACCTGAACCAAAGTCCGACACTTCACTGACTGAGCCACCTAGGCTCCCCTGAACATCTGACTCTTGATTTCAGATCAGCTCGTGATCCCAGAGTTGTGGGATTGAGCCCCACATCAGGCTCTGTCCTGGGCATGGAGGCTGCTTAACATTCTCTCTCTCTCTCTCTCTCTCTCTCTCTCTCTCTCCTTCTTTTTCTGCGCCCCCCTCCCGCACTCTCAGTCTCTTAAATAAAGAATAAAAAATATGTCTTTGGATCACTGTATAACTGACAGAATTTTGGTCCTATTAGAGCTAGGAGAGAAATCAGAGTTTGTTCAGTACATTCTGCAGATAAACCCACGTAGGTCCTCTCTGTGCTCTGGGTATTCTTTGATGGATTTCAAAATAAAATGCACACAATATTTAAGGGACGTGCTACCCGCTAAGACAGTATCTCCATTACCCCAAACAGTATGTAATGACATGTCTCATTTAGCAGTGACTCAGAGTAATAGGTAAAACAAGCAAAAGCATGCAGCCAGGAAGTGTCAGACTTAGGATTCAAACCTGTGCCTCTGTGATTTTAACAGAGGAACACCCTGTCCTATGAAATCTACTCTCCAGATTCACAGTTTGTGTTTTAGCCTACCACCTCACACACGTGGAAATCCATTTTAACATTTCAAGGTTTCAAGGGAGGATACAGTCTACCCAGATATCCATTCAATGATGGTGCTGCCCCGGGAGCTCACTTTTTGTAGTGATTTTCCGTGTTTGTGTCTGGGTTGTGTTCCATGGGTTCCGAGAACTTTCATGTCACATGCCAATCCTCACTTCGTACCATTCACTCTGCCAATGGGAAGTCTATTTATTGTGAGTCATTTGTATCGTTACTGCACACTTGAGGGTGAGGGAAATGAGGCCCTTAACACCGAGGAACACAATCGCCTTCATTTTTCTTTCTCCTTAAATATATAACCCTGCGTGAGAAGGTTAGTTCAGCTCCTTTTTGTGTAAATCCAAAGCCGAGCTCAGTGTTTCTCAACAGTCTTGGACTCTTAGCATTCTGTGGTCTTCTGCCAGGAAAAATAGTCAATTTGTGGTGTGGGGATACAGGGAGACGTCCCTCACGGTTTCTGGGAGCAGAGCTTGTTTTCGATGAGCAGCCTGCCCCCTGTCAGGCTCCATGCCGCTTTCTCAAGCAGCACTAAAGGAAATGAACTAATGATAGCTGATGCTTGGGATGGGCGAACTCCCTCCTGCTGCTCAGAATGGGAATGTGAGGGAAAGCTGTGGGGGCCTGGGCCAACCCCGGCAGAAACAGGTTTTTAACAGCATGAATTTATGAATCCAGTCAATGCAAATGAGAGTTTATTATGCTTGGAGTCTAAAAAACGATGCCTCATTTATTAAATTAAGCTGCAGAAATTCTGTTCGGATAATGTTAAATGATAGTTTTTACTCTCAAAGCTAGGCTTTTCTTTGAGTGCTTCTGCTTTTCATAGTATTATTTTAATGCTGTGCTTGAGACGGAAGGGAGAGGAAAGATAAGGGGATGGAGGGCATTATGATGATGGCCAGATAAGACTGGATCTGAATCACAGTTCTGCTCTTCCCTGTTCTGGGTCCCACAGATTTGGAGGTAACCTTTGTCTTCTTTTAAATGGGCCTAGTTACCTAAACTGTAAAGTGTGGCGAAGGAGACAATGAAGGGAGATCACGACATTTAACAACTCAGTGCAAGCAAGAGGAGGAGAGAAAACAACTTTCAGATACATATATAATCTAGATAAGTGTTTTTCACTGAGAGGCTGTGGACCCTGTGTAAGAATTCCTAGTCATTCATTCATTCATTCATTCATTTACATATTTATTTACCTGTTGAGGAGCTATTA
The DNA here is from genome assembly GCF_023721935.1 of Panthera uncia. Lineage (NCBI taxonomy): Eukaryota > Metazoa > Chordata > Mammalia > Carnivora > Felidae > Panthera > Panthera uncia. Next base: position 2,717,360 of record NW_026057589.1, on the reverse strand, counting down.
GAGGACTCTGCATCAAACTAACCCTTATTCTAGTTAAAGAACCACTGACCTTAAAGTCACGGTCTCTGTTTAAATCCAGCTGTGATGTAAGTAATATGAGTATTTTAACCCCAGCGTGAGAGTGTTCACTAGGTTACTAATGATCAGTATCAACATGTTAGGAGCAAATGTGATGATGTTGGAAACAGAAAACTAGCCTGTACACGCTCTTTGGGATCTTTTGGCATGTTTATTTTTCACTGACTATATGACTCGGGCTAGTATTTAATTTCCTGTGAGACTAGTTTCTACCTCTCCAACTTGAAAAAGTCTTCATGTATTTGCATGATTGCTTTGATTAGTAAATGAGATAATGCATGTAAAGGTTTTAGTGCGAAGCTTTGTATGTCGTGGTTGCTTTACAATGCTAGTGTTTTCTCTACCTACGTCCTAAAAATAAGTAATTGCTCATTGTTTATATCTATAGTTTGGAACATAATTGATTTGATTGATTTAATTTTAATGGTTTGACTCAGTGTCTTTTTAGTGTTCTTGCTTGTACATGGATTTTATGATGATAAGTTAATTATATAGTTGAATATTTAGGTACTCTGTGTGTGTGTGTGTGTGTTTGAATAATCACACTGTACTTTTTTTTCTTTTCTCTTTGCTAAATTATGTCAGTATACAAGTTGGTTTGCTCTCAAGTTATTACCACGCCAACTTTCTATAAAATAATCACAAGACATATGTGGACTAGGGGACTGTTTTATACTCTTCTTTTCAAAGCAATATTTTCAACAAAGAGGTTCAGCCCAATAAAGCCCTTTGTGATAAAGCCAATGAACATGTGTTTTAATTGACAATTCTTCCTGAACCTTGCAAACATGATTTTTCATCCTAGGAAGCCAATTTTGCTAACCTTTTAATAGTGTCACATATGTGATCAAGGCATAAGGTGTTCCAAGAACAATTAGCTGTTAGGATTCAGGTGTAAACAGAAGGATAATTCACAAATGCATTCTCCATGCATGTTATGCTAAAGAGCCACTGCAAATGAAAAGAATTAACATACGTTATGGCCCATTTTCATGAAAGTGCCCGCTTGCAAATTAGTGTACCTAGTTGGAAATGTACAGTCACAGTGCTCCCCAAAGTGCAGTAATACTCCCTCTTCTCCTTGTCAGCATGTTTTATCAGGAAATCAAATGGCTGTGAGGTCATCTTGTGTATATATTTGTTTTATTCTTAGTTTTGTTCTTTTGATTTTCTTTTACTTGAAATTAAGTATGTTTGTTAGCAGGGATGAGTTCCTTTGTGAGGCTTTCACCTTATGTGAGCTCATTTTAGAATTTCACGTTTGGGTTTCTGAGAGCCATGACTTAGAGAAAATTGGGTAGCCAAATACTAAGTTTAGGTTACTTTGCTGTTATAAACCTTGAGAGCTATGAATGGGTCTTTCGTTGGAGACATTTAATAAATATGGAGGGAAAAATGAGACATTCAGGTCTTGTGCTGCCTCTGGGGTTTCAACAGTTACCATATTGAAATGATTCTAGCGTTTACAGAAAGGTAACTTGTTTTTGCTCCTACTCCCCCACGTGAGCACGTTAATAAATTAAGCACCAGGATGGGAAGTCAGCTGAGAAGAAAAGAAACTGGGTGCTGATCAAAAATAGCACATGGGTACGGAAAGTCTATTTGAGGTGAGTTGGTCATAAATTGACCACTTTCGACATTTAATTAAACAGTGATTCCCACTTGAGGGAATTTGCACATGTTGTTTCTTGTATTTTGAACACTCTTGTCCCCAACCTCAACTCTAAAAGCCAGGGAAAGAGTAGCAGATGAGGGGAATGGAAATCGTTTCATACACAGGGAACAACATGCATCAAAGGCCTTGAGGAGGATAGAGGTGGGAAAGAACCAGGTATATATGAGGTCCTAAGTAGAAGACTACTGTAGTAGAGGTCAGGTTTACGTAGACCAACTATATCCCTATAAGGAGTTTGCATTTTATACTTCGTACCCAGGAAAGCCCTTAAAGCATTTTAAGCCAAAAGGGATGCAAACTAACTTACAATAAGGAAAATCCATCTTTTACAGAGCATCAACATAGTATGAGAAAAGTGTAGCCAGTAGACCATCTAGAAGGTCAATATTTAATGCAGGAGAGAGCAGTGGTGGTATTTTATAAAGAGGGTAGGGGGCAGACAGGGGGTTCACTATTTTGGGGAAGACTGAATCCCTTAGAGGCAGTGATTTACCCAAGGCCGCAGACCTAGTCAAAAGTTGATTTAGGATTGCAGCCAACTATCTCCCCCGTGCTCATTGTAAATAGGTGAGGTTTGAAGAACTTTTTAGAGAGAAATGCCCAAGCGTTTTATTTTATTGCCGTTGCCTACCTCTTGTTTGCTAGAGATAAGCAAGACAGAAAGGCAAGCTTAAAAGTGGGTTTCTGAGTATTTGCTTACATATGGTTTGTTACAAGATTCTCAATTAAAGAAAACAACAAAAAGTCAATGAACATGACTGGTGTATTTGGTTCCTTGAATTTCAGAAACCGTGGGAGCTTGGAAAATACTTAAGACATTGGGCAGTCTGTTATTTCCCAAGGCATTCCCAAGGCATTCCCAGTTAGTTTTTGTTTGTTTGTTTGTTTGTATTTGTTTTTATTTTTTCCCCCAATCCTTATCACATTGGAGAAGAAAGTCTCAGTTTATTAGTCTTCAGTAGCGTTAAAAAGAGAGGTTAACATTTCCCTGGGCCTGAGGCCCCTTCTCTCTTTCTTAGTGCCTTTGGCAGGCAACAGCATTTAGACAGAATTTAATAACGTTGCTTTGTTTTCATTGAATTTATTTTTATGATTACATTTATTTATGGCCTGTGATAGAGGTTTTGTGTTAGAGTTGTGATGTAGAGTTTTCTTTTGAAATATATTTGAGTAAAAAGTCAATTTAAAGGCAAAAGTGAAAAACGTTAATAGATGGTATGTTACAAACAATGAAACATTTTACATCCCTCCTGTCAGTTACCTCACTGATGGTTATGGTGAGGTAGTGGGGGCCGTGGAGAGGGGTGCACTGGGGGCCAGCTTCCTTTGTCTTATGCCTTTCCCTTGCCCCCATTCCTTTCCTGCTCCCTACTTTGCTTTTAACTCTGGGGAAAGAATCAGTAAGGTAGTGAGTGCAAGATACACAACACCCCTAACCTTCAGAAACCTATCTCATTAAGGGAGCGGGGATGGGGAGAGAAGAAGAGGCTTAGTTTTGATTTTACACGATTCTCTACCAGTGTACCACTTTGCTGTGTTAGCCCATACTTTTTCTCATACACACACAGGTGACAACCACGCATTGAGTTTTGGAAGGAAAGGAGAAGGTACCAATTTTAAGTCAAAGCCCTTTGAGTCCAGCAGTATTGGAAGCAATGCTTTAGTCCAGCAGCCCCAGATGAACCAGGCTTTTGGCACATGTGCTCAGCACTGTCCTGGAACAACAGATCCTGCGGATCTCGTGATGGTAACAGGAAATGCTTGTGTGGCACGGTCTTGGGACATCGTCAAGTTTGTTCTGCTCCCACCTCCACTGAGGATTCAAGGCTAAGCCATTCTTAGGGAGACCTGCTGACTTAGTATTTGTATTTTTCCCACTTTTAACAGTTACATACCGAGATGCTGCTCTTTGCTAGGCACTGTTCCAGGTATAGGGATTCAGAAGGGGAGAAGGTTGTCTTACCTAACTTGATTTTGGTGTGAAAAAAAAAAACATTCAAATGGAAGGGAACCATATTTATTTACATAAGTGTTATGTATCAGGCAGCATCGAGAGACAAAGAGGAATACATTTGGGGGATCCTCTGTGAAGCAGTAACATCAGCACAGGGACTGGAATGAGAGAGCTGTGAAAATTCTTTACCTGAAGTGGGAGGAGCTGGCAGACTTAAGGAGAAGGAAGAGTTGGGATCTTTGTGATGGAGACCAAGAAGGGGGGGGGGGCGGCGATGAAAACCTCAGGGGCAGAACCTCACACTCCCTGGAAAGAGACCGAACTTGGAAATGCATGATAGGGATTTGCTGCCAGATTTGGAGATTTTGAATGGGAGAGTAACATGATCCAATTCATGTTTTTTAAAGAGGTTATTATGTTTTTTTTTTTTTTTTGAGGGGGATAGACTGTGGGGAGGCAGCGGTAGAAGCAGAGAGCCGATGTAGGACCCTACTCTAACCTTTGAATTTTCATGTTAGAACTTTTTGGAATGCAAGTCCTCAGAGAATGTGGGTAAGGAAAAGAGAGCAAAGTGAAATGAATGCTGTTAAACCTAGCACAGAGCTCTGACAATATATATATGTGTGTGTGTGTGTGTGTGTGTGTGTGTGTGTGTGTGTGTGTGTGTGTATGTGTATATGTGTATATATATGTATATATATTTAATGGGAAGTGTTTTTGCTCAGCTCGACTGTAAGGATTCAGTCAACCAAGGCTAGGGTGGATGATGGATAGTAAAGAAAGGAAAGAAAAAGGAGGGAGGGACAGAGGGAAACGGGCAAGCAGACTGGATAAAACAAAAGGGGCACCAGTCTGAAGTAGCACTTACCCATTTCTTCAGTTATTTGTGTTGTGTTTCTTTCAACATTAGTGTAGTTTTGAGCCCTAGGTTGTGGATTCAATGTGCCATGCTGCACTATACAGAAAAATCTTCATGACACATTCTTTTAAAGATTTTTTTTTGTTTATTTTTGACAGAGAAAGAGTGCGAGTGGGGGAGGGGCAGAGAGAGGGAGACGCAGAATCCCAAGCAGGCTCCACGTTGTCAGCACAGAGCCAGATGCAGGGCCCGAACCCACGAACCGTGAGATCATGACCTGAGCTGAAGTTGGATGCTTAATCCAGTGAGCCACCCAGGCGCCCCTTCACTGAACATTTACTCTGTACTGCAGTGTGATAGAGTCTGTGGTGAAGACAGAAAATAAAGTGAAGGGCACCTGGGTGGCTTATTCAGTTTAGCATCCAGCTCTTGATTTCAGCTCAGGTCATGATCTCTTGGTTCCAGGCTGCATTGGGTGCTGCACTCATGGTGTGTAACCTACTTGGGATCCTTTCTCTCCCTCTCTCTCTGCCCCTCCCCTGGGCATGCTCTCCCTCCCTCTATCTCTCTGTTAAAAAAAAATAAACTTTAAGGAAGAAAAAAGTGATAAGGCCATGATGCCCTAGGAATTCATATTCTAAAGACACCAGCCTGGCTCCTTATGCATGCAGCTTAGGGAATTGCATGGGTCTCTGTGGCTCAGAAGAGCCCATGGCTGGATTCTTGTTCTGCTGTTGCTGTCTTGAAATTCTCAATTTTTGGACATGAAATCCAATGAGACAAAAGAGCATGCGCATAAGTGGGAGAGATACATGGAAGAGAGGAAAATACTTTATACTTTAATACCTAAATGATGCTTTATTCTTGTCCCTTTGTCTACATTTTCATTTCGCACTGGGAGCCACAAATTAAATTAGCTGGTTTTGCAGCCAGGACATATAAACCAGTAGTTCTAGTAGACCACGACTTTTCTTGTGTGAGAGATGCTTGTGTCCAGCCACAGAGTAGAGGCACTCAAGTCAGACGTAGGTGGGAGGTGCCAGTGGTAAAAGAAGAATATCAGGAACAAGTGAGAAGGTAATTGATTTTTAAAGGAAAATCAGGCCAGTGAGAGAAAGGACTTCAGACAGAGCAAACAATATGTGTGAATGCTGAGAGTTGTGAAGAGGTTGTGCCTGGGGATTTACAGTTGTCATTCAGGCTGTAGTCCAGGGAATGGTCTGGGGGTTATATCCACTGGGGATGCAGCTGGACAGACATGGTCAGACTCAGGTCAGGTAGGGCCTTCTGTGTCACACTGTTGAGCAGGGAAGCAAATTGTTGATGGAATACTGGTCTTAGTAAATAATCTCACATGTCCACAGAGTACTGAAGGTTTTAGGAGAGTCATGATGAAGTATTACACGGCACTCCTTGTGCAAATCTTTCCGTGTGCATTACTTTCCTTCACAAGATTATTTGGAAGTTCCTATTAATTGCTATTCTGGCTGCAGGAACTGAAGTTGAGTCTGAGTTACTGTTCAGACATGTGATCTTAGAAAGATAAGTGAGAAACAGATTCATCTAAAGTATTTTGACTTTAGAGTCCATGCTTTTAACTTTTTTTTTTTTTTTTTGTGGCATCCCTATGGAATGGTAGGTAAACAGCAGTGGTGGGAAAAGGCTTTGACAGATGGACAAAGCTTGACCTAAATTGTATGGATCTTAGAATATTATTGTGTCACTGTTATGGATGAATGTGACAGTATTGCTTTCTTATATTGATATAGCTCTGCTTTGTTCAGCTTCTTTCCCACATATCACCATACTCATACACGCAAATTCAACTTTCAGATAGATCAAGAATTCTCATAACTTCAGACCTACGTACCCGCTTTTCTTTTGACTGGAGAACAGTTTCAAGCACGCTTTTCCTTAACTCATTGTCGGGGGGCCCACCTGAGCTGTCTCCAGCCTTTGGAATCTTCTCTGCCTCATGCAGACAGGCTTGGCCTCCCTTTTCCAAATTCCTGAATCTTCCATCTTTTTCTGTCTCTTACCATCCACACATTTTGCTTAGTTTTCTTATTCTGTCGCACTACACAGGAGGTTCTTGAGGACCGAATCTGTTTTCTTTCTGTATACTACACCCATTGCCTAGAGCAACCTGTAATGCAGTCAGTGCATAATTTCATTCTGGCCTGGGTTACCACCACTTACCCCAGCAGAGTTCTTTATCGAGTAGAACACCTGATATGAACAGGATATTGTATTGAGTGCCTACTGTAAATAAGGCAGACACTGTGCTAGGTTCTGAAACTAGAAAGGTAGAGTAAAAGACATGATAAAATTAGGGAGAAAAGAAATAAGAAATGATTTTAAATATGGTGGTGAGCAGAAGTGGGCTGATGGTTAAGCTGTAGCTTGAATGGCAAGAAACCATCCATGTAAAGGTTCGCATAGAAAGTGTTTCATGCACCGAGAAAAGTCCAAAGGATCTGAGTAAAAAGAAAATTTGCTGTGCTCAGAAAGCCTCTGTGGCTAGAACAGAGCATATGAATGTGTGTGCATGTGTGAATGTATGTGTGTTTGTGTTCAGATACCTACATACTGTCCTTCACATGTATTTAAGTAGCTCTGTTCATTTCCATCCTGAAATCCTATGCTCTCCTCTTTAGTACCAGAGCTGAATGGCTACTTAAATAGTTTGGAGTCTCCTGAAGTCACATTAACTGGTGTTCTTTTTCACAGAAATGGTGAACCTGACAGATAGGGAGGGTTTCCAATGTGTTCCTTTTAAACTACACTTAGCTGCTGCTAGTGGCTCTTAAATCGACATTCTTTCTGGCTTCCTTGAAGGGAACAATCAGATAGTCTGTAGGTGGTCTTGCTTAGACATTTGAAGCTTTATTCTTAGACAAATTCTGCCAGGATATGCTTTGATTCCTGAGAACAGCTAGAACCTATCAAGGTGTGTGTGTGTGTGTGTGTGTGTGTGTGTGTGTGTGTGTGTGTCTAAGGGGAGGAGACTTAGACTTGGATCTCTGGAGTCTCTGATTGTGTAATTAAGAATCAATTGGCCAAAACCTAATTTTGAATATTTAACTACTGCCACTGACTTGCTTCTGCTCAAATGATTTGCCAGGCAATATTACATTAACACCTAATCTACTCTGAAAGATGGTTAGAAATACTAAATTACCCAGATACACCTAATGTTTTCCATGGAATGTCCATGTTGCATTAAACGCATGCATTGACTACTTCACACTTACTAGCATGAGGAATGATGTCGGAACATGGACTCTTTTGACTGCAGGTAGAATGAAAGTGGATTGGAGAGAAATGCAGGCAATCCTGTAACATGCAGCTTTAAGGGCCCTCCAACCCACTTGCAGGCTGGACCCCCTGCCTCAAGTACTGAAGTCCATTCCTATGGGGCAGGTGAGAAAAATCAGTCCCAGTAAAAACACTGTTGAAATCAGAATGAGTTGTACAGAACCGAGCATTTAGCTTAGCTTTTTATTCTTTTTTTTTCTTCTGTTTTTTACTTGAGAAGTAAAATAACTTCTTCTTGCCGAAGAAGTACAAACTTGTTAAGCGGCATCATAAAAATGCTGTTCAGGAACTTGGTACTTTTACTGTAAAAATAGATACTGCTTTGTGCTTATGCAAACTAGGCTTAATTTGCCCTCATGAAATAGAATTGCATTACCTTGGGTCTGCTGTTTGGAAATTAGATAACATTAAAGGATATAACAAAACACAATGTAAATTTACCTCCTCTCCTTCCTTTATACAAGATGAATTTTATTGGAGTCTAGTGATTATTTGAGTCAGTTCCAGGCATTTTCTCTAAGTTTACCTTAAGATTTTACTGTGTGTGGCTTCTGCGTTTTCAAAGACTGTCTTGCCTGCTTTAGAACAAAATAAACAAACACTTCTGTTGTGCAAGGCAGACTTTCAAGGAATAGGATCAAATTAGATGTACTGTTTTTAACTTTCAGAGTGTAGATATTTATAGTTAAAGGGCATGTGCATGTGTGTGAGTGTGTGTTTGCATGTATGTATGTTCATGTATACATACTTTTTTGGGCAATTAATTTACCGGATTGAAACATAGTCTAATTATTAAAATACACATTTGGACATTTATATTAGAGAAAGTTAAACACATTTCATTTATTTAAAATGTGTTAGTGTTTACATATTTACGTGAGCACTACTAAATTAAAAAAACATTTAAAACGTTTTATTTATTTTTGAAAGAGAGACAGAGCACAAGCTGGAGAGGGGCAGAGAGAGAGGGAGACACAGAATCTGAAGCAGGCTCTAAGTTCTGAGCTGTCAGCACAGAGCCTGACGTGGGGCTCAAACTCAAGAACCGTGAGTTCGTGACCTGATCCAAAGTCCCACACTTAACCAGCTGAGCCACCCAGGCACCCCTGAACACTACTAAATTTAACTTAAGTGATCAGGTATGATTATACTTAAGCTTCATGGTGTCAATGTCAAGAAAGGGGTTTACATTCTCAATATAGGGCTCATTTCTACTTGTTGGTTTAAATGTGGGAGAACTTTTGGTCTGTCTCACATGGCAATGCTGTTAACAGCATTATGTATATTGGGGCATTTATAGGTCAAATGCTACTTCTGGTATTTGAGCATTTGCTAGGGAGTCAAATAGTTTTGAATTTTTCAGGAGCCCTGTGAGACACATCATTACAAGATGTTAGGCATTGTAATGGAGATGGTGTTATTTCCTACAGAATATCAAGAAACCCTTCCTTTTTTTTAATTTTAATTTTTATTTATTTTTTATATGAAATTTATTGTCAAATTGGTTTCCATACAACACCCAGTGCTTATCCCAACAGGTGCCTTCCTCAATGCCCATCACCCACTCCCCCCTCCCACCCCATCATCTTCCTGCAAGGAATTTCCTTTGTACAAAGTTATACCCAGGTCTTTGCAGTCATTTTCCAATCACCTTATAGTTAAATCTTTCTCCCAAGTTGTCAGTCAAAAAACAGAGAAAAAAACCACAAAACCTAGAGTAACAGCAAAATAAAACAAGACAAAATGAGAAAGTAGATGAAAGCTCTATTTATGAAATATTTGAACATCTGAATGAAAATCAAGAAACCACTTGGTTCTCTGAATGTTCATATTCTGCAGTGGAGGGTGGCATGGTCTTTATTAGGAGGAATGCCATTTCTTCTTCACTCACTGTATCTATAGGCTCGGGTAAGTAATTTCCCTAATTCTCTTTCACTTCCTCATCCATGAAAGGGAGCCAAAAACTAGTTGAGAAAGTTACTGTTGAAATACAGTGATAGTGCTAGTTCCTGATGTGTTAGCTCTTAATACTGTTACCGCCAAGCAGAGTTCATATTTATAAATGTGTGCATTTTTGTTTAGATGTCTCATTTCCCACATAGTTAAAGACTGGGACTCAGTTAATTATGGGAGTTTAAACTCATTCTCAAAAGTATTTTTGTTCTGCAAGTTTGGTTAGAGTATTATCATGACACAAGTTTAGTCTTGAGGACTAGGGATATAAAGGTGTTTAAAGCCTTCCTTTAGTCTTTGTAGGAAGCATAGTATTAAAATCAAAGTTGGCACTGGAACTGGTGGAATTGTGTTGACGTGAACTCCTTAGTAGAGAAGAGGATGTGTAACCAAGAAGGACAAACACCGTATCTTTTTTAAATTTTTCTTTTAATTTTAATCCCAGTATAGTTAACATACAGCATTATATTAGTTTCGGGTATGCAAAGTGATTCAACACATCCATACATCAGCGGGTTCTGTTCATGACAAGTGCACTCCCTAATTCCCATCACTTGTTTCACCCCCCAGCTCACTCCACTCTGGAAACCAGCAGTTTGTTCTATAGAGTTAAGAGTCTGTTTCTTGCTTTGTCTCTGTCTCTCTTTTTTTCCTTTGCTTGTTTTGTTTCTTAAATTCCATATATGAGTGAAATCATATGATATTTATCTTTCTCTGAGTGACTTATTTTGCTTAACACTATACTCTTTAGTTGCATTAATGTCATGGCAAATGGTAAGACTTCATTCATTGTGATAGCTGAATAATACTATATTAGGTCTATATGTCACATCTTCTTCATCCATTTGTCTATTAATGGACACTTCAGACTGCTTCCATAATTTGTCTATTGTAGGTAATGCTGCTAGAAACATACAGGTGCATGTATCCCTTTGAATTAGTGTTTTTGTACTTTTGGATAAATATCCACTAGTGTGTTTATAGGGTCATATGATAATTGTATTTTTAACCTTTTGAGAAGCCTCCATATTGTTTTCCAGAGCAGCTGCGCCAGTTTGCATTCCCACCAACCATGCAAGAGGTTTCTCTACATCTTTGCCAATGCTTGTAGTTCCTTGATAAACATCATATCTTGTTTTTTTATACCCCTTTTCTCCATAGTGGATAGATGAGAGGTGGACAACCAACTTAAAAACGTGCTCCCGAGTTATGGGAAACTCTGCAATGAAAAGATGTCACCTTAGTGGAGTCGTTGAAAATTCCAGATTACTTCCTTGCGTCCATTTGTCCCACCTCCAATCTATACGTTATGCTTAATCATAGAGTTGATAAGATTTGATTTGCATTTTGGGAAGACCACACAGGACACTACACATCATTTATTTTTCAGTGCTTATAGAAGATAAAATCCTGAGGATCCAGTAGACATTGCGTATGTTGCCCCTGCCTAATTCCATGATCAACCTTCTGTAGACCACGCACTCTCCTCATTGGTATCTGTGTCCCCCTGCTCTGGCCTCCTTTCATTTCTTAATGTGTGTGTGGGTTGTTTCTTCTGGGTTTTTACATAGGCTATTTCTTCTATCTGGAGTTCACCTCCTGTGTCATCCCAACTCCAGATTTTTAACCCCTAGTTGTTTTTTTTTTTTTTTTTGAAAATCTCAATTCAATATTTATTTCACTTGAGAAGCCTTTCCTAACACCCCTCCATAAAGCCAACTGTCTTTATTCATTTTCACATGATATCCCAGGTAACAACACAAATATCAAAAATAAACACAAAGCATATGTAAAACCATAAGTCTGTCCCCCAAGTTAAGCTGTGCATTATTATTTTCTTGGTGTTCACCATTAAATCCTCAGTACATAACACTGTGAGGGAGCTCAAAATATATTTATTTTTGAATTAATTATTGAATGGAATTCCCCTGTGGTATTCTTCAGCTGTTGTAGTGGTATTTTATTTCTGTGTAATAAACTCATACAAGAAATTATAGTTTATTGGCTTCTTCTCATATTAATGAGAATAATTTTCACAGATTTCAAAAAAGGCATTTTATTTTACCAGACACGTATTGAACATCAGCTCTAAAGAACTCTGCTTTGGAAGCCACACAGATGAACAAGACATGGTCACTGCCTTCAGGGTGTCTAATAATATTCAGTAACTGATTTGGGGTTTATTCAGTTTCTCTCTACATCAAAGGTTTCTACTAGGTTATGCAATGAATGAATTCCAGCAAAGTTGGCAAATTCCTGTGAAGCAAATCCCATTTCCCATCGACTTCCATTATTAAATTGGAAATGCATTTCCTCTTGTGAGGGACCCGCAGTATTCTATTGCTTAGCACAGTGGCTCATTGGGAAATCATATCCCTTCAAAGGAGTAAAGAGAAAAGGAGGAGTGACAGGCATGGTAGGAATTGTTAATATCCTATAAAGGTGCTGCTGTTAAAGGATAATGGTGGTGTAGAAGCTCGCTCTGGCTTTTAGCTTCACTATAGTAAAATGTGAGGCTCAGTGGAGAGTATGAGCAGGATCTTTTGATTTTGAATCCCCGTTTTCCCACACTAGTTGAATGATCTAAGGTGGTTTACTTAACTTCTTTGAGTTCCGTATTCCTCAAATATGAAAAGAAGATAATATGGGGTCTCTCATAGGTATATTGAGAGGATTATAAGTGCTAAGAATATGTGTATTGCTTAGCATAGTGCCTGGTACAAAGGAAGCACTCATTCAAGTGTATCTTCTGTTTATGATGATGATGATAATAATTAGCCAAAGACCGGAGTGTGGAGTGTTAGCAGCATAAAGATTGAAAGAACAAAAAAATTATAGTTGAACTGGTGTTGGGGAAGAAAATAAGAAAAAAAAATACTGTTACCTCTTGATGCTCTATTTCTTTATGTTATCATTGTTGGCACTGAGCCACTTGAATCAAAAGCAGTAGGAGGGAATAGACACCCAGTCACGTGGTACTCTGCACTCGTGTCATTTAATCTTTTCAACATCAGTTCACTCAACAAACAAGTATTGAACTGCAATGCACATTTGCTAAATAGAGTAAATCTAGCTCCTGCCTGCAATATTTCCCTAAAGGTGTCTTTCTTATGAAGAGCTGCTTCTCAGCTAAAAATATCCTATACCCTGTCTTATCTCTACCACCTTCTCTCAACACAGAAGTCAAAGAAGAAAAAAAAATCCATTTGGGATCAAAAGGTCTTGCCTTCTGTATTACAACCTGTATCACTTACCAGGAAGTATGCTGGGCTCATCCTGTATAGACAGTGCTTTATCAATAATTTTGCTGTACAACCTCATTTACAGGTCCCTGGCTGTCTTGATTTCAGGATTATTCAGCCTGTACATCCTGTACAAAACCAGACAGCAGGAAGCACCAGTGTGATGTTTTGGTTCACAGAGCTTAAGATGCCTTAACTCTAACACGTACCCGAGTGCATCCTGTGAGGTATTAATAGGTGTCATGTGAAATAGTCCCAATGTTAACCACAAAATCTATGAGTTAATTAGATCCTAACATGTGTCTCTGCTGAAGGAGTAATCAGAACTTTTAACATGCTGACTTGGGTATCTGCAAATTAGGAATATAGTATGTAAGTTCAAAATATCAGGTATTATTTTTCCAAAATTTATTGGATTACTTTTTATATATAAGATTACTTTAAAAAATATCTGCTGTCTCCATGGAAGGAGAATACTTTCTTGCTTTCCCATTTTTTGTCAAAATATTAAGAAGGGCTGTATGCCTGTGTGGCTCAGTCAATTAAGCATCTGACTCTTGATTTTGGCTCAGGTGATGATCTCAAGGTTTGTGAGATTGAACCCCACATTGGGCTCTGTGCTGACAGTGTGGAGCCTGTTTGGGATTCTCTCTCTCTCTCTCTCTCTCTCTCTCTGCCCCTCCACTCCCCTGCCTGCTTGTGCACATGTACACACTATCAAAATAATAAACTTAAAAATTGTTTTAAAAATATATTAAGGGAAAGTGAAGTTTTTATAAAAAGATACTATATTGAACAATTAGAACATACTCTCATCTGTAGCATATTCTTTAGAGGGATGAAAAGCATACATTTAGAGGCACCTGGGTGGCTCAGTTGGTTAAGAGTCCAACTTTTGATTTTGTCTCAGGTCATGGTTTCATGGTCCTGAGATCAAGCCCCATGCCAAACTCTATGCTGACAGTGCAGAGCCTGCTTGGGATTCCGTCTCCCTCTCTCTGGCCATCCCTTACACACACACACACACACACACACACACACACACACACACACTCACACACACTCTCTCTCTCTCTCTCTCTCAAATAAACATTTAAACAAAATAAATAATAGTATGTATTTAATATGTGTTGTTGGACGGCACATTGTTTCAGCACTAGACAAGTTCTCTACCACTTGGAACCTCGGTTGTGATCTGGTTACATATTGGTAATATTTGTTGACTAAAGAATGAATAGCATGTCCACTATTACAGAGGCACTCTGCTAGATGTTAAGTCCTGACTGTGTTCTAAACCCCTTTTGGATGTTTCTTCCAATGTTGTGAATTTTCTAATCCTAAAATGATTTCATCAAAATAATCAGAAAACTAAGAGATCAGAAATTTGGGGGAGCTAATTCTTACAGGAAGACTTAATTCTTTTGTACATATCTTAATGTCTCCCTGTTTTATGTTCTTTACAGTGTCAGCTCTACCCAAATGTCTTTGCCAATCTGCCCCCAATGTAGTGTCATGAAGTCTTATAGCTCAGTTGGTAATTACTGATTTCCAGTAATTATCATGTGGATTTCTCATGATGTTGCTGCTATCAAAGTGGGGTTCTTAATGACTTCATAACCAGGGCGAAAGTAGGGACAGGGAAGACTTAATGGGGACTGTTAACTTCCTGTGATCAGGAGCCTCTGTGTTTTCAACCATGTGGTCCTCCTGGGTGCCTCACTGTAATACAGATTCCATCAGATGAACATGTCCTTGGATTATTTTCATTTCCTTGTGGCATCTATTATTTGAGAACAGAAGCACAACAGCCTTGTAAGTTGACCAATAGCAATACCACACTGAAATTTCAATGCATTTTAACCCCATTTGACATTTATTTTCATCATAGATGTAACTTGCAAGACCCCAGAGTAATGAGTAAAGCTTTTTAAAGAATGAACTGAAATAAATATGTAGAATGAGGAAAAAAAAAAGCATATCCATATCTTAAGTCTGAAAAGGAGTATGTTACTTCATTTAGAGGAAAAATGTGCTATATTTTCTTTCCGATTTATAATACCTGAAACTCAAATTCTATTCCATTTTTATTTTCTACTTACTCATATATTCCGGGGGGAGAAAACTCAACCCAGAATGAGAACTCCTTGAAGGCAGGGGCCTTGTTTTATTCATCATCCCTGTATGTAACTCCTCTGGAAAATAATAGGGGCTCTGTTTGTTGAATCTGTATGACTGAAAAGCAGCTGAATCTATCCCTGAATGGTACAGTTAGAAAATATGTGCTTGGGGAATGATCAGCATTTTCTGTGACACATTCAATACACTTTTTAATTCATACTGTTTAAATTAAAAAAAAAAAGCCCTCAGTGTCTTATAGAAACGTCATATTTGCCGGTTTCCTCATAATCATTGTAATAATAATCATACTCTACTCAGCCTAAAGTCACATATACTTCAATTTAAAAATAATGTCTACAATACTATTCCTGCATGGGAAATAAATAACAGTTTAGAGTTGTTTTGATACTGTTTGTGATACTGTTTTTGAGCAGTCTTGAAATTTATGGCTTTAAGAAACAGAGCTATTTTAACCTCCCGCCCCCACCCCTGCCAGCAAGAGAATACTCTGGCAAGCTATTGGAAAGACTCTGCTTTGATCACTATGAAATATTTCACCCACTAAATATAGTCAAGCACTTATCTTGGAAATAGATGACTGGATTTGGTCAATCTTACCCTACTGTCCGATTCCAGATTTCACCAGTTGTCTTCTCTCTGAATTCTGCACATAAGATTGTTGTGCACCATCCAAGAGAAGAAGAGAAGTTTTGCCATTCAGTTCAGCTCATGTATATTAAGAGACCAAATTGTCAAGATCTAGAGTCTGCAGATAGCTTTACAGGCTGTGCCTCCTTGGGCAAGTTACTTAGTGGCATTGAACTTCGGAATCAATCCTTGTTCTCCCTACATGATATCTTGTCTTCAGCACAAACAGGGCTAATGTGTGAGTGGTAATGGTGGAAGAAAACTAGTAAGCTGTACACGCTTACTGTGTACTGGAGAGTGTCCCTTTCCAAGCTCAGCTTCCTAATCCATTAAGTAAGTATACTGGTACCTACCTACTTCAGAGGAGAAAATAGACCCTTGAACGGGCACCAGCTGCTGTAGCTCCTGTAATCTTATCCACAATGGTGGGGCAGCCTTTGTGCTGAAGGATGTTTCAGTTTTCCTGTGTGTATGTGCACACACGCGAGCATGCACAGACCTGGGTATTAGGGGTGCAGCTTAGGTGGTAGGAGCTTCAGAGTAATTAAATGGACTCAAGTTTTTGAGAATCACGGGCAGTGATTTTGAAGATGCTGAAATCCATTCTGCCTGTGACTTATTAAAATGAGGGAAAATCACAAAGCATCCTTTGGTTCAGTCACGTGTCTTTTCACATTTTACAGCATTCATTCTACAAGCTTTTAAATCCAAATGATTTAAAAGAAAAATAGGAGGGAATAATAAAACAAAACAAAACATCACCATGCCTGAGAAAGCTATTAAAAGAAAAAAAAAAGCCTAGTTCTCTGTAAACAGGTAGCTCCATCACCTTTCAGCAAGAGTCTTCTTAATTCACACCAGCTGGTCATTTCTGGTTTCCCCTTACTTTCTTGGAATAGCTACTTTTCTTTGAAGCAAATTGCTCAGCTTCTGCAGCTGACTCCCCGAGTTTGGAATTCATGAAGAAGGTAGTAGACCTCCTCCACTGTCTGCTCTTCTCTGTTCTTCCTCCTCAATTTCTTAACCCTTGAACAAATTTAGCTTTCATGGGTAACCTTTGAGGAGGGGCGCTCCCCGAGATAGACGCCGCCTATGAGTTTGGGTGACCTTTGCGAGTAAGTGCGATGGTGTAAGGGGGCAGATAGACTAGAATCCCTGACTTTTACCTTGCACCTAAGCACACAGTGAAATTGACTTTTCAGCAGGACCGGTGGAGGCTGGACTACCATGCCCCCCTATCACCTTTCTCTGAGCATTGATAGCAGTTTTAGTGGAGAAACTGACTTTGTGACTGTTGAGATGCAAATTCTGTTAACAAAGTAGAGCACATTTCTCCTGTACTGTTTCATTTAATCTCTGCAAGGATCCTGTCAGGTGGGCATTTTCATGTCTTCTTTAAAAATAATTTGGAAAATGCTGAGAAAGCTTAAGAAGCTGCTAATATCGCCTAGTTCATAGGAATAAAACCTTATTCAAACCCAGACTGTTAGACTCAAAAGCCAGATATTCTCCCTAGTGAACAATAGTGTCCCATCCTCTGTTGTAATAAATCTGATGAACTTCATGTTTTTTGAACCTATTTTTGTTTTGGAACTTTTGTCTTCCTTTACCATTGGTAAAACTGTAGTTTTATATGTATGTATAATTATAGTTATATGTATGTCTAATTCCATATATATATGGAATTAAATAAAAAATACAAATACATAATGAATATATAAATATATAACTACATGTTTATATACATATAAAATATGTGTGTATATATATGTATATACAGGCTATTTAAGTTTTGTTTTTGTATTATTGAAAGGCTTCTGGATTTTGAGAAGCCTTCTTTAGGAAATGAGGCAGTAAGAAACAGGCCTGGCATATTTCTCGTATTGTGTATTTAGAGAGAGCATTAACTTTTAAAATGTAAATGCCTGATATATACTACTTAATATAATTAATGTGTTTAATATATTTAATCCTCACAACCTAATAAATTAGCCACCCACATCATTTTTGTTTTTAAAACAAAAAGAGAGAAAACTTAAATAGGGTGACACAACTAAAAGGTAGTAGTCAAACCAGCTTACTATGTACCAAATGGACAGTGGCCCCTCCTCAAGCAGTGTTTAGGAAGGAAAAACTGAGAACCCGTAGAATACAGGTTTATTTTTGTTGTTGTTGTTAACAATTTCTTCATCCAAAATCAGCAAGAACTACAGATTCTATGCTAATCAACATTCAACCTCTATAGCTCATTTCCTGACACTCTGTGCATTCCATTTGACTGTTGAAACTATTTACTGGTCACTCTTAATGCTTGGAAATGTGACATGACATGCTTTGCACCTGTTATTGTCACAGTGGTCTTCTGAGGTAATGAGAAGTGTTCTCAAAGCCTGCCTTGTTCCTTGTAAAAGGATATACTAAGTAACTTTAAAGACATGGGACTCATGTGTAGTAATGTTGCAATAGGAACCTTGTTCTGAACCTTGTTCCGCCTGATCTTAGAGCACCTGCTCTTCCCCTTACACTGTGCTGCTTATGCTCTGTCTACTATTTTAGAGGGTTCCTTCACAGGATTTGGTAACTTAACTCTCTCCTTTGGTTGACACTATCCATGATGTAATTTATCTGGCTTCTCACCTAACTTTTATGTTGCTCTGAGAATTAGATCAGGCATTCACTTTTTCAAAAGAGACCTTCTATGATGGTTGACCTGTGGGCTCCATAACATTTCCCATAGTATAATATCACTTACTGTGCTGTAATATTAATATTCTGTTTTTATTCTGCCACTCCCATTGGACTATGAGATCTGAGAAAGGGGGCTATGTTTTAATCATATTTCAGTTTTCCCAACTCAACACAGTACACAATAAACAACTATAGAGTGCCTTGTATGTCCAAGTAAATCTACTTCTGACCCAGATAATGTGTGGAAGTACTTGGAAATCATGTGAGCAACTAGGTTTTGACTCAGAGTAGAATGACCACTCTGTAAAAAGTTCTGTACTATTTTGACATGAAATTGATCTGCAAACACTCATCTTGAACCCTAAAGTAATCGAAAGGACAGAATATATCCTCTGGACTTTATTTTTCTGAAGTATCTGGAATCTAGAAGATGGAAATCCATTGTACTACCATCATGTTTGTTTCCAATCACCTGTTCTCTCATTCATCAATCTATTACATGGCACCTAATGTTGGTAAGACATTCTTAGATATGCTGAAATACAGACTGATAAAGACAGATAAGTCTTCTATCCTCATGAAGCTCTTACTGTAGTATTTGAGTCTATGGAGCAAGAAAATAAGATAAAACAGTGATGTATGGAGTGACTGGATGATTATATTTGTTTGGATTTTCTGGAAAATAATTTCTGATTGGTGATTTAAAAAATATTGAAATATAATCGATAGGCAGTGTTATATTGGTTTCAAGTGCACGACATACTCAGCAATTGTATACATATTCGTGTTCACAGTGGTGAATACAGTTACCTCTGTCACTGAATTGGTGATTTCGTGTTCACCATGCTAAATAGAGTTACCTCTGTCATTGAGTTGGTGATTTATTTTCAAGCTATGAATGACAAGAAGAGACCAGCCTTGGAAAGATAAGAGGAATTAATGCAAATACCTTAGTAGAGAATAAGGCGAATTTGCTAGAGGAACAGAAAGGAATGTAGAGTGGCTACAGAGTGGTGAACTAGGAGTACAGTGGTATGAGATGAAGTTGGAATGTAAGACTAAGGTTAGGTAACAGGTTTTTATGGACTGAGATGAGGAACTTAGCTTATGTTCTAAATGTGACAGGTGGGGATTGAAGAGTTTTTGTTGTTGTTTTGGGGGTATTGAAGACTTTTAAGTGAGGGGCAACAACGTTGTGTGTGTGTGTGTGTGTGTGTGTGTGTGTGTGTGTATTGCGCAGTTTACAATATGCCGAATGGACATTAAGGAGGGAAGAGTAGAAGAGTGGAGACCATCTGGGTGACTCTTATGTCGTCCAAACAAGGGGTAGTATTTCATTGGTCTGAGGATGTGAGTCACAATGGAGATGAGAAAACAGGATAGTTTAGGGATATTGTTGAGAGAATGAGCCAGTGCTACTTTCTTTTTGTACATAGAACTTATGAGAAAAGGGGTCAAGGAAGTCTTGTAGATTTTTGCTTTGAAAAATGGGTAGATGCTATTACCATTTACCAAAATGAGGATCAGGTTATGGGCAGAGGAGAGGTCAAGGTATTCAGAATTCTGCTTAGCTCATGTTAACATTGAGGTTCTTTGAAATATTCATGCGGGAATGTCACACACAATGTTGGATATTGGAGTTTGAGAACCTCAAGATCATTCATTAAACATGCACATTATTGTGTCACTCACATTGACGTTAGGATGAGATTGCCTAAGGAAAGTGTGTAAATAGAAACAGGAGATCAAGGAGACGACTGTGGGAACTTCAGCCTTTTGAGTTCTGGAAAAGGAGGGCACATCAGCAGAGGAGAGGAAGAGTGTGCACCTGGAAAGTGAAATGCTTTGGACACCAAGAAAAACAAAGTGTTTCAAGGAGAATAGGACTCTTTGTTTTACCTGCTGTTATCATTATTTTAATTAAAATAATTTTGAGTCAAAGATGGAGCTATTTGAAAACACTCTTTAAAGAAATCTTAACTTTCCAGAAAAGGGAAAAAAATGGCATTAGTCACATTTATAGGCCACCTCTGGAAATTTCACCATACAACCCAAACTGTCTTTTCAGTCTGTACATGAATAAAATGAGAACCAAAGATGAATGTGGTCTGCCTCAGGTGCTTATTTTTCTTGTGGATTGTGGCAAAATTATTTGAAAACGGTGTTGTAGTGCTGTCAAATTATTGTGTCTTTTTCTCTGTTTCAAGTTCACCTTGAGTGAATTTCGTATGCCTTTAAAATGATACAAGAGTAACATGCTCACTTAAGAGTCCCATATCTTCCAACATTTTATCATTATTAGCATTATTGTTACCTTTATGGTAATTGTTATGCATGTGTTTTGCTTGTCTTCAAGATCTGGGACTCCCCAAAACTTGAATTTGTAATTCTTGAGAGATCGACAAAGACAGGGAAGAAAGCATCTTTTGGGGTGTTACATATGGCCTCTTCCTGCCAGGAAGTTGTTGTTGAATCAGCCATGGTTACCTCAGACCCAGGGAGACTTAAGGGATTCCAGCAGCCTGTGTTCTGGGCCTTTTTTAAGGTAAAAGAACCCATTAGCACGGTTTTCCCCTGCAAGGCTGTAAACTCTGGCCCTGGTGAGGAGCACACGTATTCAGAAGCCAATTTGGGCCAGTAATGAGATCTTTAATGTGCAAATAAATATTAGATAGGGTAAAGAGCACACTATGATTAGATGCTGTGGTGACTCATTTATGTTGATGTGCAATGTTTGACGTAACAAAGATGTAAAAGGAGATAAGAGGGGCATGTATTATTTTTAATACATTCTTCATTTTTGTAAAAAAAAATCCATGAACTATCCAAGATATATAACTGAAAGACTGATTTTTGTTTTCTCCTTGGTGTTTATTATTTTGGATATGGAAAAACTGGTAAAGAAGGAGCTAGGCTGAGTAAGGGAATGCACCTTTGTTTATGTGATGTTGGAAGGGAAGTGTTGGGAGGAGGGTGATGGTTTGTGAGCCAGACATTTCTGGCTTGACTCCTGGCCCCATCACTTAAAGTCTGTGTGCTCTTCCATAAGTTTCTTAATCTCTTTGGGTCTCAGCTTCTTATCGATGCAGTGTGACAAATAATGTTTATGTCCCTGGACATGGCAGATATTTAGTTAGTGATAGCTATTTACAATATTGTTTTATATCTTTCTCCAAATTACGAGCCTGTTAGTCTTTTCCTCTAACTTTATGTGTAGCTAGAGAGGCAGATCTATTTGCATAGCCCATCATTTTCAGATTATAGTAGGGCTTGGTATTTAGCTTTTTGGTATTAAAGTCAATTACAATTGATTTATTAGCTACTAGGAAGGTGCAATATAAATAATAAACTTGAAGGTTATAGATAAATTATGTTTTTAATTGGCATGCTAATAAATTATAATGTCATGGTATGAAGTAAGTAGCTGAATTCTTCAAACATCAGAGAAGTCACCTGATGAAAATGTTTAATAAAATTAAACTTAGCTGTCAGAATAAAATATGCCAAGGAAGAAAAATAATCCCCCCATCTCTCTAGTTAATTTGAATTTAGAATTATGTCTACAGATCTATACTTTAATAAATCTGGAAGATCCAGAAATCATTTTTTTTCCTGATTATGTAACAATAAACTTTTCCCAAAAACTTTTTTCTCCTTGAGATAGGTAAGCCATATTTTGTTTGCAAATATCCCTTGAAATTGGAATGTGCGGCTTAACTCTTAGTAGAAACAACTTGAATTGTTATGATAAATGGAAGAATTTTTTTCATACCTCTTCATCTTTGTGGATTCAATACCGATATCCATATTTGAAGCAAGTTCTAAAAAGTGTTTGGTATTTGATAAATAGCATTACCTCTGGGAACTGAGAAACTCAGAAGAATAGATGAGGCCCTCATCCTAGATGAGACATTGGCTTCTTGCTTAATTTTCCTTGGCTTCCTTTTTTTGTTTGTTTGTTTTTCTGAGTGACAGAAGGAAATGTTTATATCGTACAGCTACTTATAATGACTAACATTTATTAGATGCTTACTAAATAGCTTGTACAAATGCTAAACATTTTACATATATTATTCATTTTTAACAAACAACCCTAGGAGATCTAAACTAGCATCATCCCATTTTTGGATGAGCAAATTGCTCACGGTCATGTGGTATATAGATAACAGAGCCAAGGACACAGGCAGTCTATTGCATGCTTAACCTCAATTCAGAACTTCCACTTTTGATGAAAACCCCTTGGAGATAATGATCTTTGGACATTGGAGTGATTTTGCTCACCTGTGATTGTTAAAAAGGGGTTACCAGGTAGATGCCCTTGATGTTTTCATTGTCAATTTAACTATTTGCTATTACCTTACATTTAAATATTACTCTTCAGCTGTTTTATTTACTGATAGCAACCTTTAGGAATTTTATTTACAATTCTCAGAGATGTGGCCAAAGCACAGAGCCTTCAGTTCTGTTTCATGCAGAGCAAAACAGAAAACAGGGATATATATCTTCTGCAGTCAGAGAGAGATGCCAACAGGGGTGGTAGGGAGGGGAAAGGGGGCTCCTCATTAATATCTAACTGCAAGGAGTGAATACTTCGAATTTTATGTATTCTTCTCCCTGAATGAACTACCACAATTCTGAGATGACTGGTAAGAACATGGAAATCATGTATATTGTAAAATAAGTGTCATTTGGGATAACGGGGTAATTAATTCATTCCTCATCAACTTGTCTGTAGCTACTGATGTATTACATAGATCTGTGCTTTAGTAGGAATTTGTGAGATAAACACTCAGTGAAATCATTTTATATATGATTGGGGAATTTTTTTTTTTTTTTCGGAATGACTTTATCTTGATGATGCAGTGTGAGGTGTTGTACTTTTCCAGGGCATGAATGAAATACGGAATTGTACCATTTGTCTCTTTTAAACCAATTTAATTCCATTACATTTAATAATATTTAGTACTTATGGAGCATCATCTCCTTTCAAATGGAAACATTAACTGTTGTAATTAATTCTCTGAGCACTTCTCTAGGCTTAAAATATAAATAGACATAAAGGAAGCAATTAGAAACAGGTGTGCCCTTGATAAAGGAAGGTAACACAATCAGATGTTCAGCCTCTGACTCAGGACTCCTGGGTTCAGTTAGTGCATGTAGAAGGTTTTTTCTTCAGGGAGGCAAGCAGTTCACTAAATAGAAATTGCAGCATATATCTGAAGCTGGACTCATTGGAAGATTTCTGGGTCCCTTTAGAAGATGTTGTGAATAAAGTTCTATCATTAGTAAAGGTTTGAAAATAGATAACATTATGGGCGCCTCTCCATGCTGAAATGCTAGGATTGTTTTTTTGTTTTGTTTTGTTTTGTTTTAATTCTATGAGGAAATTGGATTACTGGGTCTCTGCTGTTCACTGTCTCTGGCTTATGCCAATTTGTCAAGGTCTTAAGAAAAGGTGTGTGTAGGGGGGATGGGTGGTGGGCAGGGGATAATGGAAGCCACAGATGGTTAAAAAAAAAAAAAGTTGTTACTTTGGTCACTTGATAGCCCATTGGAGAATCATCATCTCCCCGTTGAACGATAACTCAATAGGTCAGTTTGATTCCTTCTAAAACATGGACCTTAGCATTCCCCATTGTCCTTTCACTAAAGGACAATTTCCTTCTGTCCTCAGGAGAAAACATCCAGGCTCCCACTCATGGCACAAGACATGCCGTGATAAACAGCTCCTTGTTCTTCATTGCCACGTCTTTGAGAACCATAAGACCAGAACCATGGTTTAAAGTCTCACACATATAGTAGTTACAAATTCACATTTCATGAAGACCACCCACTAACACTTGGACAAGCAGTGCTTCACCCAAAAGCAGGGTCACATGGTTTTCAACCATGTTCAATCATTTGATGAGTAAACATCAAAATTACTTTGGAGGCTTAAAAATATCATTTCTTGCGTCCCACCACAATCTACTAATTCAGAGTATACAGAAAGGGGAGGCTCCTCGGCGTTGGGTGTTTTACAGATCCCGTAGAGACAGGTGACTTCAGTTTGCCTCCAAATTTTAAAACCACTTCAGTATAACAAAAAGTAATATTACTTAGAAGTTAAGAATAAGGGCTAGAGAATTAGACAACTCGGGGGTTCTTTATGTGTTCCTAAATCAATTTTTAATTCAGTATTTATATAGAGACAGAGCAGGACATTGAAAATGATCAGAAAAGTAGGACCCCTGGTGGCAGACCTTAGGTTTGTCTCTTGTGCAGAGCAGTCAAGCTAGTAACCTCCACTCTAAGGGTATCCCACTCCACAAGACAGAAGCCTTCTGATTACCTGGATCTATTGTCCTTAGATACTAGTAGGGAGATAATTCATCAATACTTGAACATTCCTCTTCGGGAAGCGGGTCTCGTGTGACGTCTCACGTTACTCTTGCCAGCCACATGCATCCTCTTCCTGATGGAATTGTGATAAATCTAGTGTTTTTAATCTTTTTAGAAAGCCGTTGATATTTTGTCAGTCCTTATCTACTAGCCTTAGTTGTGCGGATTAAATGAAGCAACAGTAATAAAGCACCGTGTCTGACATTGTTAAATGTTAAATACATGTTGGCTGTTGTTATTATTTTTATTTTCAGCACTATGTATCTAATTACCTTAGTGCCTCAAAACTGTGATGCTCTCATTACTCATTATTTCTGAAATGCCTTGTTCTTCTCTTACCAGGAAATTTACAGTTAGAGCTAACACGGTGTAAGTATTTATAATGTAATGGGCACTGCCTTAAGTCCTTTATATATATTTGGCTTATTTAATATTTATACCTATGAGGTAAGTCTTGCTATTGCCCCCATTTTGGAGAGAAAGACACTGAGTCACTAAGAGGCTATGTACCTTTTTTAGGGTACAGCTAATCTGTGGTGGGTTTAGGATTTGAACTCAGGAGCTTTGTTTCCAGAGTTTGTGCTGTGAATCTTTACAAAACTGATTCTCTCATGCTCCTAAGATTTGGCTCCCAAGTATTATGACCATGTGAATCCATCATAGACATCTTCATGCCTAAGAAAAATGACCTATTTTCTCCATTGTTTCCTATACAGATGAAAACTGTATATATAATACTATACTGTGTGCATTCCTTTTTCAAGGAACACATAGTCCAGTGCAAGAGCACACATGTGTCTAATTGAGTTGAGTGTCTTTAGTCCATGGTAGAGTTTTTGGGCATATACTGGAAGCTCAGCAAGTGTTAACAATAGAACCAAAGAAGAGAGTGAAATAGTGAACTCACAGGAAATAGAAAATTATATCAGTGTCCAAGAAATAAGAGATTTCTTCCTTCCTGTCTAATCAAGGGTATGTAAGTATGAGTTGCCAGCCATGTTGGCGATGGCGGTGAGGACATTTAATTGTATATTTTCATTTTTTTGAAGTTAAAGAACAGTTAATACACAATGTTACATATGTTTCAGGTGTATAATAGCGTAGCGATTGGACACCTCTGTATTTTATGCTGTGCTCTCCACAAGTGTAGCTACCATCTGTCACCATACTATATTTTCATTCTTGATGATGTATTATTGAAGTCCAGAAACAGTTGTAGTTATGTATTTTCAATGATATGCCACTGTCATTCATCATTTCTAAATCCCCCAGAATTCATCTACATAAAGTTGTTTTTGCGCCTAATGGAAATTTAATGAAAATGAATAGGTTACTTCATTTCATCAAAAGTAATATGATGACTGTATTTTTCTGGTTATGCATCATACATGCACATCTTCAAGTTTACTGATGCATTCCAAATAGAACAATTATATCCTACTTTTACATTTATCATGCTAGCTTAAAGCATATAGACTGTAGCTGTCTTACTTTTGGCTCTTCTGAAGTTAGCCTGCAGGATTTTGGTACATTCTCATCGACAACATCATCTAATGGGGAATCCATAGGTAATTCATCTCCGCTCTGATGTAAAGATAGCATTTCCTGTGGCCGTGGGATTTAATGCAAAAGATGATAGTTAACATTAGTGTTAACAAATTCAGCTTGTTCCCAGTAGTCAATCCTCTCGGCGGTTTCCTATCTGGATGGCATACTGTGGACGTGGTGTGGGACCTAATGCCGGAATCACATCCTGTAGTTGCTGAAGCTTGCATTTTTTTCCCTGTAAAGCTTCAGGTGACAATCAGACTTAAATTCTCTGAGGATTTTAGTGCTGGTGATCATCTGATAATTCTACAAGCATGTCTTGAATACCAACCATACATGAAGTCTTGTATTCAGTGCCAGGTATACAAAGATGAGTGGGATGTGGATAGGAGTTCAAATCCATTTTGAGGGAGGAAGACAGTCGCGGTACTCATAATCAAGTAATAACAACCGTAGCTTCCGCTGGGTAATGTAAGGCCATGTGTTGGACATGTACCTCTCAAGAGGATTTTCTTTTTTTTTAATTGACTTTATATTTTCCTGTCTGAAAAATTGTGATAGAAGTAAATTCTTTAAAGCGAAATAAATACCATATGTACTGGATCACACATGGGTTGTCCACAAGTCGTATTCTTCTTTAACTCTATTTTTTTTTAATGTTTATGTATTTATTTTTGAGAGAGAGAGAGAGAGAGAGAGAGAGAGAGAGACAGCACAGCGAGGCAGTGGCAGAGAGAGAGGGAGACAGAGAATCCAAAGCAGGCTCTAGGCTCTGAGCTGTCAGTGCAGAGTCTGATGTGGGGCTTAACTCAAGAACTGTGAGATCATGACTTGAACTGAAGTTGGAAGCTTAACCAACTGAGCCACTCAGGTCCCCGTATAAGTCATATTCTTAAGTGCTAGGATACAAAAGAGTAAAGTGTCCTTACTGAATCCTGACTTTAAGCTTCCTCTTATTTTTATCCTTCAGTTTATACTAACTAGTGTAGAGTCACCACTTACTCAAGGGGTCAGGGAGGCCCTTTATTGAGCCAGGACTTGAAGGATATCTGGTAGTTCGTTTAGATTCCCAGATACATCCTATGTACCCGCACTAAACCTACCTTCTGACATACGTTGCCCCTATGTCCACTGGGCAGGCTGGCATGCCTCGGGTATTTCACAGGCAGGGCTTTAGTGTTCTGGAATTTAGATAGGCTGTTTGGCTCACTCTGGGCACCACTCAGTACTTCTGGACCATATGGGCTGAAGCAACTTCATTCATTCAGGTACTGTCTCCTTACTTTGTGGCATATGCCAGCACCATCCAGAAACACCTCTGTCACTGATCCAATCTGAGCACTGTAGATGATTTCTGCCCTCACTCAAGCAATGTTATCTCTACAATCACAGGTTTTGATGTGCTCATTGCCCTTTCCATTCAGAGAAAAAATAATCCATACATTTAAAATTGTTCTGTCTGTACCACTTAAAATTAATTGGGGTATCTCTCTTCAGGAAATACAGATGTAATCCAAAATAGACTAGACCATATAAAATCTTAAAGTAGGAGAAAAAAATTCCTAGAACTCTGTTCCTTTTGCTACATGTGAAAGTTGAAAAAAATAAAAAGCAAAAACCCAGGCTTGTAGAGTTAATTAATTTCCCCAATATTTATCCCAGTGAATATTTCTCAAATTTTACCATGCCTTTCCATTTTTGCTGAAACCACCTTAAGCTATATTTCCATATTTCATTGCCTGATTTATTTCACCATGTATTTTTAAAATTTTTTTTAATGTTTATTTATTTTTGATAGAGAGAGAGAGACAGAGCATGAGCGGGGGAGGGGCAGAGAGAGACGGAGTCAACAGAATCCAAAGCAGGCTCTAGGCCTCGAGCTGTCAGCACAGAGCCCAACCTGGGGCTTGAACTTACAGACCGCGAGATCATGATCTGAGCCGAAGTTGGACGCTCAACCGACTGAGCCACCCAGGCACCCTTCACCATGTATTTTTTAAAAAAAGTTTTTTTTGATGTTTATTTTTAAGAGACAGAGTGCAAGCGGGGGAGGGGCAGGGAGACAGGGAGACACAGAATCCGCATCAGGCTCCAGGCTCTGAGCTGTCAGCACTGAGCTGTCAGCATAGAGCCCGATGTGAGGCCCGAACTCACAAACCCCAAGATCATGACCTTAGCCAAAGTCGGAAGCTTAACAGACTGAGCCACACAGGAGCCCCATCACCATGTATTTTTTTAAATTTAATTTCTAAAAATTTCTTTCCTGATTTCAAGATGATACTCTTTCAATCAGTTTTCCACAGTGCAGTCTGAGTGATATTTTTAAAACACGTATCTGGACATGTATTCTCCTGCTCTAAATCCCTCATTAACTTATCCAAACACCTTTGGGTAAAAGTCTAGTATACTTAATATGTCTATAGGATGCCCACAAACATACCACTACCTAAAAAATCATCCTCTCCTCTTTACACACTGCTCAATATCCTCTGCTCCCCAACCATACTGGACCTATTGTGGTTTCTTGAAACTGTTCAATTGATGCTGATCCTC
Organism: Panthera uncia; assembly: GCF_023721935.1. Taxonomy (NCBI): domain Eukaryota; kingdom Metazoa; phylum Chordata; class Mammalia; order Carnivora; family Felidae; genus Panthera; species Panthera uncia. The sequence continues at coordinate 2,688,345 of NW_026057589.1, read as the reverse complement.
TCAGTTTGGTACACAGTGGGGTTGATTGTAAAGGAAAAGGGCTTTAGACCTAGATTTAAAGTTGGCTGTCCATTTTCCCTTTGTCTGTATTGGTGTATATTTCAAATGAAGAGGGTCTTACTCTCAGGTCATTATGAATAAGAAAGAGGACAACTTCTTCAGTAGATGGAACTTCTTTTTTTTTTTTAAGTTTATTTTTATTGATTTTGCTAGAGACCTAGTAAGGGGGGAGGGGCAGAGAGAGAGGGAGACAGAATTGCAAGAGCCCGATGTGGGGCTCAAACTCAGGAACCCTGAGATCATGACTTGAGCCCAAATCAAGAGTCAAATTCTTAACCAACTGAGCCACCCAGGCGCCCCTGGAACTTCCTTTTTCGCATGGCGTTTTCATCTCATCTTCACCTTCCAAAGAATGGATTCCTGTCTTGTTCTGAGTGGGTTTTATGGGGTTCCTAGGTCACACCAGTGTCACCTGGGAGCTTTTTAGAAATGCAGATGCTCAGGCTCCATCACAGACCTGCTGAATCAAAATTTGCATTTTAATAAGGTTCCCTAGATAGTATGGGTACACATTGGAATCTTAGTTCCCTGCTGGGGATTGTATTTCCTAACTACTGTGTTTTCTTTTGTAAAATTCAAGTCCAGCCATCATGTCAAATAAAATATATGTCACTGAGGGCAGGAGATATCTCTGATTTATTATTACATCCCCAGGGTTTGGAATGGTACAATCAATGACAGTTAAAAAAAAAAAAAAGCGGGTCCCAGAAATTAGGACTCAGTTTTCACCACTCTGAACCTACTGTTATATCTTAATCCTGATAGCACTTAGTTATTACCTGACAGTGGCATAATAATCAAGGACACTGTATATAGCAAAACTCATATAATTCCAGATTAATTTTCCCCAGGCCACAGATATATTCCTGTGTGGAGAATGTTTTCAGAAGTACATATGCATACTGCAAAATGTATTTTTGGAGCACAAAAGTCCAAAACCCTTGAACTGGGTTCTTTGACTTCATAATGCTATTTTTTTGTTTGTTTGTTTCTGGCATTATCTCTCCTAGGTGTCCAGTGTTGTCTTCACAGTTAATAACACAGTATGTCATGGAGATGATTTGTAATTTTTCAATACATTTTAGAACATCTCACTTCTAGTCCAGTTATTCATTAGATGTGTATGTGTTAATCCAGTTATCGATTACTAGGCCTGTGTATGCGTGTGTGTATGTTTAGCTCAAATCCCAGAACCGCACATTTAATACCACTGATTTTTTTTTAAAGTAGATTTTATCATTGCAAGTTTCATTTATGTGCTATTTTTGTTTGTTCGTTTAACATTTACTTATTATAGTTAGTAAAACCCCACGTGGACTTTCTGTTGGACCCACATGACATCGTGGTTCACAATTGCTGACAGTGGAAAGTAAGTGTTCCTAGTAACCAGAAAAAGTGTCACAGTGGTGTGATGAGAGTCTAATACAGTTTATATTTGCCTCCACCACCACACCTGCAAACCGAGGGATTCTTAATGAACGTCAGACATACTCATTATTTCAACTTTTATATTCATTTTAAGTGAGATTGTGTGTGTGTGTGTGTGTGTACACACACACACACACACACA